>NW_027509218.1:2535000-3135000 GCF_051911475.1 Siphateles boraxobius | reverse complement strand
TGTAGGCTATCTGTTTCAGTTTGGGTATGCCATTTCTGAGGATTTTTCAAAAGTGGGGTTGCAGCAGGTTAAAGAATGCAAAGTCTGCAACAAATTTGAACAATAACTCACAAAAAGAGTAAAGAAAAGTTATGTGACATGTAAAGAAAACTGTAAAAGAAAAGCAATATGAAATTAAAAGAATGTGTGGAATGAAAATAAAATGTAAATGTAGAGACAAGCAATGTTAAATGAACAGAAAATATGCAAATAAGCCTTTAAAATATATGCTCTTCATATATACCCTTTTGTGTTTTCATTTAATCTATAACACTTGTCTAAAAATGTAAGGGATAACGTGACTGGAGCTTGGTTGCGGTGGTGGGACTGCTCGCGGTGGGCGCCGGAAAATTTCCCTTATTTTCAAATCCAAAACTTGACAGGTATGCTTTAAATATCTTTGCTGCATTGGATCAGTATCCTTTCTAGAACACCCAAGAGCTTTCTAACCTCACGGCAGCAGCACCTTGCATCGCCCATAGAACTTAAAACAATCAGCGGATGGCGGCTGGGTGCGGTTTTTAAAAATTGGTGAAAAAACAAACAAACGTTGGTGCAGATGGATGGCGGACGGATGATGAGTTTTGTGATGCGGTAGCGGATGAAATAATGAAAGAATGTTATTATGTGCCATGGAACATTGCGCTCCCCAACTCGCGAAAGGTCGGATATCTCCATCTTTTGATAAGTTTTGTGTAGAAAACCTTAAATCCATGTAAGACACAATGTCATTAGACATAATTTATGTCAATAGAATAAATGAATCCAGGTCATTAGACACAACGTGCACACATGTGCAGGCCAATGTTTTTTTTTTTTTTTTTTTTTTGCGGTGATGACGGTGACGAGTTTAGACCCGCGGTAGCGTCACGTGACCGCAGTATTGTGGTAACCGTCGCATCTTAAAGGCACACTATGCAGGAATTCCGTTTTTGTCAAACAGCGACCCCTAGAGTCGCTGTAGAGTACTTGTATTTAACGTTAGTGTCGTAAATACCACTCACGCAGAGCGTCTCTGCTCTCACGGCCTCTGCACTTTATAATAATAAAGTAGCCTACCGTGTTTGATGGCTTAATGTTTTTATATGATTGCATCTAAATTACAAGTAAATAGCCTATAGGCTAGGCCTACTGTATAATTTAATTTGTGTTTTTTGAGTGTACTGTAAACATTACAAAATGCCAGATGACATCAATAAAGTTACGTGTAAAATGTACGTAGCATTATTTCGTAACAATGTCCGTTCTGATGTCGTTAGACATGATTATTGCAATTTATCATAATAGTTTGCAAATTGCGCTCATTTACACTATTTACAACATGTAGGCTTATTTATGTTAGCTACAACATGTAGGCTTATTTATACAGATAATTATGTGAGATATTGACAACTGTTCTCATGATAATCGCAGGAATCAACTTTAACAGTGAAAGCCTGACCGAGTGGGACTCTTGTCCGATTCCTTACACTGTCAGATTCTCTTTTCCTGTTCCTAGTCTCTTCCGACCGCGTTTTCTTTACTTTTTCCATCGTCGAGTATCACGTCTGAAATGCGCGCAAGTGTCTTCATGCTTCATATGTTGTTGTTGATGTGTGTGACGTCGTTGCCGTAAAGCATGTTGTGATTCTCGCGAGATTTGTCGGGGGCTTTCCTCTCAAACTTGCATTGCTGGTTTCTCCAGCGGCGTCCCCCCCAAGCTTTACTTCCAGGATGATTCGCCCTTCTATTACCCCTTTTCCACCAAAAAAGAACGGGTTCGGAACTGGTGCTGGTTCAAAGTTGGTTCGGAGTTGGTTCAACTTGCGAACCTCCTCAGAACCTGTTTGTTTTTCCACTTCTAGAGCGCCCAGCGAACGACGTCGTTACGTCACTGTGTACGTCGCTTTACGTCTCAGCTAGAAACGCTTGCAAGTACAACATTACTTTGGGATTATCTCTTAACTCGTGAACCAAGAAGGCTTTAAAAACAATTGAAATATGTAAGTCTTTTAATCTTTTCCTTTGATATGTAATCTTTTCTGAATAGTTATGTACACTGTCTTGTCTTTTTTTTTTCTCTCCGTTTATTTGTTCTATTTTGTGACTGTTTTCTTCTTTGCTTACATAATGTTTTCAATAAAATTTTTTTAAAAAAAGCTAGAAACGCTTGCGCCAACTTTAAGCATAACAATTACAATGGCGGACTACATCGTGTTTCTGCAAATGTTTCTCCTGGCTTTGCGGTCAGAAAAGATGTTTAGGACACATCTAAACCCGCCCCCAGCCCCCGACGTAAGCATGACGTGGTAAAAGAACGGTTCTCTGGTTCTAGTCCAGCAAAGAGTTGGTGCCGCTTTGGAACCAGTTTTCCTGGCCGAGAACCGGTTCTTTGGCTGTCGAAACACAAAGAACTGGTTCGCGCGCAGGCAACGGCTCCGAACCGGCTCTCAAAACGCTTTGGTGGAAAAGGGGTATATGAGTTTTTTTTTACCACCGAAATTACTTTGAAGCTTTTATATTAAAGGGTAACTAAACACTAAAACAACATTTTTAGTTAATGATCTGTAAGAATGGAGCTTCATAAATGTTGTTCATTGATTCGAGTAAATTTTTTGACATTTGGGTTTAAAGTGTTTTAATTGTACAATATATGGTGTAAAACGCCTGAGTGCTGCCCTCTTCAGGTTGAACGGTGGCTACTGCAGTTGAATTTTCCTATTGGAAGTTGTGGTACCCTCTGACGTCAGAGGGTACCAGCTAACCACGCCCTCGCCTACAGAGAGATGCGTCTCATCCCCCCCACTGGGCTCTGCCCACTTTTCCAGCATTTTTCAAATATTGCCAGTGGGTGGAGTCAGGCTCTGACCAGGGGTTTAAGTTACCCTTTAAGGTACAATTCTTGCATAGTGTGCCTTTAGTGTGCCTTTAAGATTTCACATTATAAAGGAAAAATGCAATAAACTTGTCTGCGTTATATCATGAAACAAGTGCACAAGTCATATGGACTACTGTTATGTTACTTTTATAAGTGGAAAATTCATGACATCCTTTTCCATACAATGAAAGTTAATGAGGATCGACTGTCCGGAAAAAAAGAAAAGAACAAAAAAACACACCACAAAAGTAGCATTAATAAAAGTTGTCCATATTCCTCCTGCAAGATATTTAATGTCGTCTGGAGTCATTTGTGTCAGGAACAGACCAAAAAATATTTTTTTTTCTTTTCTTTCTTTCTTTTTTTTTTTTTTCTCTCAAATCTAATTTACATTTGTGTGGCGAGAGCATCAGGTACTGGAGGGAATAATAGAAAAGCATCAACAATTATACTAACGTTTAACGTATACTACTAAATGCCACCCAGTGTATACCGGGACCTTACAGGAGGGCGCACAGGTTCGTTACCAGAGAGACATAGGCCAGGGAGTACAAAAGATGATGCAGCTTTATTCATATATAAAACAAATGTAAACAATCAATACATTAACATTTCAAGGGGCGCAAAATTCATACGTCGAAAAAAGAAAAGAAAAAAGTAACAAAACAAAAATACAATACACAAAAAATGATAAATACAAAAAAACAGATACAAAAGAAAGTTAAAGGGGTGGTTCGGAATTTTGGACATCGGGCCTCATTTACAAGTTAGCCTGTGTGTTATTTACCAGTGGAGTCAGTTTTCGAAAATGTTCACCCAGTCCTTCCAGTTGCATAGTTCGCCGGTGCTAGGCTAGCGCGAGTCAATGGTATTGGTTAGCCTACCATTAAAACAGTTTTATCCACTCCACAGTTCACCAAAAGCACATCAATTATAACGCCAGACTATCGATGTAAATGTCTGTTGAGAGAATAATGTTAGAAATCAAACTACTCAATGTAGTTTGACATATCAAAATATATTTCAATGATCGAATTACATTTACAGGAACTAGTTTCTCAGCAGCGGCGGAATTTTACTTTGCTCCGGGAGTAGTACTGCACCGGAAAGTAAACACAACAGAATCGCACTACGTTCAGTCGGAACGTCAAGTAGCCTCGATTTTGAAACCTTCGATCGGAATTGAAAGAACTGGCAAAATGGTTATTCACTGTAGTTTTAATTGTACAAATAAACCAAAAAGATGGTCAACAAAAAGTTTCTACAGATTTCCAGTAAGAGATCCAGAAAGGAACCAACTGTGGCTTCTTGCTGCTGGCTTGGATAAGGAGACACCGACAGAGACACTACTAAAAGCCCGAATTTGTAGCGATCATTTTACATCAGACGACTTTATACAAAGTGATCGAAACGATAACAAGTCACTGAGTTGGAATGCAGTTCCTGCCGTCTTTCCAGATTCACCAACAGCTACAGATGAACAGGTAATAACTTTTGTTAGGCTACTCTAACGTTAGCTAGCTAATGAAGCTACTCTTTCATAACTGATAGATCGACACCGACAACGTTAGTGGAGATAACGTTACAGTTCAATGCATTGTGGCGAATTTTTTTCTTTCTGACCTTTTAGCATCCATCTCGATTAGTTCTTCGTCTGTGTATTCTGGCTCATAGTGCTACATGTAACGTTATGGTTCGTTGAATAACACACATCTCCTCATCTTCATCGTCTTCAAAGTCCGAAACATTGTCATGGCTTTCAAATGTGGCCATAATCATATGTCTTGTTGCTTTATTCTTGAAATAAACTCTGTTTCTGTAGTGATGACGAGTGTCAGCGGCAGGTAAATACACTTGCGTGATTGTCATGTGGACCGGTGTTCTGACGATTTGTGCTGCCTTTGTGTTTTTATTTTTAAAACAGTGTGAAAAGTAAAAATTATCATCAAATATTCATCTTTGACCTGTCAAAGTTTCCTACAAGTCTCCACAGCAAGGATGCATAGATTTATGGGCGTGGTAAACAGAAGATAAATTAGTCTGCACATGCGCATAACCAGTAAGTAGCACATCTCGATGGGTAGCATGAATCGTCAGAACACCGGCTCTCTCGGTTGCCTAGGTAACTTAATATCACTCCGCCGCTGCTGTAGACTATGCTGATAAATACAGGGAACAAAGTATAACTATTGCAATGCGATGAAAGGGCAGTTTGATTTCTAACATTATTCTCTCAACAACAGACATTTACATCGATAGTCTGGCGTTATAATTGATGTGCTTTTGGTGAACTGTGGAGTGGATAAAACTGTTTTAATGGTAGGCTAACCAATACCATTGACTCGCGCTAGCCTAGCACCGGCGAACTATGCAACTGGAAGGACTGGGTGAACATTTTCGAAAACTGACTCCACTGGTAAATGACACACAGGCTAACTTGTAAATGAGGCCCGATGTCCAAAATTCCGAACCGCCCCTTTAAAACGGAGGGAGATGGCCTGCTGTGACCCTCGAAGTCACACACCACACTTGATACCCCCACACACACTCTGGTGAGATCAGCCCAAAGAAGCACAGTACTCAGTGTGGACACCATTAAACAGCAGCTAAACTCCTCCCTCATACACTTTCCCCAGCCCTCCAAATACAAAGGAGAAAAGAACAAACACAACAATAAACACTAGTGATTAGCTGGCACTAACCAGCCCCAAATGAAAATCAACAGTTCACAAAACAAAAGAAGAATACACAAAAACGATATGTAGCATTTCAGCGCTCAAATGGGGGAATGTATAATCAATAATTAATAATTCACAATCAATAACTGATTATACAGGTTATGAGTTCTCAGTGAATCAACTACAGTTTATAAAAATCACCCTTAACGGAAATATTTCGCCAACGGGTCTGTATGGACAATTCAATACAACGAATTATAATCAATTATCCATACAGGGAGGCAAAATTAGATCAATTTTATATCAATACTCAATCACAACGAATTATAATTCAATATTAATATGTCAATATAGATAAATTGTCAGGATAATCTCTAATGGGATTAATTTATCATCGAATCATCTTTTATAGACTTTCAGTTTATTCCTCTGGCCACGAGGATTAACATTCCTGTTCTATAGAAAATACTGTTTAAGTATCAACAACTTGTAAAGCGCGTAGCTTCGATCGGACATTAAAGGGACTTCAATATGAGCACAAACAGAATCAATAACTGAGTGTATATAGTTTAATAAAGAAAATACTATGTATATCGGTGACTAAGTTTACACAGAATTAAATTTTTTTTACAATACAATAAAACAATGAAACAATGAAAGTCAGAGAGTGATATAAAGAGGGAGAAGAAAAGGTTACAGAATGGTACACTACCTGGACAAAACCTTTGAGAGAACCAACAAGGAAAACACAATCTCCCTATAAACATGGGGTTAACAAATCTTAATGCTTTGAAAACTCAATAAAGAAATACTTGCAAATATAACTCTCTTGTGCTGTTCAGAAAGCATTGCCTGTGTGTGTGTGGCCTCGGAGGTTGAGTGCGTGTTCTTTCGGAGTCCTTCGGAGCTGCACGCTCACGTGGGAGGTCCGTGTTGCAGGTAAAGTTGCCAGATGATTCAGGCTAAGTTCATTTCACTCGTCGGTGGAAATGAAACAAAGGAGAATCCGAAAATGTAAAATAAAAACTTGAAGAAAGAAACAAACAAAAGAAAACGAGTAGAAAGCTTGAAGAGCCTTGGAAATGTTCACAGGGGACGAAGAAGGTAAGAGGTTAAATACTAGAAGAGACTATGAAGAAGCTGGTCAAGACTTTAAAGAGAGTTTGAGTTTCCGCCCTTAGGGTCCAATCGACTTGGAGTTCTGTGAGCGGGAAAACTTTTCTTTGTCTTGTCGACACATCTCATTTGCATAATTTATGATGGGTGTTAAAAGATGCATTTCCTAAGCAGAAAGCTGTTGCACATAAAATAATAAGTTTTACGTTATGTTCATACATATATAGCTGGGCCAGCCCCGGGGCATTCTGTAGGTATCAAGAACTGCACAAAATGCCTTAGAAATACAGAGATACATCTTAATGCATAATTACAAGCACTTATAGTTCATTTACTGCTATGATAACATCATGGTCATCCCAATATGATGTGAGAAAAAGGCAAGAATAAAAACATATTGAATATATCTTGGTAAAGTCTTTATAAAAGGAGATTAATGAAAGGTTTGTGTGTGTGTGTGTGTGTGTGTGTGTGTGTGTGTGTGTGTGTGTGTGTGTGTGTGTGTGTGTGTGTGTGTGTGTGTGTGTGTGTGTGTGTGTGTGTGTGTGTGTGTGTGTGTGTGTGTGTGTGTGTGTGTGTGTGTGGTAGAAGGAGCTTTCTTGTGGCCGCCTGGCATTCCTATCTCCACAGAAAGGAGGTGTCAAGAGATACTGATCTCTCTGAGGCTCGGGGTCCGAGTTTATGGCTGTTGTTTTTTTCTCTCTCGTACGCCATAAAGTGTCAGTGGGGCAATTAGGGCCCAGACTCTGTGGTGTCAGGCCGGAGTTATGGGCCAGAGTCAGAGAGGTTAGAAGCATTTTTACATGTATAAATGAATGAGTCATTCTGACACAGCCCAGATACGCTACAGATATTCAAATCAAATCACATTTTGTAACACATACTAAAGTTAAACCTACAAAATAAATGACATTACATCCAGTGCCCACCTAAACAAGCACAAAATAAAACAAAACAAAAACAAAACACAACAACGATTACAATTCACAACACGAAAACAAACCAAAAAAATTAAACAAACAAGCAGGGTCACAATCGCCCGCACACTCGAAGAGCAAGCCAGCCAGACAACAGCCACGCTTCACCTCTTTGCTCTTACTCCTCTGCGAACAATTATCTGGGCCCGAAGTATGAACACACAAAAACTTTACTCAGACAAAAAGGCGACCGGAATAAGCCCAGGCAAGGCAGCAGTGAGCATACATCAAGAGACAAGCATCTCGTCCCACAATACAGTGATGAAACCCTTGATCATGTAACTCAACCTGTCAAACATGAAACAGCAGAATTACTAATAAAACAATAAAAAAAAGAACAAAACATGGGAATGGCTCTCGTACGATGTTCACAACGCGGTACTATGCATGGTCGCTGATCATAACATGCAGTTGGTTGTTCGTCGACGAACTGCACAAAGTTTCAGAATAATAAATACACATTCCATTGACGAAAATCCTCCTTAAAACAGATGTACCAACCTCAAAACCCGGGGGAGCCTGTGCACAGCAGCATAAAGCAGAGACGGCACTCCATCTATCCCATTCATAAATGGCGAACTTCTGTGAAGGGGCGGTACGGATGACAACGTATCTAAGGTGACAAAAGTCCCCCCAATTTATACCACAACACCAGACTACTGATAGGTTCAACGTTTTCACATAATACCGGCCAATGTACAACCAGGGTACACTTCACCCTGCTACATTTGTATTCTGATTTAAAATGCCAGGTCTGACATGAACAGCGCGTGTTGTAACCATAGACTGATCATAGAAAAGATGGACGACGGCCCTTTGCCCTCTTCCATTGGTGAGAAGTGAAGCCGCCAGTGTCCCGATATGGCGTTGACATCTTGGGACTTGAGTCTGTACAGTTGCGATCTCGGGACCAGACCTGCACAGTAGTGAGCAGGAAGTAAAGCCGCGAAATCAACGCCCCGCCCTCACTCTCGCCGAATGCACTCTTCCAGTCCCTGCACTTTTTTTAAGTGGCCTATGTCTGCTCCGTTCTGCTCCAATTTTGATGTCTGTGGATTGCAGTACGACAAGAGGCTTGTTAAAATAAAGTAAATACAATCTCCTCAGTCCTCCGAAGATCCCGAAGTCCGTTGGTGTTTCAATGACTACTTCGCTCAGAGAACATGTCAATTATGACGTCACAGCACCGTTTTTATAGCATCAAATAACTAACTAAAAACAAAACTTTAAAAAAAAAAAACACTTGAAATTACATCATCGTGATAAAAAAATACAGGAAATTACAGAAACTATCTTTGGAAAAAAGATATGTAAAGTGTAATTTAATTGTTTAGTTGGTCTCACGTCCCGTTGAATAACATGGGGAGGCGGGGTTTATGACCTATACTAGGACCGGTCACCGGGGGGCGATCGAGACGCTTTGGCGTCACTTTTCAGGGCTTGTGCGGCACACTTGGTTGTAACCAATGAGCTGTGGCAAATTTGAATTTGCTGCAGTGCAAAAGAGATTTGAGAATGAATGTGAAAGGCAAGATTATCAGTGAAGAACAACTAACAACAATAATTTGGTTCTGCTCATTTGTGTATGGTTTTAGAAGACTTGAATATGAAGTTAAATAAAAAAAATGTTTTGTTCTTTTTCTCCTGTCTGGAGCTCATAATCAAGTCTGAGGCATTTCTATCCATTTCTGATAACCCCAGGTTGCTATGGTCACACAGGTTAAGTAGAGCATGGCCTCAACATGCAATGATGTTCCCAGAAAATTAATATCTTAATATTAATTTGCCAAGACATATTATCACGTTCCGACGAGGTAATAAGTTGTAGCCATGACAAAACTTAGTCAACAGCTTCACAGCGAGCGAGTATGAGTTTCGGCTTCTTTCGCTCTTTCACCCTTGAACGGAAAAAAACACAAAATTGTGTCATAATACCTTAAAGGTCTTAAAGGGGTCATGAACTGCATTATTTTATAATGCTTCCTGTGGTGCACTTATAATGTTAGTATGAATTTTTCATCAAAAATTGTCATAATTTAGTAATAAATGGCATTTTTCCCAGCCTGATTTTAGCCCTCTGATTTGAACGCTTTTTTAAAGGGGCGTGTCTGCTGTGAGACTAGGGTTGGGTACCATTCACATTTTAACAGGTACCTTTTTTTGGTATTTTAAGAATGTCAATAACTGTAAAGAAAATAAGTCAACTGTAGAAGTTTTCTTGACATTATGCCAGATCTGCCTTGGTCGCTGCATTCTCAGGTACCGAAATTTGGCACCGATTGATTTAATGTGAATCGGTACTCTATAGTACCAACGTCATTCGGTCGGTGCCGAGTTCGGTACCCAACCCTATGTGAGACTTCAGTTTAATCGCCTACTGCTGTGATTGGCTAAAATCTTTATATGAAAGTTTTTTTGAAATATGGGGTTATTCACCGTCTCCCCTACCTTTAGATAGGTGGGGAAACACATTTTTGTCTCAGTGCATGCATTGTCTTAGTTTGGCAGCGCCTACGCTAGCTTAGCTTAGCATAATGAATGGAAATCTTTGTTGCCAGATAGCATGTCGTGAGTAAAAGTGATAAAAAAAACCAACTAATTAGTTCTTGAGGCCTGCGCATTCACAATGAGTACAAATAGCAATGCAGATTAAGACTAGGCGATTTCCTAGGCAGATATTGACTTGGGACTATATTGGGGTGAAGCACAGGCGAAGCACTGCTACTTGGGCGCAGTGATATCACACAACACATGACATCCTGCTATTTATCCTGCTATTAATCCCACCTATTTAAATGTAGGGGAGACGGTGAATAACCCCAATTTCAAAAAACGGTGGCGTGTTCCTTTAAAAATCAATTTCTGTAAAAGAAAATATCTCCCTTTTTATTGAACTTTGAGCGTCGTAACTTTGCAGATGTTGTTTATGCTCAAACAGCAACATTACACACTAACTAAAGATAAAAAATTAAAATAGGATGCGTGTCAGATCCAAGTCACGTGCTTCAGATTTTAAAGTGACAGTAGCCTAATAAAGCTGTTGTCTATCATTAATGTTAATCAAAGAACAAAAGACAAAGATAAAATCACTCATTGGTCTTGACTGAATAACATTTCTAGCTTTAATAAGGGATAACTCTATATTAAATGTATAATTTATGCAGAGAAGACTGTGAAGTGTTTATTAACGGCACACATACAGACATTTTTTTAATTTATACTGATTAATGTTAGACCTACCCAAAAATCTTAAAGCCCTGTTTAACAAGGTTATATGGGTCAAAAACAACGAAAAATAACTTTTGTGTGTGCATTTTGGCAGGGCCTTTTATTTGATTTAAAACATATTTATTGTTAAAATTAAACTGCATATTGCAGGGTTTTTATTTATTTATTAATATATAACCTTGTATGAAAATACCACATGAAAAGTTAGTGCAGGATTTAAAATTGTTTTGCAAGACATAAAGTCACAAATTTAGTAGAAAACGTTTAGAAACGTAGAAACATTTCCTTGACAGTGTTGAAAAAAAAAAACCGGTGGCCTCTGCGTTTGCTCAGTGCAGAATAGGTTGGTATTCAGTAGGAGCAGTCGTGATTCAGTGTGTTTTCGGTAGTTATTGTATTTCAAAATGGTACATGTAAACAATGAGAGATCTTGAGTCAGGCAGAAATAAAAAAAAAGACGGAATAAAATATAAGATAAGATGACAAAAAGATAAATAAGAACAGGATCGCACTGTCTGTTTGCACATGTGCATCAATCGGAGAGTCTGGTACATGTAAACAGTGAGAGATGCTCAGTGAGAACAGTGCAAACGCAAAGCTAAGTTGTGGCTGGCACAAAGCTTAGGTGGAGTCGACACACGCGCTCCATTATGAACGAAAAGAGCGAAAAAAACGTAAGATAATGTAGGAATTGAGGACAAATCAAACACAAATGAATCTTCCAGGTGATTCGTTCAAATATAATTCCACACAAAACTCAACATTCCAGATCTTCAAAACACCAGTCTAATCTCGGGCCATAAATGGAGTGGGCTCCAGCCAGTCCCAGCTAAAAAACTTTATTGACGGACTTCTAATCAGACATTGTTCAACTACATAATCCTATATTGTATCTACAAACTCTGTATGTGTCTATTATGCTTAGATCACATACAAGTCATGTAATTGTTATAACTATTAGACGTATGAATGAAAGTGTGTCTTGATTCCTATCATTACGATCATATGTTCTTAATTCAGAAGAGTGCTTGATTGAAATCTGTGTAAAATGTTTTGTGTTCTTATAATAGGAATCATGTCTAAACTGTATACTTTTCTACTCTGCTAAAGCCGGAGAGTAAAGAGATGACAGATAACGCATGATTTACGATGAGAGGTGAAGAGAATGCCACCTCTAAAATAAAGACAGTGCCTAATTGGTCAGAACTCATCTAAGAGGCTGGACAAAGAGCTGAGTTTAAAATCTTAGTACCGAAAGAGTTTGTAGAATTTTAGGAGTTTTTGTTAAGTTGGGTTGAGGTTTGGTTTGTGAATTTGTTCGCTAGAGCAGATTTACAGAAGTCATGGAGAAGCCATGACGAACCGGACAGACGAGTAACCATGTAGACCAGCGGACAACAGAACTCAAACAAGATCAGAAGAACATGGGTTAAACAGCTTCATTCAAGCCATCTATAACTACTCTCGTCTCATTGTTCTTTCTGTTCTTAGCTTTATCTTTATTTTCCGTTGAGAGTCTCGATTCTAAGTTAAGTTTTGCTGCAAAGTTTAGTATTAACGATTCGACTGAAAAGCCCGCTTTCCAGCTTCAAAGACTTTCCATCCATTCGCCAAGACACCTGGCAGCCCAAACATCTATTCAGGCACGAGGACGAGGAGACCACCAGCCAATCAACGAACCCGGGAAACCCCCTCTTACGCCGACAAAAGGAATCTGTGTAAAATGTTTTGTGTTCTTATAATAGGAATCATGTCTAAACTGTATACTTTTCTACTCTGCTAAAGCCGGAGAGTAAAGAGATCACAGATAACGCATGATTTACGATGAGAGGTGAAGAGAATGCCACCTCTAAAATAAAGACAGTGCCTAATTTGTCAGAACTCATCTAAGAGGCTGGACAAAGAGCTGAGTTTAAAATCTCAGTACCGAAAGAGTTTGTAGAACTTTAGGAGTTTTTGTTAAGTTGGGTTGAGGTTTGGTTTGTGAATTTGTTCGCTAGAGCAGATTTACAGAAGTCATGGAGAAGCCATGACGAACCGGACAGACGAGTAACCATGTAGACCAGCGGACAACAGAACTCAAACAAGATCAGAAGAACATGGGTTAAACAGCTTCATTCAAGCCATCTATAACTACTCTCGTCTCATTGTTCTTTCTGTTCTTAGCTTTATCTTTCTTTTCCGTTGAGAGTCTCGATTCTAAGTTAAGTTTTGCTGCAAAGTTTAGTATTAACGATTCGACTGAAAAGCCCGCTTTCCAGCTTCAAAGACTTTCCATCCATTCGCCAACACACCTGGCAGCCCAAACATCTATTCAGGCACGAGGACGAGGAGACCACCAGCCACTCAACAAACCCAGGAAACCCCCTCTTACGCCGACAAAAGGAATACCCAAAGGAACGCAACGACAAGCAAGTAGCCTCTAGACTCTTAACTGAACTGGTGCTTTGATATAACATTTAATAAGCCCGCGATAGAAGGGTTAAATTAATGATTGATGGTTCGTTCAGGTCATGTCTTAAAAGTGCTTATAGAAACTTGGGATTTCACTATCTCACTCTTGAACTCTTTCTTCACTCTCTTTCTTTCTGCAACTCGTATGAATGTGTGTGTGCGTGGGTTTGTGTTAGATATTAGTTTTACCTTGCTAATAAACAGTGTTTCACTGTAGTTTGGATATTTATATCCGCTGCAGAGGTTATAGTTACGGCTCGGCCATATAACTGATTCTTTTAAGATTCCCTATAAATTAATTGATAATTCCTTTTGAGCTAAATTGACCTGTCTGACCAGACACGTTACTTACTTACTTACATAATGGTGGAGAATTATTCAGGCAGTTTAACCTAATTGTAAGCATATACCAAGTAATTTATCTTTTCATATTGTTCGGATGAGAGATCGGAACCTCTGAAAGTCTGTGTGTGACGTATGCAGCGCGCGCCGCGCGGCTCGTTTGAATGAATGCTGCTGCTTGAGTGAATGCACCTAAAGAAAGCAGTTACTCATCTTGTCTGCCTCCCTAATAATTTCTTTTTTTTTAACTGCAGTAAATTAATTTAAGATATACAATCGCACACTAGGACAAGGTAAGAATTGAGTGTGTTCCTCATTTTCTGAAATGCCTTATAATAGCTAAACGAATCGGTTACCTAACGTAACCTCAGTTGTCTCTAGATGAGGGAACGAGTATTGCGTAAGTTTAGCTTACGCTACGGGAAAGATTCATCTTCTCGAGATATTGAAGCCAAAACTTATCCTTAATTTTGTATCTATTGTCAACACAGTGCAGCAGCCAGCAGACCTAGAGCAGGCTGTCTAGCGTGCTCATTGGCTGCCCTGCGGCAACTGCAGCAGCCTACCAGTGAGCCCAGCGTGACGTCACGTCCAATGAAGGGCGCTCGCGCCCTCAACGCGTCCTAGCCCGCCAGGATGGGCGTGGCTTAGCGTATATGGGGCGGCAGTGGCTCAGTGGTTCATGTAGGATGGCTACAAACCGAAAGGTTGGTGGTTCGATCCCCGGTTCCACCTGACCAAGCTCATGGACACCAAGGTGTCCATGAGCAAGACACCTATCTCCAGCTGCTCCCGATGAGCTGGATGGCGCCTTGCATGGCTGACACCGCCGTCGGTGTATGAATGAGTGAGTGAAGGTGTGAATGTGAGGCAACATGTAAAGCGCTTTGGTGGCCATTGGGTCTGTGAAAGCGCTATATAAATGCAGTCCATTTACCATTTACCATTTATATAAGCAGGGCCCAGAGGCTGAGACTCTGGTTTTCATCGACTGAAGCGAAAGAGCGCTCGTGGCGCGAGCACGGCAGGTTACGCAATACTTGTTCCCTCATCTAGAGAGAACCGAGGTTACGTTAGGTAACCGATTCATTGTCTTACGAGAGGTTCTCTCGTATTGCGTAAGTTTAGCTTACGCTACGGGAACACTTTGTCAACGCCGTGCGCGCCAGCATCAACTACATGAGTCCCAGGGAAGCTCGGGGAAGCTCGATGAGCGGGAATAAGCGCATGCACATAAGCACTCACAGGGAATACAGAGCGGCTATGCCGGTCAATGTATAAGCACAAAGCACATAACCTGATAGAGTGCAGCTCAACCAGAAGAGCTGAGTCATATGAGAGTAGCTTGGGCCGACAATACCTGGGCAGAACTAACCTCTCACTTATACTGACAGCAGTTTAGCCTGCAGCGTGGGAACTTCCAGGTTATAGAACCTGACAAAGGTGGACGGGGAGGCCCAGCCCGCCGCCACACATATGTCATGAATAGAAATTCCGCTGGACCATGCCCACGAAGAGGCCATGCCTCTGGTGGAATGAGCCCTGACGCCTAAAGGGCATTGCAGACCTTTTGACGCATAAGCAGCCACAATAACGTCCACTATCCATCTGGATAGGCACTGTTTGGAGGTGGCGAGACCCGTGGTGCGCACTCCAAACGAAACGAAAAGCTGCACTTTAGGAACATATCCGTGTCTAGGTTTGAGGATGACTTTTGAGTCATTCGGTCCGAACTCAAGACACGCAGCGCTGACAGACAGAGCATGTAAGTCCCCCACACGTTTGACTGATGACAGCGCAATCAGGAAAACGACAGGATCCGCAGAGTCTAAAGGTTCAAAGGGGTATGCTTTCAGGGCCTCGAGGACCAAACAAAGATCCCACATAGGAACAGAAGGGGGGCACGGGGGATTCATCCTCCTAGCTCCTTTAAGGAAGCGGATGACAAGCTAATTCCTTCCTATTGACTGGCCGTGCGCCGATTCTGAGAACGCCGCAACGGCCGCCACATACACTTTGAGCGTGGAGGGGCACCTGCCCTTGTCCAACAGCTCTTAAAGGAAACTAAGCAACCGCGAAACCCCACACCTTCGAGGGTCCAGGTTTTTGTCAGTGCACCACTTGGAGAACATAGACCATTTAGACGCGTAGAGCCTTCTAGTAGAAGGAGCTCGAGATTGCGTGATTCTGTTCATTACTGCGTCTGGCAGGGCAACGGGTATCCGTTGATAAACCATGCATGCAGAGACCAGTGCTCTGGATGGGGATGCCAGATCGCGCCGCAAGCCTGAGAGAGAAGATCTGTCCTCACCGGGATAGGCTACGGGGCTGCCTGTGACAGCCGCGTCAGCTCCGGGAACCACGTCTGGTTCTCCCAGCGTGGGGCGATGAGTAGCATTGAGTGGCGCATTTCCCTGATTCTCTTGATAACCTGTGGTAACAGGTAGACGGGAGGGAAATCATATAGTGGGCGGCTGGGCCAGCGCATCCTCGTCCTTCGAAAAGAACTTTGGGCAGTGAGCGATGTCTTGTGACGCAAAGAGGTCGACGTCCGCTTTGCCAAAAAGGCGCCGTAGCGACTGGACTGTTTGGGGGTGCAGGGACCATTCCCCTGGGGGAACATTGTCCCTGGACAGTTTGTCTGGGCCGTCGTTCAGGTGGCCTGGCACATGCGCAGCTCTCAGCAAGCGCAGATGGTGCTGAGACCAAACGAGTAGGCGTTCTGTCAGATTGCAGAGGTTTCTGGATCTGACACCGCCCTGACGGTTCACATAGGACACTACAGACATGTTGTCTGAACGGACTAGAACGTGGTGGTCCTGTATGAATGGGAGGAAACGCTTTAGCGCGTTCTCGACCGCTTTCATTTCCAGACAGTTTATATGGAGGAGTCTCTCCTGGTCTGACCACAGGCCAAAGACCGGTCTGCCCTCGAAGAGGGCGCCCCAACCTGAGTTGGACACGTCTGTCGAGATGACCTTTCGGTGTGAGACAGTTCCCATAATCACACCCCGCTTGTACCAGTCGGCCGCTAACCAGGGCTGCAGAGCTGTAATGCAGCTCTGAGTCACTCTGATCCGCTCGCAGCCGGTGAGACACACGAGTGGTCAGCCAGCGTTGCAGAGGGCTCATGCGCAGCAACCCCAGCTGAAGTACCGCAGCGGCTGAAGCCATGTAGCCCAGCATCCTCTGGAATGTCTTCAGAAGAGCGACGATGCCCGTCTGGAAGGACGCGGCCAGTCGCCGAACCCGGCGCGCGCGCTGTGTTGATAAGCGAGCCGTCATGGCCACGGAGTCCAGTTCTATTCCTAAGAAGGAAATTGACTGGCTGGGCAGTAATGAGCTCTTGGTCCAGTTGACCGTGAGACCCAGGCCTTCCAGATGACTGAGGAGCGCAGCTCTGTGAGATAGTAACTCTGTCTCTGACTGCGCCAGAATCAGCCAGTCGTCCAGATCCAGTTCAAAATTCGCACGCCCTGATTTCTCAAGGGGGCGAGAGCCGCGTCCATGGACTTTGTAAATGTACGGGGTGCTAAAGACAGGCCGAACGGCAGGACGGTGTATTGATAAGCCTGACCGTTGAAGGCGAATCTCAAGAATGGCCTGTGACGGGGTATTATCTGAATCTGAAAATAGACATCTTTCAGGTCGAGAGAGGTAAACAAGTCCCTCGGGCGAACGTGCGCGAGGAGTTGTCTGGTCATAAGCATTTTAAACGGTCTTTTCAAGAGAGCTTTGTTCAAATGCCTCAGATCCAAAATCGATCTGAGAGCCCCTCCCTTCTTGGGCACGAAAAAATAACGGCTGTAAAATCCTGACTCACTCAGGGAAGGCGGTATCGGTTCTATGGCCCCTTTGCACAACAGCTTTGCTATTTCTGAGCGGAGTAGATGTGCTACTTCCGCATTCACTGTCGTCGCGGTCCGTGCTCGAAAGCGTGGGGGACGGCGAGCAAACTGTAACGCATAGCCCTGTCTTATTGTGCTTAGCACCCATTCCGATACCCCTGGAATCGCTTCCCATGCTTTTATGTGTGCGACTAGGGGCAGAATGGTCTCCGGGTTCTGATTGCCGCGCGGGCATGAGAAACTGAACCGGGGCAATGGGCGTAGCGTGCGCGCTCTCTGTGTACTTTCCCGTGGGGAAGTGCATGTCAGTAAGCAGGAGCGCTTGCGAGCGGGCACAAGACTTACAACCTGCTTGATATGAGGCTGACTTGGGCGTGTGATAGAGCGGGCAGAGGATAGATGTGGGCACGGACACGTGGGGACATCTCCTATAGTTAACACTCAAGCGTTACCTGCCAGCTTTATGTGAGTGGGCTCTGTGAGTGACACGGGAAGTGCTGTGTTTGTGTGTAGGGGCGGGCACTGGGGCGCGGGCACTTTCTCTACAATTAAAACACCATCTGCGTGAGCCGGATAACCAGACATTTTGCTCTTTATGAGATTTCTCTGGGTCACCGTAAAAATGGCGGTTGTGTGCAGGCGAGCGGGTCGTGTTACTGGCTCGTTGGCTGCTGAATAAACCACTGCATTAGCCTGTGTTAAGGGGACTGACAGGGAGAGAAGCTTTGAAGGTGGTCTGGCCGCGGCGAGATTCAACCGTCTTTTCCCTCTTGCTGTTGCTAGGAGGGCTTCGCGTGCTCGGGCTTCAACGCAATCTTGGTCCGCGGTCGACGTGGGGGGTGCGGTCCATGGCGGTTGGACGAGCAGTCCACCGCAGGGCCAAAGAGACCAGTGTGAGAGAGGGGCGCATCGAGGAAGGTACAGCGCTCAGACTCTCATGTCCGCCAGTGTCAACCAAAGATGCCTCTCCGTTACCATCAACTAGGCCATGCATCGTCCCAGGGCCTGAGCAGCTGACTTGGTAGCGCGCAGGGAGAGATCCGTCGCGCTTTTCAGGTCCGTAACGGCCGCTGGGTCCAGGCCTTTCTCATCCCACTCACGGAGGAGATCGGCTTGCAGGATCTGCAGAACAGCCATAGAGTGCAGGGCGGAAGCATGCGGAGAGCTTTGCTGAAGAGATGAAAATCAGAGTCTCAGCCTCTGAGCCCCATTTATATACGCTAAGCCACGCCCATCCTGGGCGCGAGCGCCCTTCATTGGACGTGACGTCACGCCAGGCACACTGGTAGGTTGCTACAGTTGCCGCAGGGCAGCCAATGAGCACGCTAGACAGCCTGCTCTAGGTCTGCTGGCTGCTGCACTGCGTTGACAATAGATACAAAATTAAGGATCATTTTTGGCTTTAATATCTCGAGAAGATTAATCTTTCCCGTAGCGTAGGCTAAACTTACGCAATACGAGAGAACCTCTCGTAAGAGAACTGATGTTTGCGTGTTCCAGCGTCTTTCAAATAGCTGTATGTGTGTGTAACATTATATCAGTCAGAGAGCTGAACGAAATTAAAACTGCAGTAATTAAAATAACCCTGTAAGAACGAATTTTCTCCTCACAGAGCGATGAGCGTGTTCCTCATCTAGTCCTAAAAGCCTTATATTTATATCTGATTGTCAGTGCGTGTTCCACTGCGATCCCCGTGATAAACAGTTTATATGCTTATCTGTTTGTGTCTGTTCAATGAATTATCGTGTAAACACTGCGCGTGTCCGAGTGTAATTGAATAGGAATTATTTGAAGTTTTGTTCAAGTAAAGCTTGATGTTGAAACTGAACCAACAGTTAAGAACCCTGTTGTTTTGTGTGCCCAGATAAACTTGCACAGAGACAATCCGCCAAAGATTGCCATTGTTCCATCTATTACAGCGCAACGCCGCTTGCTTAAAGTTAATATCACTCTTAACAAACTGAGTGAAGCCCCACGTCATAAAACCAGCAACGAGTGGTGTCTCATATTTGTACAGTATTGAAATGTGCCGACATTTTACGTAATATGATTGACTGTACACGCATATTCTTTGAACTATGTTGAAATGCGCCCACATTTCATGTAACGTTAACATACTGTTTACAAACTGTTTGCAATTGCAGCCGAGATGGCTGCAATTAGATATTGTAAAATATATTTACCAAGACTTTTCATTAAACAATTTATGGAAGCTTTGGTTCTCTCTCAGTTAGATTATTGTACAGTTATATGGTCCAATACATCAGAATATAATCTTAATCGATTACAGGTGGCACAAAACAAAGCTGCCCGTATAGTGCTTAATTGCTCATATAGAACTAGAGTTTGTGATATGTTGAATATGTTAAACTGGTTACCAGTTAAAAGTAGGTTATATTATTCTCTTCTTGGTTTTGCAAGAAATGTTATATCAACAAGGACTCCTGTTATTTTATTTAATAATTTTAAGTTTTCTCAGGATGGACACGAATATGTTACACGTCAGTCATCAGTAGGAAGATTTATTCTGCCTGGTTTAGAACAGGAGCTGGACAGAGAACATTTCACTATAGGGCCATGGTAGCATGGAATTCCTTACCTATTTTTTTGGTCAATGAAGCTAGTAAGATGGTCTTTAAAATTAAACTGAAAATGTATTTATTTACACATGTTCTTATATGACTTTTTTTTTGTCTGTTTGTTACAGAAGCTGTTATATAAGTGAAAGATTTTGACCATATAAGTATACATGAAGCTAGTAAGATGGTCTTTAAAATTAAACTGAAATTGTATTTATTTACACAAGTTCTTATATGACTTTTTATTTCTGTTTGTTAAAGACGGTGTTATATAAGTGAAAGATTTTGACCCTGTAAGTATACATAAGTATACACGGGTTCTTAGTTCATGAGTTTGATTTAAATTGTAACCAACTTAAATTAAGGAATATTTTTTAGTTCGTCTTCTACTAAATGTCTTTGTTTATGATTGTATGTTGTATGAATGCATATTTATTTTTTTATTTTTGTATTATTAGGTGTTCAAGCACGAAGTGCTGAAAACCTATTGTATTTGTGCTGATTTTTATTAGGTGTTCAAGCACGAAGTGCTGAAAACCTATTGTAATTGCTATTTGAAAAAAAAAACAACCTAAAACGCATCGTGCAGCCCAAACCGTAAGGCCTAGAGACTTGAAACTCGGCCAGATGGTAGGCCACACTTTTGGGGAGAGCCTATCAGAGTATGACCCCAATTGGCCCATAGGTGGCGCTACAGCAACCAAGAGTACTAAATTGCTCATAACTCCTAGGCCGTTTGTCCTAGCCTCAAGCTGTTTACACCACTGTGATACTTGGCTTAAGACGGACAATATGTATATCTCCGATTTCGATTTAAGCAAAAAATAGAAAATATGTCGGATTTTGTCCAAAACCTACTTTTGCGAACTAGTCCCTGGTTTTTCGCCCGATCGGAACCAAACCAGTCTAGGCCTATTCTCTGGACTCTCTAGATCAATAATTATCGAAAAAAAGTTGAAATTTTGCAATTGGGTGGCTGTAACAGGGTCATTTAGAAAAGGGGCGTGGCAAAATACAGTCAAAAGCCTATAAATCATAAATAAAAAATCTGAACTTCACAAAAATTGATGAGCATATGTGACATAACATGGTGAAGAAGCATGCAAAGTTTCATGGAGATCGGACCATAGGTGGCGCTATAACTGTCAAAAAGGTCTCATTATTATTAGGTGTTCAAGCAGGAAGTGCTGAAAACGTCTCAGGTTACGTATGTAACCCTGGTTCCCTGAGAGGGAACGAGACGCTGCGTTGAGACGCGGTGGGAACGCTCTGCGTGATTGCGTCGTGAAGCACGTGTATAATCAGTCCAATGGAAGAGCGAGACGTCATAGGCGGTGACGTCATAGACCAGGAAGCTATAAAGCACACCAGAAAACAGACCGCGACAGCTTCTGAAAAAGCCTGAAGCAAGTCGATCAGGGCATGCAGGAAGTATGGCGGGAGAACGCAGCGTCTCGTTCCCTCTCAGGGAACCAGGGTTACATACGTAACCTGAGACGTTCCCTTTCAAGGGAACTCGAGCTGCGTTGAGACGCGGTGGGAACCCCATACCCACTACGCCATAAGACAAATGCCCGTTCTGTGTGAAGTCCTTGCGCACACTAGAAGCAAGCAACCTAGCCCCGGGAGTGGAGAGGTGTAGGTCATAAAATCTGACAAATGTATGAGGTGAGGACCAGCCTGCCGCATTACAAATATCCTAAAGGGAAACACCCGAAATTAAAGCCTAGAGGCAGCCATACTCCTAGTAGAATGGGCCTGAACAGCCACAGGTGAACGCTGTCCGGCCGCTTCATAAGCAAGTGAGATAGCCTCAACTACCCACTTGCTCATTATCTGTTTAGATGCAGGGCAACCTATCTTAGGTTACCCGAAGCAGACAAATAATTGTTCTGATAAACGCCACTGAGCAGCTCTGTGGACCTAAGCATCCAAAGCCCGGACAGGGCATAACAGATTTAAGATTTTCCTGATCTGGGGTATTAAAGGTGGAGGACAGAAGGCCTGGAGCACAAATGACCGCACATTTAGTAGGGACCTAGAAATACAACCCGATCTGGGGTGAAGAAATACTACCACCAACCAGGTGCAAATCCAAGTACGTGCAGGCCTCAGCCTCATGTACCACGGAGAAGACGAAATTAGGGATCTCTCCTCAGAGATAGCCCAGCAAAGAAACATTCATTACAGAAATCAAGTACTGTACCAAAAAGGGCAGAAACGAGATTCAGAAGGCGTTCTCTGCACCAGGCAGAGAACAGCATATTAGTCTTCTCGTGGAGGGAGCTCTAGACTGGAGTATGGTCTCCACGACCTCGGTCGAGAAACCTGAATCTATGAGCTGGGCCCCCTCAGAGGCCGAGCCCACAGTATCCACAACTCCAGAGCTCCCAGGAGCAAAGATATCGGGAAAAGCGTATAGGTGTAGTGGCAACCACACCTATTACATTACATCCAGTCCAAGCGGAGCTGGATGCGTGAGGGAGAAACACAAGGGCAATGCATTGTACAAGCGATGCGAAAGGTCGACTTGTAGTTTGACCGAAGTTCTCCCTAAGAAGCTCCACCACCTCGGGGTGAAGTCTCCATTCCCCGGGCCACAGCCCCTGCCTCAACAGGATATCTGCTCTGATATACGAGACCATCAGTGTGTTGTCCGGACCCTTCGCCGACCAACCACTCATGATTGCCCCCGACTTGTGAGGGAAACATCCGTCGATAGCATTATGCGTCGACAAGAAGCCCCCAACACTGGGCCTAGGCGAGGAACCAAGGTTCTTCCACATGACCGAGGCACGAAGGCATAGCCGCGTGACCTTGATCATGCGAAAACGGATTTCCCCTCGGAGAAAACCCCTTGGTCCCGAGCCACCACTGCAGGGGTCTCATGTACAGAAGGCCAAAAGTAACTACGTTGGACGCAACTGCCATGAGCCCCAGCCAAAGACCGTTCACCGAGCGGCCACTCATGACCGCCCCCCATCCTGTGAGGGAAGCATCCGTCGATAGCGTGACGCGTCGACAAGAAGCACCCAGCACTGGGCCCTGGGCGAGGAACCAAGGTTTCTTCCACATGACCGAGGCACGAAGGCATAGCCGCGTGACCTTGATCATGCGAAAAACGGATTTCCCCTCGGAGAAAACCCCTTGGTCCCGAGCCACCACTGCAGGGGTCTCATGTACAGAAGGCCAAAAGTAACTACGTTAGACGCAACTACCATGAGCCCCAACAGTCTCAGAGACTGTTTGCAGTGAGTGACTGACCTAGTTTTACATTCTTTACGGTTGTGAGAATCGCAGAAATACGTGCAGGAGACAGACGTGCTTGCATTATTGTCGAATCCCATAATACACCTAGAAAGTGGTCCTCAAGCTGGGAGGAGTACACTCTTTTTGGTGTTGAGCCGCAACCCCAACCTCCTTATGTGGGACAGAACGACATCTCGATGTTGAACTGCCAAAAGCTCGGACTGAGCTAAAAATCAACCAATCGTCGATATAATTTAATACGCGAATGCCCTGGAATCTCAGAGGAGCCAGAGCTGCATCCACGCATATTGTAAAAGGTGTGGGGTGATAACCTAGGCCGAATGGAAGAACCCGATACTGGTATGCTTCGCCCCTGAAAGCAAACCTCAGGAACCTCCTGTGATGAGGATGGATAGATAAGTAAGCGTCCTTTAACTCTATTGTGACAAACCAGTCCTCGGACTGAATCTGTGACACAATCATATTTAGCGTAAGCATAATATGCTGTTTAATTGACGCAGGTCTAGAGTAGGACGCAACCCCTCATCCTCTTTCGGAACAATGAAGTAATGGCAGTAAAACCCTGACTGTCTGCCGGGAGGAGGAACCCCTTCTAAAGCTCCTTTTGCAGAAGTGTCAGTACTTCCTGCTCCATAACCAAAGCCTGCTCGGGGTCCACCACAGTGGGGAGGACCCCTAGAAATCTGGGCGGACAAGAACCGAATTCTGAACCCTTTTCTATAGTGTGCAGGACCCACCGAGAAATATGTGGCAGTAGTTTCCAAGCTGCCAGAAATTCTACTAGGGGAACCAGTCTCTCAAGACTGGCCTCTGGATTTGGTTGAACAGTCAGTACGGTGCCCTGAAGCGGCGAACCGGCAGGGAACAACCGAACTGACCGTTCTACGACCCTCCTCGGAGGATCGTATGGGGACGCTGACACCTCGGTGCCCTGAACGGCGAACCGGCAGGGAACAACCGAACTGGCAGCGCTGCGACCCTCCTCAGAGAGTCGCACCCCAGAGGGCGCCGAGGAGAAACGATTTCTCAAAAACCATCCCTACCCCGGAGGGGACCACCCTTTAGAAGCCTGATAGCCTCGGCATCAGGGCTTCCTATTGTCCAAGCTTTTTTAGAGATAAAATAGTCCTCAGATCTTGCATATCTCTAACTGGCTAGACTGCTACCGCCACCCAAGTCCCCTTTGATTGTGGAGGAGCCCAAATGGCGATGCTCGCTGTGCTGCGAGGAGCTTAGTAGACTGAGACTGCTCCGCCCAGCAGTCTCAGGAACATAGATTGGTGAGGAAGAAACCTCTGGAACGCCGCTGAACGGTTTATTCTTAGTTTCTTGAAAGCGGAGCATCCAGAAGAACAGACATAATTTTATCTTATTTTTCTTTACTTTTAAATCAGAAAAACGTATATATATATATATATATATATATATATATATATATATATATATATATCAGTCCGTGGCCACCAGCAGGAAAACAACCGAACTGGCCGTGTGCGACCCTCCTCAGAGAGTCGCCACCCAGAGGACGCAGAGGAGAAACGATTTCTCGAAACCGTCCCTCCCCAGTATAGTTTATCTGTTTTTGCACGACGCAATTCTCGAATAGCGTCAGTGCTGACAACCTCACATTCATCCATGTCTTTATAATTTACCCACCAGCGTTGCCTAAAATTTTTTTTTATTTAGATGGCTGGTGGGTAACGTCGGGGTTAAAAATTATGACGAAGACTCGGGAGAGAGAAAGCTAGCAAGCGTCTCTTTAACCCGAGGCACTGTCATACCATGATACTTAATACCCATAGCATTACTATAGTTAGACGTAGGGCATTAAACACATAAAATAGAAACCGACTTATTCCACGATCTTGACACCTCAGTGTGGTGTGGAGATAGGGAAAAACGGCAGTCCCCGACGAGGAGGCTGAGATACAGAGTTTTTCTGTTTTTATATTTATTTCATCTAATAAACTCCTTATTTTCACTCTCATAAAGTTCAGCTGGCCAGAAAATATTTAACTAGCAACAACACTAGATAAACCTCCTTTTAAAGCTCCTCTTTATTCAACAGAGTTATGAGCTGACTTATTTATTCATTTATTGAAAACTCAAACATCTGCCTTTTCTTAATATCTTTATTTGTTTTGTTCTCTTTTTCTAAACAAAACACTAACGATACCAATTCCTCGGAACTGGAAATCGCCAGCACTGGATCTGGCAGGTGAAAGCTGAGATAGGGCAGAGCCCGTCCCAACCCCCGCTGTCAGATCCGTTTGCGAACCCCAAAATGCGAGTCGCCGCCGTGCATCGGCAACAGCGGGACCCGCGCGGGGAGCGCGAACCGAACCGTCCTCCTCGAAGAACGCCCGGCGGGAGCGGAGCGTCCTCACGGACAGTTTCTCGCAATGCTCACAGTCAGCCCCCTCGAGAACTGACGGTGACATGCTCCACTCCCAAATAGTAACAAAAAGCTGATGTGTGTGTCCCCACCCGTGATATAACGTGGGCAGGGAACAACACAAAAGCTGCTTGCTCTCTTTTGCCATAATATATATATATATATTGCAACTTGACAGACAACAATAAATATGACAAGGACAGAATACACAGATCGCTTGCTGAAGGCAACAGAAGCTGTCGCGGTCTGTTTTCTGGTGTGCTTTATAGCTTCCTGGTCTATGACGTCACCGCCTATGACGTCTCGCTCTTCCATTGGACTGATTATACACGTGCTTCACGACGCAATCACGCAGAGCGTTCCCACCGCGTCTCAACGCAGCTCGAGTTCCCTTGAAAGGGAACCTATTGTAATTGCTATTTGAAAAAAAAAAAAAACCTAAAACGCATCGTGCAGCCCAAACCGTAAGGCCTAGAGACTTGAAACTCGGCCAGATGGTAGGCCTCACTTTTGGGGAGAACCTATCAGAGTATGACCCCAATTGGCCCATAGGTGGCGCTACAGCAACCAAAAGTACTAAATTGTGCATAACTCCTAGGCCGTTGGTCCTAGCCTCAAGCTTTTTACACCACTGTGATCCTTGGCTTAAGATGGACAATATGTATATCTCTGATTTCGATTTAAGCAACAAAAAAAAAGTTATGTCGGATTTTGTCCAAAACCTACTTTTGCGAACTAGTTATTATCAGGTGTTCAGGCACGAAGTGCTGAAAACCTATTGTTTTTGTGCTGATTTTTATTACTATTAGGTGTTCAGGCACGAAGTGCTGAAAACCTATTGTATTTGTGCTGATTTTTATTATTAGGTGTTCAAGCACGAAGTGCTGAAAACCTATTGTATTTGTGCTGATTTTTATTATTATTAGGTGTTCAAGCACGAAGTGCTGAAAACCTATTGTAATTGTACTGATTTTTAGGTGTTCAAGCACGAAGTGCTAAAAACCTATTGTAATTGTACTGATTTTTATTAGGTGTTCAAGCACGAAGTGCTGAAAACCTATTGTATTTGTGCTGATTTTTATTATTAGGTGTTCAAGCACGAAGTGCTGAAAACCTATTGTATTTGCTATTTGAAAAAAAAAAAAAACTAAAACACATCGTGCAGCCCAAACCGTAAGGCCTAGAGACTTGAAACTCGGCCAGATGGTAGGCCACACTTTTGGGGAGAACCTATCAGAGTATGACCCCAATTGGGCCATAGGTGGCGCTACAGCAACCAAAAGTACTAAATTGCTCACAACTCCTAGGCCGTTGGTCCTAGCCTCAAGCTTTTTACACCACTGTGATACTTGGCTTAAGACGGACAATATGTATATATCCGATTTCGATTTAAGCAAAACAAAAAAAGTTATGTCGGATTTTGTCCAAAACCTACTTTTGCGAACTAGTCCCTGGTTTTTCGCCCGGTCGGATCCAAACCATTCTAGGCCTATTCTCTGGACTCTCTAGATCAATAATTATCGAAAAAAAGTTGTAATTTTCCAATTGGGTGGCTGTAACAGGGTCATTTAGAAAAGGGGCGTGGCAAAATACAGTCAAAAGCCTATAAATCGTAAATAAAAAATCAGAACTTCACAAAAGTTGATGAGCATATGTGTCATAACATGGTGAAGAAGCATGCACAGTTTCATGGAGATCGGACCATAGGTGGGGCTATAACTGTCAAAAAGGTCTCATTATTATTAGGTGTTCAAGCACGAAGTGCTGAAAACCTATTGTATTTGCTATTTGAAAAAAAAAAAAACCTAAAACGCATCGTGCAGCCCAAACCGTAAGGCCTAGAGACTTGAAACTCGACCAGATGGTAGGCCACACTTTTGGGGAGAACCTATCAGAGTATGACCCCAATTGGCCCATAGGTGGCACTACAGCAACCAAAAGTACTAAATTGCTCATAACTCCTAGGCCGTCCTAGCCTCAAGCTTTCTACACCACTGTGATCCTTGGCTTAAGACGGACAATATGTATATCTCCGATTTCGATTTAAGCAACAACAAAAAAAGTTATGTCGGATTTTGTCCAAAACCTACTTTTGCGAACTAGTCCCTGGTTTTTCGCCCGATCGGAACCAAACGAGTCTAGGCCTATTCTCTGGACTAAAATGAAAGTGAGCCAATAAGTGGTCTTCCTCTGCTGGCCATTTTACTTCTTAAAGCTATTTTATTATTATGATGGACTGGTAATATACTTTAATATTATTAAACTATATTGCCTAAATATTCAACTAAACTAAATTACATTTTATCAACTATATTAAACTAAATTAGATTTTCACAATAACATCCCAAAAGTGTGTCTGTAAGCATGCATTATTGAGTAAACATGAAAATTTTAGACATTTTTTTCAATAAAATTATATGATTAAAATGAAAACTAAAAATTGCGTTTTAAATGGGAAATCTGTAATAAGCTTTTTTTTTACCTACTATTTATTTCAAATATCTATAGCTATAAAAAAATGTGTTTAAACATTTTTATTAGAGTTAATATGATAAACGTGCCATTAAAAAATACATGGAATCAAACCAAGTCATAGAAAACAAAACTGCATTTTATTGCCAGAATAATACAATGTTGTTGTTTCAATGCATATGAAAATAAGTAACATTAAAGCTGCAAGCAGCATTTAGCGGTGTTCAAGCAGTTAAGGCCTTTAAGGCCGTTAAGCACAAAAGCATCAAAAGACATTAAGTTTTATGTAGCAAGTATGATTTACCATGATATACTACATTTCAGTGTGATTTTTCATGATTTACCATGTTCCAGTATGATTTACCATGAATCTAACATTATTTTCCATAGTTTACCTTGATATACCATGTTATATGATGATTTACCATGATATAGCACATTCTAGAATAATTTAAACAGGATTCTAGCATGATTTACCTTTTTTACTATGATTTACCATGTTTCTGGCGTTATTTACCATGATTTACCACGTTGATAGCAATTATATGAAGCATAAGTACAATTGAAGTGATAAACTCTGACAAAATATGAATGTGTTATAATAGTAATTGTTATATAAGTGATTTTATAGTGTCTATATACATATGAATGCAAAAGCACATGTGAAAAGACTATTAATAAGAAGAGTGGCCAGCAGAGGGCAGCAGAAGACCACTTATTGCCTCACTTTCATTTTCAACTACTTTGTTTCTCCAGTATTCTCCACTGAAGCAAACCATTTTTTTCATGTTAACTCCATAATGCACACACACACACACACACACACACACACACACACACACACACACACACACACACACACACACACACACACACTTTTGGGATATGTTATTGTGAAAATCTGTTTTAATGGTATATGAGCATTTCACATATTTCTTTGCAATGTAATAATATAAAACTAATTAAAGAAAATGCTTTAAGCATTTGTTTGTTAGCCAATGCTGAAAGCTGATAAAAAAAGATAAAAAAAATGTCTAATGCTGCTGCTCCATCTAGTGGACAACAGTGCTATTACAGCCTACTTATACAATAGGCCATGTTTCTCATATCATTTAATCTACACACGCTCATTCTGATGTAGATAGAGACATTTGGAACTTCAGGAGCCAATGTGACTCAATTGTCACTTCAATAGACGATTTTTGACTAAATGTTATTGTAAATGTTAAATTAGTGAATTTATAAAGTCTAAATATTAATTATAGTTGAGTAGTGTGACAAAATGACTTTTTTTAAACAGCAGGGGCAGTAAAATACCACTTATTGGCTGTTAGCCTTTTTCAAGCTGTTATAGCTTTTCTTGACCTTTTTTTAAGATCTGAGCATTTATTGAAAAGATATTGGCTTTCGGTCAAGGCTACATATTGAAGTGACCCTATTATAGTCATCCAAATGAAGAAGTTATACATTTTCCTATAATTATTCTTCTAGAGAGTACAAAGCAATAGATGAATTTTGACTAAATGTGATTGTAAATGTTAAAATAATGATTTAATAAAGTCTAAATATCAATTTTATATAAAAATATTAGAGAGTAGTATGATGAAATGACAGCAGGGGGCAGTAAAATACCACTTATTGGCTGTTATAGCCATCCAAGCTGTTATAGCCATCCGATTTACACTATTATAGCCATCCAAATGAAGCAATTATACCTTTTCTGATAATTATTGATCTAGAGAGTCCAGATAATTGTACTGCACTGGTTTTAAACATTAAGATATGAAAATTATACGATCATAGATGGAAAAGACCATTTACAGCCAATACAAGCAATTTACCATAGGAAATGTATGGTTTTAAAGCTTTTCAACAGTTATAGCGCCAACTATTGTCCGATCTCCATGAAACTTTGCATGCTTCTTTACCATGGTATGACACATATTCTCATCAATTTTTGTGCAGTTCTGAGTTTTCGTATAGGATTTATAGGCTTTTGACTATATTTTGCCACGCCCATTTTATAAATGACCCTGTTATAGCCAACCCAATACCAAATTTCAACTTTTTTTTGATAATTATTGATCTAGAGAGTCCAGAGAATTGTCCTAGACTGGTCTGGTTCCGATCGGGCGAAAAACCAGGGACTAGTTCGCAAAAGTAGGTTTTTAACATATTCGTGAATATTTAATGAACGGTTTGATTGACAGCAATGGTTCTAGAGGCAAAGTTGTTCATCATGAGGAGATCTATCAAATGATATGCATTTTGTGGGGATGTGTGCAACACCACGTGATTACAGAGCCGTAAAACTCGTTAGCGCCAACTAGTGGCCGATTTCTTTCAAAACTCTTACAGACCTCTTGGGCCATGAGTCGAACATGCCCAGTGAGTTTCGTTCCGTTTGGCCTCCGTTAACCTCGTCTCACAGGTGCTCAAACTTCATTGGCCGATGGCGGCCATGTTTTTTGAGATACGCCAATATCCTTTTACACATACATGGGGCCTTTGACCAAGACACAGCATACCAATTTCCAGGTCAATCGGACTAACGGTCAGGTGGCCACACCCCCTTTTATGTTTTTTTAATGTTATAGCGCCACCTAGTGTTAGATCGACGCGGTTTTTTTACTGTGACCCCAGACTGTCCTCATACACATGTGTGTCAAGTTTGGTGAATATATCTCATTTACTTCTCGAGTTATAGCCATTATAGTAAAATAGGCTCCTCCCATAACGTTCATTTTGCGCCCCCTAGCAACCGGAAATCGAAAATTCAACTTTTTTTCAATGATTATTGATATTCAGACTCCAGAGAACATTTCTACACTGGTTTGGTTCCGATCGGGCAAAAAACCAGGGACTAGTTCGCAAAAGTCGTTTTTTAACAAAATTCAAAATGGCGGAAAATCTATCATGGCGGAAATGAAATCGGAGATATACGTTTTTTAAGTTAAGAGTCCAGCTTTCCAATGATATAAGACACTTGAGTCTACGCCTTACGGTTTAGGAGTTATGAGCAGTTACGCGCAATTGATTGCTGTAGCGCCACCTATAGGCCAATCGGGGTCATACTCTCTGAACCTCTCCTCGATTTTTGTACTACCATCTGACAAAGTTTCAGAGCTCCAGCACTTACGGTTTGGTCTGCACGATGCGTTTTAGGGGAAAATAATAATAATAATAATAATTAAAGCTGCAAGCAGCATTTAGCGGTGTTCAAGCAGTTACGGCCTTTAAGGCCGTTAAGCACAAAAGCATCAAAAGACATTAAGTTTTATGTAGCAAGCATGATTTACCATGATATACTACATTTCAGTGTGATTTTTCATGATTTACCATGTTCCAGTATGATTTACCATGAATCTTACATGATTTTCCATAGTTTACCTTGATATACCATGTTATATGATGATTTACCATGATATAGCACATTCTAGAATAATTTACAAGGATTCTAGCATGACTTACCTTTTTTACTATGATTTACCATGTTTCTGGCATTATTTACCATGATTTACCACGTTGATAGCAATTATATGAAGCATAAGAACAATTGAAGTGATAAACTCTGACAAAATATGAATGTGTTATAATAGTAATTGTTATTTAAGTGATTTTATAGTGTCTATATACAAAAAAAAGACTATTAATAAGAAGAGTGGCCAGCAGAGGGCAGTAGAAGACCACTTATTGGCTCACTTTCATTTTCAACTACTTTGTTTCTCCAGTATTCTCCAGTGAAGCAAACCATTTTTTTCATGTTAACTCCATAATGCATGCTTACACACACACACACACACACACACACACACACACACACACACACACACACACACACACACACACACACACACACACACACACACACACACACACACACACACACACACACATTTGGGATATGTTATTGTGAAAATCTGTTTTAATGGTATATGAGCATTTCACATATTTCTTTGCAATGTAATAATATAAAACTAATTAAAGAAAATGCTTTAAGCATTTGTTTGTTAGCCAATGCTGAAAGCTGATAAAAAAAGATTCAAAATGTCTAATGCTGCTACTCCATCTAGTGGACAACAGTGCTATTACAGCCTACTTATACAATAGGCCATGTTTTTCATATAATTTAATCTACACACGCTCATTCTGATGTAGATAGAGACATTTGGAACTTCAGGAGCCAATGTGACTCAATTGTCACTTCAATAGACGATTTTTGACTAAATGTTATTGTAAATGTTAAAATAGTGAATTTATAAAGTCTAAATATTAATTATAGTTGAGTAGTGTGACAAAATGACTTTTTTTAAACAGCAGGGGGCAGTAAAATACCACTTATTGGCTGTTAGCCTTTTTTCAAGCCGTTTTATCTGTTCTTGACCTTTTTTTAAGAAGCTATGAGCATTTATTGAAAAGATATTGGCTTTCGGTCAAGGCTACATAGTGAAGTGACCCTATTATAGTCATCCAAATGAAGAAGTTATACATTTTCCTATAATTATTGTTGTAGAGAGTACAGAGCAATAGATGCATTTTGACAAAATGTGATTGTAAATGTTAAAATAATGATTTAATAAAGTCTAAATATCAATTATATATAAAAATATTAGAGAGTAGTATGATGAAATGACAGCAGGGGGCAGTAAAATACCACTTATTGGCTGTTATAGCCATCCAAGCTGTTATAGCTGTTATAGCCATCCGATTTACACTCTATTATAGCCATCCAAATGAAGTAATTATACCTTTTCTGATAATTATTGATCTAGAGAGTCCAGATAATTGTACTGCACTGGTTTTAAACATTAAGATATGAAAATTATACGATCATAGATGGAAAAGACCATTTACAGCCAATACAGGCAATTTACCATGGGAAATACATGGGTTTAAAGCTTTTCAACAGTTATAGCGCCACCTATTGTCCGATCTCCATGAAACGTTGCATGCTTCTTCACCATGGTATGACACATATGCTCATCAGTTTTTGTGAAGTTCTGAGTTTTTATTTATGATTTATAGGCTTTTGGGTGCATTTTGTCACGCCCCTTTTCTAAATAACCCTTTAATACCATAAGAAAAATAAAAAAGTTCAACTTTTTTTCGATAATTATTGATCTAGAGAGTCCAGAGAATTGTCCTACACTGGTCTGATTCCGATCGGGCAAAAAACCAGGGACTAGTTCGCAAAAGTAGGTTTTTAACATATTCGTGAATATTTAAAGAACGGTTTGATTGACAGCAATGGTTCTAGAGGCAAAGTTGTTCAGCATGAGGAGATCTATCAAATGATGTGCATATTGTGGGGATGTGTGCAACACCACGTGATTACAGAGCCGTAAAACTCGTTAGCGCCAACTAGTGGCCGATTTCTTTCAAAACTCTTACAGACCTCTTGGGCCATGAGTCGAACATGCCCATAGAGTTTCGTTCCGATTGGCCTCCGTTAACCTCGTCTCACAGGTGCTCAAATTTAATTGGCCGATGGCGGCCATGTTTTTTTAGATACGCCAATATCCTTTTACACATACATGGCACCTTGGACCAAGACACTGCATACCAATTTTCAAGTCAATCGGACTAACGGTCAGGTGGCCACCTGACCGTTCAAGTGGCCACCTATTGTCAAGTTAACAAGTTAACATTGTTCGTGTTATAAGTTAACTTTATAAGTTAACACACTTCGTGCTTGAACACCTAATTAAAGCTGCAAGCAGCATTTAGCGGTGTTCAAGCAGTTAAGGCCTTTAAGGCCGTTAAGCACAAAAGCATCAAAAGACATTAAGTTTTATTTAGCATTAATTTAACCACTGACATAATAGATGGAAAAGACCATTTACAGCCAATACAGGCAATTTACCATAGGAAATATATGGTTTTAAAGCTTTTTAACAGTTATAGCGCCACCTATTGTCCGATCTCCATAACATTTTGCATGCTTGTTAATGATGTTATGTCACATATGCTCACCAATTTTTGTGAAGTTCTGAGTTTTTATTTATGATTTATAGGCTTTTGAGTGTATTTTGTCACGCCCATTTTCTAAATGACCCTGTTATAGCAAAACAAAGGACAAAGTTCAACTTTTTTTCAATGATTATTGATCTAGAGAGTCCAGAGAATTGTCCTAGACTAGTCTGGTTCCGATCGGGCGAAAAACCTAGGACTAGTTCGCAAAAGTAGGTTTTTAACATATTCGTGAATATTTAATGAACGGTTTGATTGACAGCAATGGTTCTAGAGGCAAAGTTGTTCATCATGAGGAGATCTATCAAATGATATGCATTTTGTGGGGATGTGTGCAACACCACGTGATTACAGAGCCGTAAAACTCGTTAGCGCCAACAAGTGGCCGATTTCTTTCAAAACTCTTACAGACCTCTTGGGCCATGAGTCGAACATGCCCATTGAGTTTCGTTCCGATTGGCCTCCGTTAACCTCGTCTCACAGGTGCTCAAACTTCATTGGCCGATGGCGGCCATGTTTTTTGAGATACGCCAATATCCTTTTACACATACATGGGGCCTTGGACCAAGACACTGCATACCAATTTTCAGGTCAATCGGACTAACGGTCAGGTGGCCACACCCCCTTTTATGTTTTTTTAATGTTCTAGCGCCACCTAGTGTTAGATCGACGCGGTTTTTTTACTGTGACCCCAGACTGTCCTCATACACATGTGTGTCAAGTTTGGTGAAGATATCTCATTTACTTCTCGAGTTATAGCCATTATAGTAAAATAGGCTCCTCCCACAACGTTCATTTTGCGCCCCCTAGCAACCGGAAATCGAAAATTCAACTTTTTTTCAATGATTATTGATATTCAGACTCCAGAGAACATTTCTACACTGGTTTGGTTCCGATCGGGCAAAAAACCAGGGACTAGTTTGCAAAAGTCGTTTTTTAACAAAATTCAAAATGGCGGAAAATCTATCATGGCGGAAATGAAATCGGAGATATACGTTTTTTAAGTTAAGAGTCCAGCTTTCCAATGATATAAGACACTTGAGTCTACGCCTTACGGTTTAGGAGTTATGAGCAGTTACGCGCAATTGATTGCTGTAGCGCCACCTATAGGCCAATCGGGGTAATACTCTCTGAACCTCTCCTCGATTTTTGTACTACCATCTGACAAAGTTTCAGAGCTCCAGCACTTACGGTTTGGTCTGCACGATGCGTTTTAGGGGAAAATAATAATAATAATAATAATAATTAAAGCTGCAAGCAGCATTTAGCGGTGTTCAAGCAGTTAAGGCCTTTAAGGCCGTTAAGCACAAAAGCATCAAAAGACATTAAGTTTTATGTAGCAAGTATGATTTACCATGATATAGCACATTCCAGAATAATTTACCAGGATTCTAGCATGATTTACCTTTTTTACTATGATTTACCATGTTTCTGGCGTTATTTACCATGATTTACCACGTTGATAGCAATTATATGAAGCATAAGAACAATTGAAGTGATAAACTCTGACAAAATATGAATGTGTTATAATAGTAATTGTTATTTAAGTGATTTTATAGTGTCTATATACAAAAAAAGACAATTAATAAGAAGAGTGGCCAGCAGAGGGCAGTAGAAGACCACTTATTGGCTCACTTTCATTTTCAACTACTTTGTTTCTCCAGTATTCTCCAGTGAAGCAAACCATTTTTTTCATGTTAACTCCATAATGCATGCTTACACACACACACACACACACACACACACACACACACACACACACACACACACACACACTTTTGGGATATGTTATTGTGAAAATCTGTTTTAATGGTATATGAGCATTTCACATATTTCTTTGCAATGTAATAATATAAAACTAATTAAAGAAAATGCTTTAAGCATTTGTTTGTTAGCCAATGCTGAAAGCTGATAAAAAAAGATTAAAAATGTCTAATGCTGCTGCTCCATCTAGTGGACAACAGTGCTATTACAGCCTACTTATACAATAGGCCATGTTTTTCATATCATTTAATCTACACACGCTCATTCTGATGTAGATAGAGACATTTGGAACTTCAGGAGCCAATGTGACTCAATTGTCACTTCAATAGACGATTTTTGACTAAATGTTATTGTAAATGTTAAATTAGTGAATTTATAAAGTCTAAATATTAATTATAGTTGAGTAGTGTGACAAAATGACTTTTTTTAAACAGCAGGGGCAGTAAAATACCACTTATTGGCTGTTAGCCTTTTTCAAGCTGTTATAGCTCTTCTTGACCTTTTTTTAAGAAGCTATGAGCATTTATTGAAAAGATATTGGCTTTCGGTCAAGGCTACATATTGAAGTGACCCTATTATAGTCATCCAAATGAAGAAGTTATACATTTTCCTATAATTATTCTTCTAGAGAGTACAAAGCAATAGATGAATTTTGACAAAATGTGATTGTAAATGTTAAAATAATGATTTAATAAAGTCTAAATATCAATTTTATATAAAAATATTAGAGAGTAGTATGATGAAATGACAGCAGGGGGCAGTAAAATACCACTTATTGGCTGTTATAGCCATCCAAGCTGTTATAGCTGTTATAGCCATCCGATTTACACTCTATTATAGCCATCTAACTGAAGTAATTATACCTTTTCTGATAATTATTGATCTAGAGAGTCCAGATAATTGTACTGCACTGGTTTTAAACATTAAGATATGAAAATTATACGATCATAGATGGAAAAGACCATTTACAGCCAATACAGGCAATTTACCATAGGAAATGTATGGTTTTAAAGCTTTTCAACAGTTATAGCGCCAACTATTGTCCGATCTCCATGAAACTTTGCATGCTTCTTTACCATGGTATGACACATATTCTCATCAATTTTTGTGCAGTTCTGAGTTTTCGTATAGGATTTATAGGCTTTTGACTATATTTTGCCACGCCCATTTTATAAATGACCCTGTTATAGCCAACCAAATGCCAAATTTCAACTTTTTTTCAATAATTATTGATCTAGAGAGTCCAGAGAATTGTCCTAGACTGGTCTGGTTCCGATCGGGCGAAAAACCAGGGACTAGTTCGCAAAAGTAGGTTTTTAACATATTCGTGAATATTTAATGAACGGTTTGATTGACAGCAATGGTTCTAGAGGCAAAGTTGTTCATCATGAGGAGATCTATCAAATGATATGCATTTTGTGGGGATGTTTGCAACACCACGTGATTACAGAGCCGTAAAACTCGTTAGCGCCAACTAGTGGCCGATTTCTTTCAAAACTCTTACAGACCTCTTGGGCCATGAGTCGAACATGCCCATAGAGTTTCGTTCCGATTGGCCTCCGTTAACCTCGTCTCACAGGTGCTCAAACTTCATTGGCCGATGGCGGCAATGTTTTTTGAGATACGCCAATATCCTTTTACACATACATGGGGCCTTGGACCAAGACACTGCATACCAATTTTCAGGTCAATCGGACTAACGGTCAGGTGGCCACACCCCCTTTTATGTTTTTTTAATGTTATAGCGCCACCTAGTGTTAGATCGACGCAATTTTTTTACTGTGACCTCAAAATCAACTTATTCACATGTGTACCGAGTTTGGTGAAGCTATCTCATTTACTTCTTGAGTTATAGCCATTTTAGTAAAATAGGCTCCGCCCACAACATTCATTTTGCGCCCTCTAGCGACAGTTAATCAAAATTTCAACTTTTTTTTGATAATTATTGATATTCAGACTCCAGAGAACATTTTGGCACTGGTTTGGTTCCGATCGGGCAAAAAACCAGGGACTAGTTCGCAAAAGTAGTTTTTCGACAAAATTCAAAATGGCGGAAAATCTATCATGGCGGAAATGAAATCGGAGATATACATTTTTTACTTCAGGTTTCCAGCTTTCCAGTGATATAAGACACTTGAGTCTACGACATACGGTCTAGGAGTTATGAGCAGTTTCGCGCAATTGGTTGCTATAGCGCCACCTATAGGCCAATCGGGCTCATAATTTGATAACCTCTCCTCGATTTTTGTACTACCATCTGACAAAGTTTCAGCTCTCCAGCATTTACGGTTTGGGCTGCACGATGCGTTTTAGCGGAGAATAATAATAATAATAATAATAATAAAAATCAGTACAAATACAATAGGTTTTCAGCACTTCGTGCTTGAACACCTAATAAAAATCAGTACAATTACAATAGGTTTTCAGCACTTCGTGCTTGAACACCTAATAATAATAAAAATCAGTACAATTACAATAGGTTTTCAGCACTTCGTGCTTGAACACCTAATAATAATAATAATAATAAAAATCAGTACAATTACAATAGGTTTTCAGCACTTCGTGCTTGAACACCTAATTAAAGCTGCAAGCAGCATTTAGCGGTGTTCAAGCAGTTAAGGCCTTTAAGGCCGTAAAGCACAAAAGCACCAAAAGACATTAAGTTTCATGTAGCAAGCATGAAACACTGACATCATAGATGGAATAGACCTTGCTTTAGCATGATTTACCATGATATACCAAATTTTAGCGTGATTTTTCATGATTTACCATGTTCCAGTATGATTTACCATGAATCTAGCATGATTTACCATAGTTTACCATGATATACCAAGTTCTAGTATGATTCACCATGATTTACCCTGCTCTAGCATGGTTTACCACAATTGAACACATTCTAGTAGGATTTAATATGATTCTAGCATGATTTATCATAGTTAACCATGATTTACCATGTTATAGAATGATTTACCATGATTTACCATGTTATAGAATTATTTACCATAATATACCACATTCTAGAATGATTTACCAGGATTGTAGCAAGATTTACCATGATTCATCACATTGCTAGCATGATTTGCCATGATACTCCATGTAATAGTATTATTTACTATGATTTACCATGTTTCTATCGTGATTTACCATGATTTACCACATTGCTAGCATTGATGTGAAGTGTCAATAGCCATGAAGTGATAAACTGACAAAAAAATGATTGTCTTATAATAGTTAACATGAAAAAACAGGTTTGCTTTAGTGTAGAATAGTGATGAAAATCAAGTCTGTCAAAATGAAACTGAGCCAATAAGTGGTCTTCTACTGCCCTCTGCTGGCCATTATACTTATTAATAAAGTGTTTTCACAGGTATCTTATTTAGACATATGCTTACACACACACACACACACACACACACACACACACACACACACACACACACACACACACACACACACACACACACACAAACACACAAAGACAAATGTTGTTGTTGATTTTTTCAATGCTATTGGGATGTGTCATTATGAAAATATACTTTAATGGTCTATAAGCATTTCACATAATGTCTTTGTAATCTATTAATCCGATTATTCAGCATTTATTCAGAAATATAGGACTACACACACACATTCTGTTGTAGATACAGACATTTGAACTATGTGATGGAAAAAAATGTTTACTGCAAGTCTCCTTCAGGATTCACATTTCTCAATGTGCCACAATAGTCAGTAGCAATACTTCAATAGATGAATTTTGACTAAATGTGAGTGTAAATGTTAAAATAGTGATTTTATAAACTCTAAATAAGAATTATAGAATATTAGTAGTTAGTAGCTTGACAAAATGACTATTTTAAACAGCAGGGGGCAGTAGAATACCACTTATTGGCTTAATATGCCATCATGTTATAACTTTAACCTTTTTAACTGTTATAGATGCATTATTTCTTATCTTATTTAGAGTCACATGTTCTGACTTGTTTTTAAGAAGATCTGAGCATTCATTGAAGAGATATAGGCTTTCTTGGTAAAGGCTTCATATTGAAGTGACCCTATTATAGCCATCCAAATGAAGAAGTTATAACTTTTCTGATGATTATTTATCTAGAGAGTCCAGAGAATTGTACTGAACTGATTTTGAACATTGTGATATAAGTATTATATGATCATAGATGGAACACACCGTTTACAGCCAATACAGGCAATTTACCATAGGAAATACATGGTTTTAAACCTTTTCAACTGTTATAGCGCCACCTATTGTCCGATCTCCATAAAACTTTGCTTGCTTGTTAATGATGTTATGTCACATATGCTCACCAATTTTTGTGAAGTTCTGAGTTTTCGTATAGGATTTATAGGCTTTTGAGTGTGTTTTGACACGCCCCTTCTTCTAAATGACCCTGTTACAGTGAATCAAAGGGCAAAGTTCAACTTTTTTTCAATAATTATTGATCTACAGAGTCCAGAGAATTGTCCTAGACTAGTCTGGTTCCGATCGGGCGAAAAACCAGGGACTAGTTCGCAAAAGTAGGTTTTTAACATATTCGTGAATATTTAATGAACGGTTTGATTGACAACAATGGTTCTAGAGGCAAAGTTGTTCATCATGAGGAGATCTATCAAATGATATGCATTTTGTGGGGATGTGTGCAACACCACGTGATTACAGAGCCGTAAAACTCGTTAGCGCCAACTAGTGGCCGATTTCTTTCAAAACTCTTACAGACCTCTTGGGCCATGAGTCGAACATGCCCATTGAGTTTCGTATCGATTGGCCTCCGTTAACCTCGTCTCACAGGTGCTCAAACTTTATTGGCCGATGGCGGCCATGTTTTTTGAGATACGCCAATATCCTTTTACACATACATGGGGCCTTGGACCAAGACACTGCATACCAATTTTCAGGTCAATCGGACTAACGGTCAGGTGGCCACACCCCCTTTTATGTTTTTTTAATGTTATAGCGCCACCTAGTGTTAGATCGACGCGGTTTTTTTTACTGTGACCTCAAAATCAACTCATTCACATGTGTACCGAGTTTGGTGAAGCTATCTCATTTACTTCTTGAGTTATAGCCATTTTAGTAAAATAGGCTCCGCCCACAACATTCATTTTGCGCCCTCTAGCGACAGTTAATCAAAATTTCAACTTTTTTTTGATAATTATTGATATTCAGACTCCAGAGAACATTTTGGCACTGGATTGGTTCCGATCGGGCGAAAAACCAGGGACTAGTTCGCAAAAGTAGTTTTTCGACAAAATTCAAAATGGCGGAAAAATTTGCATACCGGAAATGAAATCGGAGATATAGGTTTTTTAAGTCAAGAGTCCAGCTTTCCAATGATATAAGACACTTGAGTCTACAACATAGGGTCTAGGAGTTAGGATCACTTTCGCGTTTTTGTTACTATAGCGCCACCTATGGGCCAATCGGGCTCATACTCTCTCAACCTCTCCTCGATTTCTGTGCTACCTTAATCCCAAATATGAAGTCTGTAGCACTTACGGTTTGGTCTGCACGACGCGTTTTACGGCAGAATAATAATAATAATAATAATAATTAAAGCTGCAAGCAGCATTTAGCGGTGTTCAAGCAGTTAAGGCCTTTAAGGCCATTAAGCACAAAAGCATCAAAAGACATTAAGTTTTATGTAGCAAGCATGATTTACCATGATATACTACATTTCAGTGTGATTTTTCATGATTTACCATGTTCCAGTATGATTTACCATGAATCTTACATGATTTTCCATAGTTTACCTTGATATACCATGTTATATGATGATTTACCATGATATAGCACATTCTAGAATAATTTACCAGGATTCTAGCATGACTTACCTTTTTTACTATGATTTACCATGTTTCTGGCATTATTTACCATGATTTACCACGTTGATAGCAATTATATGAAGCATAAGAACAATTGAAGTGATAAACTCTGACAAAATATGAATGTGTTATAATAGTAATTGTTATTTAAGTGATTTTATAGTGTCTATATACAAAAAAAGACTATTAATAAGAAGAGTGGCCAGCAGAGGGCAGTAGAAGACCACTTATTGGCTCACTTTCATTTTCAACTACTTTGTTTCTCCAGTATTCTCCAGTGAAGCAAACCATTTTTTTCATGTTAACTCCATAATGCATGCTTACACACACACACACACACACACACACACACACACACACACACACACACACACACACACACACACACACACACACACACACACACACACACACACACACACACATTTGGGATATGTTATTGTGAAAATCTGTTTTAATGGTATATGAGCATTTCACATATTTCTTTGCAATGTAATAATATAAAACTAATTAAAGAAAATGCTTTAAGCATTTGTTTGTTAGCCAATGCTGAAAGCTGATAAAAAAAGATTAAAAATGTCTAATGCTGCTACTCCATCTAGTGGACAACAGTGCTATTACAGCCTACTTATACAATAGGCCATGTTTTTCATATAATTTAATCTACACACGCTCATTCTGATGTAGATAGAGACATTTGGAACTTCAGGAGCCAATGTGACTCAATTGTCACTTCAATAGACGATTTTTGACTAAATGTTATTGTAAATGTTAAAATAGTGAATTTATAAAGTCTAAATATTAATTATAGTTGAGTAGTGTGACAAAATGACTTTTTTTAAACAGCAGGGGGCAGTAAAATACCACTTATTGGCTGTTAGCCTTTTTTCAAGCCGTTTTATCTGTTCTTGACCTTTTTTTAAGAAGCTATGAGCATTTATTGAAAAGATATTGGCTTTCGGTCAAGGCTACATAGTGAAGTGACCCTATTATAGTCATCCAAATGAAGAAGTTATACATTTTCCTATAATTATTGTTGTAGAGAGTACAGAGCAATAGATGCATTTTGACAAAATGTGATTGTAAATGTTAAAATAATGATTTAATAAAGTCTAAATATCAATTATATATAAAAATATTAGAGAGTAGTATGATGAAATGACAGCAGGGGGCAGTAAAATACCACTTATTGGCTGTTATAGCCATCCAAGCTGTTATAGCTGTTATAGCCATCCGATTTACACTCTATTATAGCCATCCAAATGAAGTAATTATACCTTTTCTGATAATTATTGATCTAGAGAGTCCAGATAATTGTACTGCACTGGTTTTAAACATTAAGATATGAAAATTATACGATCATAGATGGAAAAGACCATTTACAGCCAATACAGGCAATTTACCATAGGAAATACATGGGTTTAAAGCTTTTCAACAGTTATAGCGCCACCTATTGTCCGATCTCCATGAAACGTTGCATGCTTCTTCACCATGGTATGACACATATGCTCATCAGTTTTTGTGAAGTTCTGAGTTTTTATTTATGATTTATAGGCTTTTGGGTGCATTTTGTCACGCCCCTTTTCTAAATAACCCTTTAATACCATAAGAAAAATAAAAAATTTCAACTTTTTTTCGATAATTATTGATCTAGAGAGTCCAGAGAATTGTCCTACACTGGTCTGATTCCGATCGGGCAAAAAACCAGGGACTAGTTCGCAAAAGTAGGTTTTTAACATATTCGTGAATATTTAAAGAACGGTTTGATTGACAGCAATGGTTCTAGAGGCAAAGTTGTTCAGCATGAGGAGATCTATCAAATGATGTGCATATTGTGGGGATGTGTGCAACACCACGTGATTACAGAGCCGTAAAACTCGTTAGCGCCAACTAGTGGCCGATTTCTTTCAAAACTCTTACAGACCTCTTGGGCCATGAGTCGAACATGCCCATAGAGTTTCGTTCCGATTGGCCTCCGTTAACCTCGTCTCACAGGTGCTCAAATTTAATTGGCCGATGGCGGCCATGTTTTTTTAGATACGCCAATATCCTTTTACACATACATGGCACCTTGGACCAAGACACTGCATACCAATTTTCAAGTCAATCGGACTAACGGTCAGGTGGCCACACCCCCTTTTATGTTTTTTTAATGTTATAGCGCCACCTAGTGTTAGAATGACGCGGTTTTTTTACTGTGACCCCAGATTGTCCTCATACACATGTGTACCGAGTTTGGTGAAGCTATCTCATTTACTTCTCGAGTTATAGCCATTTTAGTAAAATAGGCTCCTCCCACAACGTCCATTTTGCGCCCCCTAGCAACCGGAAATCGAAAATTCAATTTTTTTTTGATAATTATTGATATTCAGACTCCAGAGAACATTTTGGCACTGGTTTGGTTCCGATCGGGCGAAAAACCAGGGACTAGTTCGCAAAAGTAGTTTTTCAACAAAATTCAAAATGGCGGAAAATCTATCATGGCGGAAATGAAATCGGAGATATACATTTTTTACTTCAGGTTTCCAGCTTTCCAGTGATATAAGACACTTGAGTCTACGACATACGGTCTAGGAGTTATGAGCAGTTTCGCGCAATTGGTTGCTATAGCGCCACCTATAGGCCAATCGGGCTCATAATTTGATAACCTCTCCTCGATTTTTGTACTACCATCTGACAAAGTTTCAGCTCTCCAGCACTTACGGTTTGGGCTGCACGATGTGTTTTAGCGGAGAATAATAATAATAATAATAATAATAATAATTAAAGCTGCAAGCAGCATTTAGCGGTGTTCAAGCAGTTAAGGCCTTTCAGGCCGTTAAGCACAAAAGCATCAAAAGACATTAAGTTTTATGTAGCAAGCATGATTTACCATGATATACTACATTTCAGTGTGATTTTTCATGATTTACCATGTTCCAGTATGATTTACCATGAATCTTACATGATTTTCCATAGTTTACCTTGATATACCATGTTATATGATGATTTACCATGATATAGCACATTCTAGAATAATTTACCAGGATTCTAGCATGATTTACCTTTTTTACTATGATTTACCATGTTTCTGGCGTTATTTACCATGATTTACCACGTTGATAGCAATTATATGAAGCATAAGAACAATTGAAGTGATAAACTCTGACAAAATATGAATGTGTTATAATAGTAATTGTTATTTAAGTGATTTTATAGTGTCTATATACAAAAAAAGACAATTAATAAGAAGAGTGGCCAGCAGAGGGCAGTAGAAGACCACTTATTGGCTCACTTTCATTTTCAACTACTTTGTTACTCCAGTATTCTCCAGAGAAGCAAACCATTTTTTTCATGTTAACTCCATAATGCATGCTTACACACACACACACACACACACACACACACACACACACACACACACACACACACACACACACACACACACACATTTTTGGGATATGTTATTGTGAAAATCTGTTTTAATGGTATATGAGCATTTCACATATAACTTTGCAATGTAATAATATAAAACTAATTAAAGAAAATGCTTTAAGCATTTGTTTGTTAGCCAATGCTGAAAGCTGATAAAAAAAGATTAAAAATATCTAATGCTGCTGCTCCATCTAGTGGACAACAGTGCTATTACAGCCTACTTATACAATAGGCCATGTTTTTCATATCATTTAATCTACACACGCTCATTCTGATGTAGATAGAGACATTTGGAACTTCAGGAGCCAGTGTGACTCAATTGTCACTTCAATAGACGATTTTTGACTAAATGTTATTGTAAATGTTAAAATAGTGAATTTATAAAGTCTAAATATTAATTATAGTTGAGTAGTGTGACAAAATGACTTTTTTTAAACAGCAGGGGGCAGTAAAATACCACTTATTGGCTGTTAGCCTTTTTCAAGCTGTTATAGCTGTTCTCGACCTTTTTTTAAGAAGCTATGAGCATTTATTGAAAAGATATTGGCTTTCGGTCAAGGCTACATATTGAAGTGACCCTATTATAGTCATCCAAATGAAGAAGTTATACATTTTCCTATAATTATTGTTGTAGAGAGTACAGAGCAATAGATGCATTTTGACAAAATGTGATTGTAAATGTTAAAATAATGATTTAATAAAGTCTAAATATCAATTATATATAAAAATATTAGAGAGTAGTATGATGAAATGACAGCAGGGTGCAGTAAAATACCACTTATTGGCTGTTATAGCCATCCAAGCTGTTATAGCTGTTATAGCCATCCGATTTACACTCTATTATAGCCATCCAAATGAAGTAATTATACCTTTTCTGATAATTATTGATCTAGAGAGTCCAGATAATTGTACTGCACTGGTTTTAAACATTAAGATATGAAAATTATACGATCATAGATGGAAAAGACCATTTACAGCCAATACAGGCAATTTACCATAGGAAATGTATGGTTTTAAAGCTTTTCAACAGTTATAGCGCCACCTATTGTCCGATCTCCATGAAACGTTTCATGCTTCTTCAACATGGTATGACACATATGCTCATCAATTTTTGTGAAGTTCTGAGTTTTTATTTATGATTTATAGGCTTTTGGGTGCATTTTGTCACGCCCCTTTTCTAAATAACCCTTTAATACCATAAGAAAAATAAAAAAGTTCAACTTTTTTTCAATAATTATTGATCTAGAGAGTCCAGAGAATTGTCCTAGACTGGTCTGATTCCGATCGGGCAAAAAACCAGGGACTAGTTCGCAAAAGTAGGTTTTTAACATATCCGTGAATATTTAATGAACGGTTTGATTGACAGCAATGGTTCTAGAGGCAAAGTTGTTCAGCATAAGGAGATCTATCAAATGATGTGCATATTGTGGGGATGTGTGCAACACCACGTGATTACAGAGCCGTAAAACTCGTTAGCGCCAACTAGTGGCCGATTTCTTTCAAAACTCTTACAGACCTCTTGGGCCATGAGTCGAACATGCCCATAGAGTTTCGTTCCGATTGGCCTCCGTTAACCTTGTCTCACAGGTGCTCAAATTTAATTGGCCGATGGCGGCCATGTTTTTTTAGATACGCCAATATCCTTTTACACATACATGGCACCTTGGACCAAGACACTGCATACCAAGTTTCAGGTCAATCGGACTAACGGTCAGGTGGCCACACCCCCTTTTATGTTTTTTCAATGTTATAGCGCCACCTAGTGCTAGATCGACGCGGTTTTTTTACTGTGACCTCAAATTGAACTCATTAATATGTGGACCAAGTTTGGTGAAGATATCTCATTTCCTTCTTGAGTTATAGCCATTTTAGTAAAATAGGCTCCTCCCACAACGTTCATTTTGCGCCCCCTAGCAACCGGAAATCGAAAATTCGACTTTTTTTTGATAATTATTGATATTCAGACTCCAGAGAACATTTCTGCACTGGTTTGGTTCCGATCGGGCGAAAAACCAGGGACTAGTTCGCAAAAGTAGTTTTTTGACAAAATTCAAAATGGCGGAAAAATTTGCATACCGGAAATGAAATCGGAGATATACGTTTTTTAAGTCAAGAGTCCAGCTTTCCAATGATATAAGACACTTGAGTCTACGACATAGGGTTTAGGAGTTATGATCACTTTCGCGTTTTTGTTACTATAGCGCCACCTATGGGCCAATCGGGCTCATACTCTCTCAACCTCTCCTCGATTTCTGTGCTACCTTAATCCCAAATATGAAGTCTCTAGCACTTACGGTTTGGTCTGCACGACGCGTTTTACGGCAGAATAATAATAATAATAATAATAATAATAATAATAAAAATCAGTACAAATACAATAGGTTTTCAGCACTTCGTGCTTGAACACCTAATTAAAGCTGCAAGCAGCATTTAGCGGTGTTCAAGCAGTTAAGGCAGTTAAGGTAGTTAAGCTCAAAAGCATCAAAAGACATTAAGTTTCATGTAGCAAGCATGAAACACTGACATCATAGATGGAATAGACCTTGTTTTAGCATGATTTACCATGATATACCAAATTTTAGCGTGATTTTTCATGATTTACCATGTTCCAGTATGATTTACCATGAATCTAGCATGATTCAACATAGATTACCATGATATACCAAGTTCTAGTATGATTCACCATGATTTACCCTGCTCTAGCATGGTTCACCACAATTGAACACATTCTAGTATGATTTAATATGATTCTAGCATGATTTATCATAGTTAACCATGATTTACCATGTTATAGAATGATTTACCATGATTTACCATGTTATAGAATGATTTACCATAATATACCACATTCTAGAATGATTTACCAGGATTGTAGCATGATTTACCATGATTCATCACATTGCTAGCATGATTTGCCATGATACTCCATGTAATAGTATTATTTACTATGATTTACCATGTTTCTATCGTGATTTACCATGATTTACCACATTACTAGCATTGATGTGAAGTGTCAATAGCCATGAAGTGATAAACTGACAAAAAAATGATTGTCTTATAATAGTTAACATGGAAAAACAGGTTTGCTTTAGTGTAGAATAGTGATGAAAATCAAGTCTGTCAAAATGAAACTGAGCCAATAAGTGGTCTTCTACTGCCCTCTGCTGACCATTATACTTATTAATAAAGTGTTTTCACAGGTATCTTATTTAGACATATGCTTACACACACACACACACACACACACACTCACACACACACACACACACACACACACACACACACACACACACACACACACACACACACACACACACACACACACACACACACACACACAAAGACAAATGTTGTTGTTGATTTTTTCAATGCTATTGGGATGTGTCATTATGAAATTATACTTTAATGGTCTATAAGCATTTCACATAATGTCTTTGTAATCTATTAATCCGATTATTCAGCATTTATTCAGAAATATAGGACTACACACACACATTCTGTTGTAGATACAGACATTTGAACTATGTGATGGAAAAAAATGTTTACTGCAAGTCTCCTTCAGGATTCACATTTCTCAATGTGCCACAATAGTCAGTAACAATACTTCAATAGATGAATTTTGACTAAATGTGAGTGTAAATGTTAAAATAGTGATTTTATAAAGTCTAAATAACAATTATAGAATTATATTAGTTAGTAGCATGACAAAATGACTATTTTAAACAGCAGGGGGCAGTAGAATACCACTTATTGGCTTAACCTGTTAACCGTTTCCAGAGCGTCGGCGCACTGAAGCGGTTTTTTTTTATTTAGTTCAAATTTACTATCAGATTTAATGTTATACCTTGACAAACTATACATCATTAAAAAGATATAATACTCAAGATTCAGTATTTGACCACTATTGTATTCTGAGAAACTTATAGTGACAGTTATGTCTTAATTTGTGTCAGGAGTTATGAAATGGAAAAATGAGTCGATACCTTTAATATGAATTATGAGCGTCAGCTGGTCCATTCATAAAAAACACTCCGTGCTGTCGTCATGACAGCGATTCACAAAACAACGTCCCTCAGGGCTTTAGCTCAAAAATGTGCAGACTTGGAGAAATATTGATATATTCTCATAGATTCACATCATATTTCTATAGACAGGAATAATATTTGTTGAATTTATACCCAAATGCGTCGATGTAATCATTATGATCGCTTCTTACTGAGATGTGCTGTGTTTTCAATTCATACCAATAGCCTGAGGGCGCTATATGCACAATAACAGTCCATATATGGATCACGAAGAAGACCCAGTCATGTGACATTCCAGGACGTCACTGATACAGAAAGTAGCTGACAGAGATCGCTGTAACATGCAGATAAAGATGTTTTGAAGACAATAAACATGATTGCAATGATATTTGAGTTACCTGTGTTCTTCAAGCCATGCCAGGTATTTCATAATAATAGATTATATTTATAATGTAATGCTAATCGATATAGATTTCATCATCGTGCAGAACACTATAAATAATACATTTTCTGTCGGATTTTTTTTTATATGAAGCCAAATTAGATCACAGAAGATTATTTAAAACACTCGACTTGCGTTATAAAGTAAGTTTGGAGCACAAACATGGTTTTAATCTCATAAATGGTCGTGTATTGATGGTGTGCTAAGCTAACATGCTAGCTAGCCCAGGTGCACCTGCCACCAGCAGTTATTGATTTATGATTTTTTTTCTAAATAGGAATGCTTACTGAAATGTTTCAGTGCATTTGATACCAGTTTCAAATATTTAGTGAGAACTTTGATAAAAGAAATTAGGGTTTGAAACCCTATGAATAGCCTGTGAATAGCCAGTCGTTAGTAGCTATAATGCAGACAAAAGAAATGCATATTTAGAGCCATAACCAGTCTGGAGAGGTGTAAATGTGTGCAGGGGAGACTCACACTGAATGGGGCTCGTTTGCACCACAAAATAATAGAGACAATAGACTGATTAGATGACTCAGAAGATGACTAAACATCAGTTTGCATTTTAGAGTCTAATCAAAATAAAGTAATTTGAAATGATCTTGAAAAACATTTAACTAAATACAGAGTTTTAGACTTATCATTTTCAGATTTTAAATATAAAATGGTCACACATATGGCTTTAGCTGCAGTGCATTTCTAGATTCCTCCAGGGCCAACTTCAATTTTATTTTTATGAAGATGTTTCATAAAAGTAAATTTCTAATAACTTTACAAAACTTTGAAGCTATTTAAACATTTTTTTTTCATTATGACAATAATTATTTCTACATTTACAATAAACTACTAGGTGTCAGCTTTCAAATGAGATCATACTTGTGCTTTTAGTGCAAAGGGTTCATGAACTGTATCTGTTTAAGTTTGGGTATGCCATTTCTGGGGATTTTTCAAAAGTGGCCTTGAAGGTTAACAGGTTAATATGCCATTATGTTATAACTTTAACGTTTTTAACTGTTATAGATGCATTATTTCTTATCTTATTTAGAGTCACATGTTCTGACTTGTTTTTAAGAAGATCTGAGCATTCATTGAAGATATATAGGCTTTCTTGGTAAAGGCTTCATATTGAAGTGACCCTATTATAGCCAAGTTATGACTTTTCTGATAATTATTGATCTAGAGAGTCCAGAGAATTGTACTGCACTGGTTTTGAACATTATGATATGAACATTACATGATAATAAATGCAAAACACCATTTACAGCAAATACAGGCAATTTGCCATAGGAAATACATTGTTTCAAAGCTTTTTAACAGTTATAGCGCCACCTATGGTCCGATCTCCATAAAATTTGGCATGCTTTTTAAGGATGTTATGTCACATATGCTCACCAATTTTTGTGAAGTTCTGAGTTTTCGTATAGGATTTATAGGCTTTTGACTATATTTTGCCACGCCCATTTTATAAATGACCCTGTTATAGCCAACCAAATGCCAAATTTCAACTTTTTTTTGATAATTATTGATCTAGAGAGTCCAGAGAATTGTCCTAGACTGGTCTGGTTCCGATCGGGCGAAAAACCAGGGACTAGTTCGCAAAAGTAGGTTTTTAACATATTCGTGAATATTTAATGAACGGTTTGATTGACAGCAATGGTTCTAGAGGCAAAGTTGTTCATCATGAGAAGATCTATCAAATGATATGCTTTTTAAGGGGATGTGTGCAACACCACGGGATTACAGAGCCGTAAAACTCGTTAGCGCCAACTAGTGGCTGATTTCTTTCAAAACTCTTACAGACCTCTTGGGCCATGAGTCGAACATGCCCATTGAGTTTCGTTCTGATTGGCCTCCGTTAACCTCGTCTCACAGGTGCTCAAATTTATTGGCCGATGGCGGCCATGTTTTTTGAGATACGCCAATATCCTTTTACACATACATGGGGCCTTGGACCAAGACACTGCATACCAATTTTCAGGTCAATCGGACTAAAGGTCAGGTGGCCACACCCCCTTTTATGTTTTTTTAATGTTATAGCGCCACCTAGTGTTAGATCGACGCGGTTTTTTTACTGTGACCTCAAAATCAACTCATTCACAAGTTTACCGAGTTTGGTGAAGCTATCTCATTTACTTCTTGAGTTATAGCCATTTTAGTAAAATAGGCTCCGCCCACAACGTTCATTTTGCGCCCTCTAGCGACAGTTAATCAAAATTTCAACTTTTTTTTGATAATTATTGATATTCAGACTCCAGAGAACATTTTGGCACTGGTTTGGTTCCGATCGGGCGAAAAACCAGGGACTAGTTCGCAAAAGTAGTTTTTCGACAAAATTCAAAATGGCGGAAAATCTATCATGGCGGAAATGAAATCGGAGATATACGTTTTTTAAGTTAAGAGTCCAGCTTTCCAATGATATAAGACACTTGAGTCTACGACATACGGTCTAGGAGTTATGAGCAGTTTCGCGCAATTGATCGCTGTAGCGCCACCTATTGGCCAATTGGGGTCATAATCTCTGAACCTCTCCTCGATTTTTGTACTACCATCTGACAAAGTTTCAGCTCTCTAGCCCTTACGGTTTGGTCTGCAGAATGCGTTTTACGGCAGAAGAAAAATAATAATAACAAGCAGCATTTAGCGGTGTTCAAGCAGTTAAGGCCTTTAAGGCCGTAAAGCACAAATGCACCAAAAGACATTAAGTTTTATTTAGCATACATTTAAACACTGACATAATAGATGGAAAATACCATTTACAGCCAATACAGGCAATTTTAGCATGATTTACCATGATATACCCCATTTCAGTGTGATTTTCATGATTTACCATGAATCTAGCATGATTTACCATAGTTTACCATGGTATACCAAGTTCTAGTATGATTCACCATGATTTACCCTGTTCTAGCATGATTTACCACAACTAAACACATTCTAGTATGATTTAATATGTTTATAGCATGATTTATCTTAGTTTACCTTGATTTACCATGTTATAGGATGATTGACCATGATATACCACATTCTAGAATGATTTATCAGGATTGTAGCATGATTTACTATGATTCGTCACATTGCTAGCATGATTTACCATGATATACTGGTGAAAATCAAGTCTGTCAAAATGAGAGTGAGCCACTAAGTGGTCTTCTACTGCCCTTTGCTGGCCATTATACTTATTAATAAAGTGTTTTCACAGGTGCTTTTGTGACTCATATCTAGACACACACACAAGTCATTATGAAAATATTTGAAATGCTTATAGACCATTAAAATATGTCTTTGCAAGCTATTAATCAGATTATTCAGGATTTATTCAGAAACATGGGACTACACACACACATTCTGTTGTAGATAAAGTGATCTGAACTGTGTCTCATTCAGGATTAACATTTGTCCGTGACACAATGGTCAATAGTAATACTTCAATAGATGAATTTTGACAAAATGTGAGTGTAAATGTTAAAATAGTGATTTTATAAACTCTAAATAAGAATTATAGAATATTAGTAGTTAGTAGCTTGACAAAATGACTATTTTAAACAGCAGGGGGCAGTAGAATACCACTTATTCGCTTAATATGCCATTATGTTATAACTTTAACCTTTTTAACTGTTATAGATGCATTATTTCTTATCTTATTTAGAGTCACATGTTCTGACTTGTTTTTAAGAAGATCTGAGCATTCATTGAAGAGATATAGGCTTTCTTGGTAAAGGCTTCATATTGAAGTGACCCTATTATAGGCATCCAAATGAAGAAGTTATAACTTTTCTGATGATTATTTATCTACAGAGTCCAGAGAATTGTACTGAACTGATTTTGAACATTGTGATATAAATATTATATGATCATAGATGGAACACAGCATTTACAGCCAATACAGGCAATTTACCATAGGAAATACATGGTTTTAAACCTTTTCAACTGTTATAGCGCCACCTATTGTCCGATCTCCATAAAACTTTGCATGCTTGTTAATGATGTTATGTCACATATGCTCATTAATTTTTGTGAAGTTCTGAGTTTTTATTTAGGATTTATAGGCTTTTGAGTGTGTTTTGACACACCCCTTCTTCTAAATGACCCTGTTACAGTGAATCAAAGGGCAAAGTTCAACTTTTTTTCAATGATTATTGATCTAGAGAGTCCAGAGAATTGTCCTAGACTGGTCTGGTTCCGATCGGGCAAAAAACCAGGGACTAGTTCGCAAAAGTAGGTTTTTAACATATTCGTGAATATTTAATGAACGATTTGATTGACAGCAATGGTTCTAGAGGCAAAGTTGTTCATCATGAGGAGATCTATCAAATGATATGCATTTTGTGGGGATATGTGCAACACCACGTGATTACAGAGCCGTAAAACTCGTTAGCGCCAACTAGTGGCCGATTTCTTTCAAAACTCTTACAGACCTCTTGGGCCATGAGTCGAACATGCCCATTGAGTTTCGTTCCGATTGGCCTCCGTTAACCTCGTCTCACAGGTGCTCAAACTTTATTGGCCGATGGCGGCCATGTTTTTTGAGATACGCCAATATCCTTTTACACATACATGGGGCCTTGGACCAAGACACTGCATACCAATTTTCAGGTCAATCGGACTAACGGTCAGGTGGCCACACCCCCTTTTATGTTTTTTTAATGTTATAGCGCCACCTAGTGTTAGATCGACGCGGTTTTTTTACTGTGACCTCAAATTGAGCTCATTAATATGTGGACCAAGTTTGGTGAAGATATCTCATTTCCTTCTTGAGTTATAGCCATTTTAGTAAAATAGGCTCCTCCCACAACGTTCATTTTGCGCCCCATAGCGACCGGAAATTGAAAATTCGACTTTTTTTTGATAATTATTGATATTCAGACTCCAGAGAACATTTCTGCACTGGTTTGGTTCCGATCGGGCGAAAAACCAGGGACTAGTTCGCAAAAGTAGTTTTTTGACAAAATTCAAAATGGCGGAAAAATTTGCATACCGGAAATGAAATCGGAGATATACGTTTTTTAAGTCAAGAGTCCAGATTTCCAATGATATAAGACACTTGAGTCTACGACATAGGGTCTAGGAGTTATGATCACTTTCGCGTTTTTGTTACTATAGCGCCACCTATGGGCCAATCGGGCTCATACTCTCTCAACCTCTCCTCGATTTCTGTGCTACCTTAATCCCAAATATGAAGTCTCTAGCACTTACGGTTTGGTCTGCACGACGCGTTTTACGGCAGAATAATAATAATAATAATAATAATAATAATTAAAGCTGCAAGCAGCATTTAGCGGTGTTCAAGCAGTTAAGGCAGTTAAGGCAGTTAAGCTCAAAAGCATCAAAAGACATTAAGTTTTATGTAGCAAGCATGAAACACTGACATCATAGATGGAATAGACCTTGTTTTAGCATGATTTACCATGATATACCAAATTTTAGCGTGATTTTTCATGATTTACCATGTTCCAGTATGATTTACCATGAATCTAGCATGATTTACCATAGTTTACCATGATATACCAAGTTCTAGTATGATTCACCAAGATTTACCCTGCTCTAGCATGGTTTACCACAATTGAACACATTCTAGTATGATTTAATATGATTCTAGCATGATTTATCATAGTTAACCATGATTTACCATGTTATAGAATGATTTACCATGATTTACCATGTTATAGAATGATTTACCATAATATACCACATTCTAGAATGATTTACCAGGATTGTAGCATGATTTACCATGATTCATCACATTGCTAGCATGATTTGCCATGATACTCCATGTAATAGTATTATTTACTATGATTTACCATGTTTCTATCGTGATTTACCATGATTTACCACATTGCTAGCATTGATGTGAAGTGTCAATAGCCATGAAGTGATAAACTGACAAAAAAATGATTGTCTTATAATAGTTAACATGGAAAAACAGGTTTGCTTTAGTGTAGAATAGTGATGAAAATCAAGTCTGTCAAAATGAAACTGAGCCAATAAGTGGTCTTCTACTGCCCTCTGCTGGCCATTATACTTATTAATAAAGTGTTTTCACAGGTATCTTATTTAGACATATGCTTACACACACACACACACACACACACACACACACACACACACACACACACACACACACACACTTTTGGGATATGTTATTGTGAAAATCTGTTTTAATGGTATATGAGCATTTCACATATTTCTTTGCAATGTAATAATATAAAACTAATTAAAGAAAATGCTTTAAGCATTTGTTTGTTAGCCAATGCTGAAAGCTGATAAAAAAAGATAAAAAAAAAAATGTCTAATGCTACTGCTCCATCTAGTGGACAACAGTGCTATTACAGCCTACTTATACAATAGGCCATGTTTTTCATATCATTTAATCTACACACGCTCATTCTGATGTAGATAGAGACATTTGGAACTTCAGGAGCCAATGTGACTCAATTGTCACTTCAATAGACGATTTTTGACTAAATGTTATTGTAAATGTTAAAATAGTGAATTTATAAAGTCTAAATATTAATTATAGTTGAGTAGTGTGACAAAATGACTTTTTTTAAACAGCAGGGGCAGTAAAATACCACTTATTGGCTGTTAGCCTTTTTCAAGCTGTTATAGCTGTTCTCGACCTTTTTTTAAGAAGCTATGAGCATTTATTGAAAAGATATTGGCTTTCGGTCAAGGCTACATATTGAAGTGACCCTATTATAGTCATCCAAATGAAGAAGTTATACATTTTCCTATAATTATTGTTGTAGAGAGTACAGAGCAATAGATGCATTTTGACAAAATGTGATTGTAATTGTTAAAATAATGATTTAATAAAGTCTAAATATCAATTATATATAAAAATATTAGAGAGTAGTATGATGAAATGACAGCAGGGTGCAGTAAAATACCACTTATTGGCTGTTATAGCCATCCAAGCTGTTATAGCTGTTATAGCCATCCGATTTACACTCTATTATAGCCATCCAAATGAAGTAATTATACCTTTTCTGATAATTATTGATCTAGAGAGTCCAGATAATTGTACTGCACTGGTTTTAAACATTAAGATATGAAAATTATACGATCATAGATGGAAAAGACCATTTACAGCCAATACAGGCAATTTACCATAGGAAATACATGGGTTTAAAGCTTTTCAACAGTTATAGCGCCACCTATTGTCCAATCTCCATGAAACGTTGCATGCTTCTTCACCATGGTATGACACATATGCTCATCAATTTTTGTGAAGTTCTGAGTTTTTATTTATGATTTATAGGCTTTTGGGTGCATTTTGTCACGCCCCTTTTCTAAATAACCCTTTAATACCATAAGAAAAATAAAAAAGTTCAACTTTTTTTCGATAATTATTGATCTAGAGAGTCCAGAGAATTGTCCTAGACTGGTCTGATTCCGATGGGGCAAAAAACCAGGGACTAGTTCGCAAAAGTAGGTTTTTAACATATCCGTGAATATTTAATGAACGGTTTGATTGACAGCAATGGTTCTAGAGGCAAAGTTGTTCAGCATAAGGAGATCTATCAAATGATGTGCATATTGTGGGGATGTGTGCAACACCACGTGATTACAGAGCCGTAAAACTCGTTAGCGCCAACTAGTGGCCGATTTCTTTCAAAACTCTTACAGACCTCTTGGGCCATGAGTCGAACATGCCCATAGAGTTTCGTTCCGATTGGCCTCCGTTAACCTTGTCTCACAGGTGCTCAAATTTAATTGGCCGATGGCGGCCATGTTTTTTTAGATACGCCAATATCCTTTTACACATACATGGCACCTTGGACCAAGACACTGCATACCAATTTTCAGGTCAATCGGACTAACGGTCAGGTGGCCACACCCCCTTTTATGTTTTTTCAATGTTATAGCGCCACCTAGTGCTAGATCGACGCGGTTTTTTTACTGTGACCTCAAATTGAACTCATTAATATGTGGACCAAGTTTGGTGAAGATATCTCATTTCCTTCTTGAGTTATAGCCATTTTAGTAAAATAGGCTCCTCCCACAACGTTCATTTTGCGCCCCCTAGCAACCGGAAATCGAAAATTCGACTTTTTTTTGATAATTATTGATATTCAGACTCCAGAGAACATTTCTGCACTGGTTTGGTTCCGATCGGGCGAAAAACCAGGGACTAGTTCGCAAAAGTAGTTTTTTGACAAAATTCAAAATGGCGGAAAAATTTGCATACCGGAAATGAAATCGGAGATATACGTTTTTTAAGTCAAGAGTCCAGATTTCCAATGATATAAGACACTTGAGTCTACGACATAGGGTCTAGGAGTTATGATCACTTTCGCGTTTTTGTTACTATAGCGCCACCTATGGGCCAATCGGGCTCATACTCTCTCAACCTCTCCTCGATTTCTGTGCTACCTTAATCCCAAATATGAAGTCTCTAGCACTTACGGTTTGGTCTGCACGACGCGTTTTACGGCAGAATAATAATAATAATAATAATAATTAAAGCTGCAAGCAGCATTTAGCGGTGTTCAAGCAGTTAAGGCCTTTCAGGCCGTTAAGCACAAAAGCATCAAAAGACATTAAGTTTTATGTAGCAAGCATGATTTACCATGATATACTACATTTCAGTGTGATTTTTCATGATTTACCATGTTCCAGTATGATTTACCATGAATCTTACATGATTTTCCATAGTTTACCTTGATATACCATGTTATATGATGATTTACCATGATATAGCACATTCTAGAATAATTTACCAGGATTCTAGCATGATTTACCTTTTTTACTATGATTTACCATGTTTCTGGCGTTATTTACCATGATTTACCACGTTGATAGCAATTATATGAAGCATAAGAACAATTGAAGTGATAAACTCTGACAAAATATGAATGTGTTATAATAGTAATTGTTATTTAAGTGATTTTATAGTGTCTATATACAAAAAAAGACAATTAATAAGAACAGTGGCCAGCAGAGGGCAGTAGAAGACCACTTTTTGGCTCACTTTCATTTTCAACTACTTTGTTTCTCCAGTATTCTCCAGTGAAGCAAACCATTTTTTTCATGTTAACTCCATAATGCATGCTTACACACACACACACACACACACACACACACACACACACACACACACACACACACACACACACACACACACACACACACACACACACACACACACACACACACACACACACACACACACACACTTTTGGGATATGTTATTGTGAAAATCTGTTTTAATGGTATATGAGCATTTCACATATTTCTTTGCAATGTAATAATATAAAACTAATTAAAGAAAATGCTTTAAGCATTTGTTTGTTAGCCAATGCTGAAAGCTGATAAAAAAAGATAAAAAAATGTCTAATGCTGCTGCTCCATCTAGTGGACAACAGTGCTATTACAGCCTACTTATACAATAGGCCATGTTTTTCATATCATTTAATCTACACACGCTCATTCTGATGTAGATAGAGACATTTGGAACTTCAGGAGCCAATGTGACTCAATTGTCACTTCAATAGACGATTTTTGACTAAATGTTATTGTAAATGTTAAAATAGTGAATTTATAAAGTCTAAATATTAATTATAGTTGAGTAGTGTGACAAAATGACTTTTTTTAAACAGCAGGGGGCAGTAAAATACCACTTATTGGCTGTTAGCCTTTTTTCAAGCCGTTTTATCTGGTCTTGACCTTTTTTTAAGAAGCTATGAGCATTTATTGAAAAGATATTGGCTTTCGGTCAAGGCTACATATTGAAGTGACCCTATTATAGTCATCCAAATGAAGAAGTTATACATTTTCCTATAATTATTGTTGTAGAGAGTACAGAGCAATAGATGCATTTTGACAAAATGTGATTGTAAATGTTAAAATAATGATTTAATAAAGTCTAAATATCAATTATATATAAAAATATTAGAGAGTAGTATGATGAAATGACAGCAGGGGGCAGTAAAATACCACTTATTGGCTGTTATAGCCATCCAAGCTGTTATAGCTGTTATAGCCATCCGATTTACACTCTATTATAGCCATCCAAATGAAGTAATTATACCTTTTCTGATAATTATTGATCTAGAGAGTCCAGATAATTGTACTGCACTGGTTTTAAACATTAAGATATGAAAATTATACGATCATAGATGGAAAAGACCATTTACAGCCAATACAGGCAATTTACCATAGGAAATACATGGGTTTAAAGCTTTTCAACAGTTATAGCGCCACCTATTGTCCGATCTCCATGAAACGTTTCATGCTTCTTCACCATGGTATGACACATATGCTCATCAATTTTTGTGAAGTTCTGAGTTTTTATTTATGATTTATAGGCTTTTGGGTGCATTTTGTCACGCCCCTTTTCTAAATAACCCTTTAATACCATAAGAAAAATAAAAAAGTTCAACTTTTTTTCAATAATTATTGATCTAGAGAGTCCAGAGAATTGTCCTAGACTGGTCTGATTCCGATCGGGCAAAAAACCAGGGACTAGTTCGCAAAAGTAGGTTTTTAACATATCCGTGAATATTTAATGAACGGTTTGATTGACAGCAATGGTTCTAGAGGCAAAGTTGTTCAGCATAAGGAGATCTATCAAATGATGTGCATATTGTGGGGATGTGTGCAACACCACGTGATTACAGAGCCGTAAAACTCGTTAGCGCCAACTAGTGGCCGATTTCTTTCAAAACTCTTACAGACCTCTTGGGCCATGAGTCGAACATGCCCATAGAGTTTCGTTCCGATTGGCCTCCGTTAACCTCGTCTCACAGGTGCTCAAATTTAATTGGCCGATGGCGGCCATGTTTTTTTAGATACGCCAATATCCTTTTACACATACATGGCACCTTGGACCAAGACACTGCATACCAATTTTCAGGTCAATCGGACTAACGGTCAGGTGGCCACACCCCCTTTTATGTTTTTTCAATGTTATAGCGCCACCTAGTGCTAGATCGACGCGGTTTTTTTACTGTGACCTCAAATTGAACTCATTAATATGTGGACCAAGTTTGGTGAAGATATCTCATTTCCTTCTTGAGTTATAGCCATTTTAGTAAAATAGGCTCCTCCCACAACGTTCATTTTGCGCCCCCTAGCAACCGGAAATCGAAAATTCGACTTTTTTTTGATAATTATTGATATTCAGACTCCAGAGAACATTTCTGCACTGGTTTGGTTCCGATCGGGCGAAAAACCAGGGACTAGTTCGCAAAAGTAGTTTTTTGACAAAATTCAAAATGGCGGAAAAATTTGCATACCGGAAATGAAATCGGAGATATACGTTTTTTAAGTCAAGAGTCCAGCTTTCCAATGATATAAGACACTTGAGTCTACGACATAGGGTTTAGGAGTTATGATCACTTTCGCGTTTTTGTTACTATAGCGCCACCTATGGGCCAATCGGGCTCATACTCTCTCAACCTCTCCTCGATTTCTGTGCTACCTTAATCCCAAATATGAAGTCTCTAGCACTTACGGTTTGGTCTGCACGACGCGTTTTACGGCAGAATAATAATAATAATAATAATAATAATAATAATAATAATAAAAATCAGTACAAATACAATAGGTTTTCAGCACTTCGTGCTTGAACACCTAATAATAATTAAAGCTGCAAGCAGCATTTAGCGGTGTTCAAGCAGTTAAGGCAGTTAAGGCAGTTAAGCTCAAAAGCATCAAAAGACATTAAGTTTTATGTAGCAAGCATGAAACACTGACATCATAGATGGAATAGACCTTGTTTTAGCATGATTTACCATGATATACCAAATTTTAGCGTGATTTTTCATGATTTACCATGTTCCAGTATGATTTACCATGAATCTAGCATGATTTACCATAGTTTACCATGATATACCAAGTTCTAGTATGATTCACCAAGATTTACCCTGCTCTAGCATGGTTTACCACAATTGAACACATTCTAGTATGATTTAATATGATTCTAGCATGATTTATCATAGTTAACCATGATTTACCATGTTATAGAATGATTTACCATGATTTACCATGTTATAGAATGATTTACCATAATATACCACATTCTAGAATGATTTACCAGGATTGTAGCATGATTTACCATGATTCATCACATTGCTAGCATGATTTGCCATGATACTCCATGTAATAGTATTATTTACTATGATTTACCATGTTTCTATCGTGATTTACCATGATTTACCACATTGCTAGCATTGATGTGAAGTGTCAATAGCCATGAAGTGATAAACTGACAAAAAAATGATTGTCTTATAATAGTTAACATGGAAAAACAGGTTTGCTTTAGTGTAGAATAGTGATGAAAATCAAGTCTGTCAAAATGAAACTGAGCCAATAAGTGGTCTTCTACTGCCCTCTGCTGGCCATTATACTTATTAATAAAGTGTTTTCACAGGTATCTTATTTAGACATATGCTTACACACACACACACACACACACACACACACACACACACACACACACACACACACACACACACACACACACACACACTTTTGGGATATGTTATTGTGAAAATCTGTTTTAATGGTATATGAGCATTTCACATATTTCTTTGCAATGTAATAATATAAAACTAATTAAAGAAAATGCTTTAAGCATTTGTTTGTTAGCCAATGCTGAAAGCTGATAAAAAAAGATAAAAAAAAAAATGTCTAATGCTACTGCTCCATCTAGTGGACAACAGTGCTATTACAGCCTACTTATACAATAGGCCATGTTTTTCATATCATTTAATCTACACACGCTCATTCTGATGTAGATAGAGACATTTGGAACTTCAGGAGCCAATGTGACTCAATTGTCACTTCAATAGACGATTTTTGACTAAATGTTATTGTAAATGTTAAAATAGTGAATTTATAAAGTCTAAATATTAATTATAGTTGAGTAGTGTGACAAAATGACTTTTTTTAAACAGCAGGGGCAGTAAAATACCACTTATTGGCTGTTAGCCTTTTTCAAGCTGTTATAGCTGTTCTCGACCTTTTTTTAAGAAGCTATGAGCATTTATTGAAAAGATATTGGCTTTCGGTCAAGGCTACATATTGAAGTGACCCTATTATAGTCATCCAAATGAAGAAGTTATACATTTTCCTATAATTATTGTTGTAGAGAGTACAGAGCAATAGATGCATTTTGACAAAATGTGATTGTAATTGTTAAAATAATGATTTAATAAAGTCTAAATATCAATTATATATAAAAATATTAGAGAGTAGTATGATGAAATGACAGCAGGGTGCAGTAAAATACCACTTATTGGCTGTTATAGCCATCCAAGCTGTTATAGCTGTTATAGCCATCCGATTTACACTCTATTATAGCCATCCAAATGAAGTAATTATACCTTTTCTGATAATTATTGATCTAGAGAGTCCAGATAATTGTACTGCACTGGTTTTAAACATTAAGATATGAAAATTATACGATCATAGATGGAAAAGACCATTTACAGCCAATACAGGCAATTTACCATAGGAAATACATGGGTTTAAAGCTTTTCAACAGTTATAGCGCCACCTATTGTCCAATCTCCATGAAACGTTGCATGCTTCTTCACCATGGTATGACACATATGCTCATCAATTTTTGTGAAGTTCTGAGTTTTTATTTATGATTTATAGGCTTTTGGGTGCATTTTGTCACGCCCCTTTTCTAAATAACCCTTTAATACCATAAGAAAAATAAAAAAGTTCAACTTTTTTTCGATAATTATTGATCTAGAGAGTCCAGAGAATTGTCCTAGACTGGTCTGATTCCGATGGGGCAAAAAACCAGGGACTAGTTCGCAAAAGTAGGTTTTTAACATATCCGTGAATATTTAATGAACGGTTTGATTGACAGCAATGGTTCTAGAGGCAAAGTTGTTCAGCATAAGGAGATCTATCAAATGATGTGCATATTGTGGGGATGTGTGCAACACCACGTGATTACAGAGCCGTAAAACTCGTTAGCGCCAACTAGTGGCCGATTTCTTTCAAAACTCTTACAGACCTCTTGGGCCATGAGTCGAACATGCCCATAGAGTTTCGTTCCGATTGGCCTCCGTTAACCTTGTCTCACAGGTGCTCAAATTTAATTGGCCGATGGCGGCCATGTTTTTTTAGATACGCCAATATCCTTTTACACATACATGGCACCTTGGACCAAGACACTGCATACCAATTTTCAGGTCAATCGGACTAACGGTCAGGTGGCCACACCCCCTTTTATGTTTTTTCAATGTTATAGCGCCACCTAGTGCTAGATCGACGCGGTTTTTTTACTGTGACCTCAAATTGAACTCATTAATATGTGGACCAAGTTTGGTGAAGATATCTCATTTCCTTCTTGAGTTATAGCCATTTTAGTAAAATAGGCTCCTCCCACAACGTTCATTTTGCGCCCCCTAGCAACCGGAAATCGAAAATTCGACTTTTTTTTGATAATTATTGATATTCAGACTCCAGAGAACATTTCTGCACTGGTTTGGTTCCGATCGGGCGAAAAACCAGGGACTAGTTCGCAAAAGTAGTTTTTTGACAAAATTCAAAATGGCGGAAAAATTTGCATACCGGAAATGAAATCGGAGATATACGTTTTTTAAGTCAAGAGTCCAGCTTTCCAATGATATAAGACACTTGAGTCTACGACATAGGGTTTAGGAGTTATGATCACTTTCGCGTTTTTGTTACTATAGCGCCACCTATGGGCCAATCGGGCTCATACTCTCTCAACCTCTCCTCGATTTCTGTGCTACCTTAATCCCAAATATGAAGTCTCTAGCACTTACGGTTTGGTCTGCACGACGCGTTTTACGGCAGAATAATAATAATAATAATAATAATAATAATAATAATAATAAAAATCAGTACAAATACAATAGGTTTTCAGCACTTCGTGCTTGAACACCTAATAATTAAAGCTGCAAGCAGCATTTAGCGGTGTTCAAGCAGTTAAGGCCTTTCAGGCCGTTAACCACAAAAGCATCAAAAGACATTAAGTTTTATGTAGCAAGCATGATTTACCATGATATACTACATTTCAGTGTGATTTTTCATGATTTACCATGTTCCAGTATGATTTACCATGAATCTTACATGATTTTCCATAGTTTACCTTGATATACCATGTTATATGATGATTTACCATGATATAGCACATTCTAGAATAATTTACAAGGATTCTAGCATGATTTACCTTTTTTACTATGATTTACCATGTTTCTGGCGTTATTTACCATGATTTACCACGTTGATAGCAATTATATGAAGCATAAGAACAATTGAAGTGATAAACTCTGACAAAATATGAATGTGTTATAATAGTAATTGTTATTTAAGTGATTTTATAGTGTCTATATACAAAAAAAGACAATTAATAAGAAGAGTGGCCAGCAGAGGGCAGTAGAAGACCACTTATTGGCTCACTTTCATTTTCAACTACTTTGTTTCTCCAGTATTCTCCAGTGAAGCAAACCATTTTTTTCATGTTAACTCCATAATGCATGCTTACACACACACACACACACACACACACACACACACACACACACACACACACACACACACACACACACACACACACACACACACACACACACACATTTTTGGGATATGTTATTGTGAAAATCTGTTTTAATGGTATATGAGCATTTCACATATAACTTTGCAATGTAATAATATAAAACTAATTAAAGAAAATGCTTTAAGCATTTGTTTGTTAGCCAATGCTGAAAGCTGATAAAAAAAGATTAAAAATATCTAATGCTGCTGCTCCATCTAGTGGACAACAGTGCTATTACAGCCTACTTATACAATAGGCCATGTTTTTCATATCATTTAATCTACACACGCTCATTCTGATGTAGATAGAGACATTTGGAACTTCAGGAGCCAGTGTGACTCAATTGTCACTTCAATAGACGATTTTTGACTAAATGTTATTGTAAATGTTAAAATAGTGAATTTATAAAGTCTAAATATTAATTATAGTTGAGTAGTGTGACAAAATGACTTTTTTTAAACAGCAGGGGGCAGTAAAATACCACTTATTGGCTGTTAGCCTTTTTCAAGCTGTTATAGCTGTTCTCGACCTTTTTTTAAGAAGCTATGAGCATTTATTGAAAAGATATTGGCTTTCGGTCAAGGCTACATATTGAAGTGACCCTATTATAGTCATCCAAATGAAGAAGTTATACATTTTCCTATAATTATTGTTGTAGAGAGTACAGAGCAATAGATGCATTTTGACAAAATGTGATTGTAAATGTTAAAATAATGATTTAATAAAGTCTAAATATCAATTATATATAAAAATATTAGAGAGTAGTATGATGAAATGACAGCAGGGGGCAGTAAAATACCACTTATTGGCTGTTATAGCCATCCAAGCTGTTATAGCTGTTATAGCCATCCGATTTACACTCTATTATAGCCATCCAAATGAAGTAATTATACCTTTTCTGATAATTATTGATCTAGAGAGTCCAGATAATTGTACTGCACTGGTTTTAAACATTAAGATATGAAAATTATACGATCATAGATGGAAAAGACCATTTACAGCCAATACAGGCAATTTACCATAGGAAATACATGGGTTTAAAGCTTTTCAACAGTTATAGCGCCACCTATTGTCTGATCTCCATGAAACGTTGCATGCTTCTTTACCATAGTATGACACATATGCTCATCAATTTTTGTGAAGTTCTGAGTTTTTATTTATGATTTATAGGCTTTTGGGTGCATTTTGTCACGCCCCTTTTCTAAATAACCCTTTAATACCATAAGAAAAATAAAAAAGTTCAACTTTTTTTCAATAATTATTGATCTAGAGAGTCCAGAGAATTGTCCTAGACTGGTCTGATTCCGATCGGGCAAAAAACCAGGGACTAGTTCACAAAAGTAGGTTTTTAACATATTCGTGAATATTTAATGAACGGTTTGATTGACAGCAATGGTTCTAGAGGCAAAGTTGTTCATCATGAGGATATCTATCCAATGATATGCATTTTGTGGGGATGTGTGCAACACCACGTGATTACAGAGCCGTAAAACTCGTTAGCGCCAACTAGTGGCCGATTTCTTTCAAAACTCTTACAGACCTCTTGGGCCATGAGTCGAACATGCCCATTGAGTTTCGTTCCGATTGGCCTCCGTTAACCTTGTCTCACAGGTGCTCAAACTTTATTGGCCGATGGCGGCCATGTTTTTTGAGATACGCCAATATCCTTTTACAAATACATGGGGCCTTGGACCAAGACACTGCATACCAATTTTCAGGTCAATCGGACTAATGGTCAGGTGGCCACACCCCCTTTTATGTTTTTTTAATGTTATAGCGCCACCTAGTGTTAGATCGACGCGGTTTTTTTACTGTGACCCCAGACTGTCCTCATACACATGTGTGTCAAGTTTGGTGAAGCTATCTCATTTACTTCTCGAGTTATAGCCATTTTAGTAAAATAGGCTCCTCCCACAACGTTCATTTTGCGCCCCCTAGCAACCGGAAATCGATAATTCGACTTTTTTTTGATAATTAATGATATTCAGACTCCAGAGAACATTTCTGCACTGGTTTGGTTCCGATCGGGCGAAAAACCAGGGACTAGTTCGCAAAAGTAGTTTTTTGACAAAATTCAAAATGGCGGAAAAATTTGCATACCGGAAATGAAATCGGAGATATACGTTTTTTAAGTCAAGAGTCCAGCTTTCCAATGATATAAGACACTTGAGTCTACGACATAGGGTCTAGGAGTTATGATCACTTTCGCGTTTTTATTACTATAGCGCCACCTATGGGCCAATCGGGCTCATACTCTCTCAACCTCTCCGCGATTTCTGTGCTACCTTAATCCCAAATATGAAGTCTGTAGCACTTACGGTTTGGTCTGCACGACGCGTTTTACGGCAGAATAATAATAATAATAATAATTAAAGCTGCAAGCAGCATTTAGCGGTGTTCAAGCAGTTAAGGCCTTTAAGGCCGTTAAGCACAAAAGCATCAAAAGACATTAAGTTTTATTTAGCATTAATTTAACCACTGACATAATAGATGGAAAAGACCATTTACAGCCAATACAGGCAATTTACCATAGGAAATATATGGTTTTAAAGCTTTTTAACAGTTATAGCGCCACCTATTGTCCGATCTACATAAAATGTTGCATGCTTGTTAATGATGTTATTTCATATATGCTCACCAATTTTTGTGAAGTTCTGAGTTTTTATTTTTGATTTATAGGCTTTTGAGTGTATTTTGCCACGCCCCTTTTCTAAATGACCCTGTTACAGCCACACAATTGCAAAATTTCAACTTTTTTTTAATAATTATTGATCTAGAGAGTTCAGAGAATTGTCCTAGACTGGTCTGGTTCCGATCGGGCGAAAAACCAGGGACTAGTTCGCAAAAGTAGGTTTTTAATATATTCGTGAATATTTAATGAACGGTTTGATTGACAGCAATGGTTCTAGAGGCAAAGTTGTTCATCATGAGGAGATCTATCAAATGATATGCATTTTGTGGGGATGTGTGCAACACCACGTGATTACAGAGCCGTAAAACTCGTTAGCGCCAACTAGTGGCCGATTTCTTTCAAAACTCTTACAGACCTCTTGGGCCATGAATCGAACATGCCCATAGAGTTTCGTTCCGATTGGCCTCCGTTAACCTCGTCTCACAGGTGCTCAAACTTCATTGGCCGATGGCGGCCATGTTTTTTGAGATATGCCAATATCCTTTTACACATACATGGCACCTTGGACCAAGACACTGCATACCAATTTTCAAGTCAATCGGACTAACGATCAGGTGGCCACACCCCCTTTTATGTTTTTTTAATGTTATAGCGCCACCTAGTGTTAGATCGACGCGGTTTTTTTACTGTGACCTCAGATTGAGCTCATACATATGTGTACAAAGTTTGGTGAAAATATTTCGTTTCGTTCACGAGTTATACCCATTTTAGTAAAATTAGCTCCGCCTCCTTCGAACGTTTGGACACCCCCTAGCGACCGTGAATCGAAATTTCAACATTTTTTCGATAATTATTGATATTCAGTGTCCAGAGAATCTTTCTGCACTGGTTTGGTTCCAATCGGACGAAAAACCAGGGACTAGTTCGCAAAAGTAGGTTTTAGACAAAACCGGAAATTGCGAAAAAATTTGCATACCGGAAATGAAATCCTTGAGGCCTTTTTTGTTCGGCCTGAGCCAAGGATTCCAATGATATAAGACACTTGAGGCTGCGACAAAGGGTTATTGAGATTTAAGCAAAAGAGTGCATTTTTTTTGTTTTTTGCGCTATAGCGCCACCTATGGGCCAATCGGCCTCATACTTTGATAACCTCTCCTCGATTTTTGTACTACCTTATGCCAAAGTTTCAAGTCTCTAGCACTTACGGTTTGGGCTGCACGATGCGTTTTAGGGGAAAATAATAATAATAATAATAAAAATCAGTACAATTACAATAGGTTTTCAGCACTTCGTGCTTGAACACCTAATAATAATAATAATAATAAAAATCAGTACAATTACAATAGGTTTTCAGCACTTCGTGCTTGAACACCTAAAAATCAGTACAGAAACAATAGGTTTTCAGCACTTCGTGCTTGAACACCTAATAATAATAATAATAATAATAATTAAAGCTGCAAGCAGCATTTAGCGGTGTTCAAGCAGTTAAGGCCTTTCAGGCCGTTAAGCACAAAAGCATCAAAAGACATTAAGTTTTATGTAGCAAGCATGATTTACCATGATATACTACATTTCAGTGTGATTTTTCATGATTTACCATGTTCCAGTATGATTTACCATGAATCTTACATGATTTTCCATAGTTTACCTTGATATACCATGTTATATGATGATTTACCATGATATAGCACATTCTAGAATAATTTACAAGGATTCTAGCATGATTTACCTTTTTTACTATGATTTACCATGTTTCTGGCGTTATTTACCATGATTTACCACGTTGATAGCAATTATATGAAGCATAAGAACAATTGAAGTGATAAACTCTGACAAAATATGAATGTGTTATAATAGTAATTGTTATTTAAGTGATTTTATAGTGTCTATATACAAAAAAAGACAATTAATAAGAAGAGTGGCCAGCAGAGGGCAGTAGAGGACCACTTATTGGCTCACTTTCATTTTCAACTACTTTGTTTCTCCAGTATTCTCCAGTGAAGCAAACCATTTTTTTCATGTTAACTCCATAATGCATGCTTACACACACACACACACACACACACACACACACACACACACACACACACACACACACACACACACACACACACACACACACACACACACACACACACATTTTTGGGATATGTTATTGTGAAAATCTGTTTTAATGGTATATGAGCATTTCACATATAACTTTGCAATGTAATAATATAAAACTAATTTAAGAAAATGCTTTAAGCATTTGTTTGTTAGCCAATGATGAAAGCTGATAAAAAAAGATTAAAAATATCTAATGCTGCTGCTCCATCTAGTGGACAACAGTGCTATTACAGCCTACTTATACAATAGGCCATGTTTTTCATTTCATTTAATCTACACACGCTCATTCTGATGTAGATAGAGACATTTGGAACTTCAGGAGCCAGTGTGACTCAATTGTCACTTCAATAGACGATTTTTGACTAAATGTTATTGTAAATGTTAAAATAGTGAATTTATAAAGTCTAAATATTAATTATAGTTGAGTAGTGTGACAAAATGACTTTTTTTAAACAGCAGGGGGCAGTAAAATACCACTTATTGGCTGTTAGCCTTTTTCAAGCTGTTATAGCTGTTCTCGACCTTTTTTTAAGAAGCTATGAGCATTTATTGAAAAGATATTGGCTTTCGGTCAAGGCTACATATTGAAGTGACCCTATTATAGTCATCCAAATGAAGAAGTTATACATTTTCCTATAATTATTGTTGTAGAGAGTACAGAGCAATAGATGCATTTTGACAAAATGTGATTGTAAATGTTAAAATAATGATTTAATAAAGTCTAAATATCAATTATATATAAAAATATTAGAGAGTAGTATGATGAAATGACAGCAGGGGGCAGTAAAATACCACTTATTGGCTGTTATAGCCATCCAAGCTGTTATAGCCATCTGATTTACACTCTATTATAGCCATCCAAATGAAGTAATTATACCTTTTCTGATAATTATTGATCTAGAGAGTCCAGATAATTGTACTGCACTGGTTTTAAACATTAAGATATGAAAATTATACGATCATAGATGGAAAAGACCATTTACAGCCAATACAGGCAATTTACCATAGGAAATACATGGGTTTAAAGCTTTTCAACAGTTATAGCGCCACCTATTGTCCGATCTCCATGAAACGTTTCATGCTTCTTCACCATGGTATGACACATATGCTCATCAATTTTTGTGAAGTTCTGAGTTTTTATTTATGATTTATAGGCTTTTGGGTGCATTTTGTCACGCCCCTTTTCTAAATAACCCTTTAATACCATAAGAAAAATAAAAAAGTTCAACTTTTTTTCAATAATTATTGATCTAGAGAGTCCAGAGAATTGTCCTAGACTGGTCTGGTTCCAATCGGGCGAAAAACCAGGGACTAGTTCGCAAAAGTAGGTTTTTAACATATTCGTGAATATTTAATGAACGATTTGATTGACAGCAATGGTTCTAGAGGCAAAGTTGTTCATCATGAGGAGATCTATCAAATGATATGCATTTTGTGGGGATATGTGCAACACCACGTGATTACAGAGCCGTAAAACTCGTTAGCGCCAACTAGTGGCCGATTTCTTTCAAAACTCTTACAGACCTCTTGGGCCATGAGTCGAACATGCCCATTGAGTTTCGTTCCGATTGGCCTCCGTTAACCTCGTCTCACAGGTGCTCAAACTTCATTGGCCGATGGCGGCCATGTTTTTTGAGATACGCCAATATCCTTTTACACATACATGGGGCCTTGGACCAAGACACTGCATACCAATTTTCAGGTCAATCGGACTAACGGTCAGGTGGCCACACCCCCTTTTATGTTTTTTTAATGTTATAGCGCCACCTAGTGTTAGATCGACGCGGTTTTTTTACCGTGACCCCAGACTGTCCCCATACACATGTGTGTCAAGTTTGGTGAAGATATCTCATTCACTTCTCGAGTTATAGCCATTTTAGTAAAATAGGCTCCTCCCACAACGTTCGTTTTGCGCCCCCTAGCAACCGGAAATCGAAAATTCGACTTTTGTTTGATAACTATTGATATTCAGACTCCAGAGAACATTTCTGCACTGGTTTGGTTCCGATCGGGCGAAAAACCAGGGACTAGTTCGCAAAAGTAGTTTTTTGACAAAATTCAAAATGGCGGAAAAATTTGCATACCGGAAATGAAATCGGAGATATACGTTTTTTAAGTCAAGAGTCCAGCTTTCCAAGGATATAAGACACTTGAGTCTACGACATAGGGTCTAGGAGTTATGATCACTTTCGCGTTTTTGTTACTATAGCGCCACCTATGGGCCAATCGGGCTCATAATCTCTCAACCTCTCCTCGATTTCTGTGCTACCTTAATCCCAAATATGAAGTCTCTAGCACTTACGGTTTGGTCTGCACGACGCGTTTTACGGCAGAATAATAATAATAATAATAATAATAATAATAAAAATCAGTACAAATACAATAGGTTTTCAGCACTTCGTGCTTGAACACCTAATAATAATAATAAAAATCAGTACAAATACAATAGGTTTTCAGCACTTCGTGCTTGAACACCTAATAACAAGCAGCATTTAGCGGTGTTCAAGCAGTTAAGGCCTTTCAGGCCGTTAAGCACAAAAGCATCAAAAGACATTAAGTTTTATGTAGCAAGCATGATTTACCATGATATACTACATTTCAGTGTGATTTTTCATGATTTACCATGTTCCAGTATGATTTACCATGAATCTTACATGATTTTCCATAGTTTACCTTGATATACCACGTTATATGATGATTTACCATGATATAGCACATTCTAGAATAATTTACAAGGATTCTAGCATGATTTACCTTTTTTACTATGATTTACCATGTTTCTGGCGTTATTTACCATGATTTACCACGTTGATAGCAATTATATGAAGCATAAGAACAATTGAAGTGATAAACTCTGACAAAATATGAATGTGTTATAATAGTAATTGTTATTTAAGTGACTTTATAGTGTCTATATACAAAAAAAGACTATTAATAAGAAGAGTGGCCAGCAGAGGGCAGTAGAAGACCACTTATTGGCTCACTTTCATTTTCAACTACTTTGTTTCTCCAGTATTCTCCAGTGAAGCAAACCATTTTTTTCATGTTAACTCCATAATGCATGCTTACACACACACACACACACACACACACACACACACACACACACACACACACACACACACACACACACACACACACACACATTTGGGATATGTTATTGTGAAAATCTGTTTTAATGGTATATGAGCATTTCACATATTTCTTTGCAATGTAATAATATAAAACTAATTAAAGAAAATGCTTTAAGCATTTGTTTGTTAGCCAATGCTGAAAGCTGATAAAAAAAGATTAAAAATGTCTAATGCTGCTACTCCATCTAGTGGACAACAGTGCTATTACAGCCTACTTATACAATAGGACATGTTTTTCATATAATTTAATCTACACACGCTCATTCTGATGTAGATAGAGACATTTGGAACTTCAGGAGCCAATGTGACTCAATTGTCACTTCAATAGACGATTTTTGACTAAATGTTATTGTAAATGTTAAAATAGTGAATTTATAAAGTCTAAATATTAATTATAGTTGAGTAGTGTGACAAAATGACTTTTTTTAAACAGCAGGGGGCAGTAAAATACCACTTATTGGCTGTTAGCCTTTTTCAAGCTGTTATAGCTGTTCTTGACCTTTTTTTAAGAAGCTATGAGCATTTATTGAAAAGATATTGGCTTTCGGTCAAGGCTACATAGTGAAGTGACCCTATTATAGTCATCCAAATGAAGAAGTTATACATTTTCCTATAATTATTGTTGTAGAGAGTACAGAGCAATAGATGCATTTTGACAAAATGTGATTGTAAATGTTAAAATAATGATTTAATAAAGTCTAAATATCAATTATATATAAAAATATTAGAGAGTAGTATGATGAAATGACAGCAGGGGGCAGTAAAATACCACTTATTGGCTGTTATAGCCATCCAAGCTGTTATAGCTGTTATAGCCATCCGATTTACACTCTATTATAGCCATCCAACTGAAGTAATTATACCTTTTCTGATAATTATTGATCTAGAGAGTCCAGATAATTGTACTGCACTGGTTTTAAACATTAAGATATGAAAATTATACGATCATAGATGGAAAAGACCATTTACAGCCAATACAGGCAATTTACCATAGGAAATGTATGGTTTTAAAGCTTTTCAACAGTTATAGCGCCACCTATTGTCCGATCTCCATGAAACTTTGCATGCTTCTTCAGCCTGTTATGACACATATGCTCATCCATTTTTGTGAAGTTCTGAGTTTTCCTTTAGGATTTATAGGCTTTAGGGTGCATTTTGTCACGCCCCTTTTCTAAATAACCCTTTAATACCATGCAAAAAATAAAAAAGTTCAACTTTTTTTCGATAATTATTGATCTAGAGAGTCCAGAGAATTGTCCTAGACTGGTCTGGTTCCGATCGGGCGAAAAACCAGGGACTAGTTCGCAAAAGTAGGTTTTTAACATATTCGTGAATATTTAATGAACGGTTTGATTGACAGCAATGGTTCTAGAGGCAAAGTTGTTCATCATAAGGAGATCTATCAAATGATATGCATTTTGTGGGGATGTGTGCAACACCACGTGATTACAGAGCCGTAAAACTCGTTAGCGCCAACTAGTGGCCGATTTCTTTCAAAACTCTTACAGACCTCTTGGGCCATGAGTCGAACATGCCCATTGAGTTTCGTTCCGATTGGCCTCCGTTAACCTCGTCTCACAGGTGCTCAAATTTAATTGGCCGATGGCGGCCATGTTTTTTTAGATACGCCAATATCCTTTTACACATACATGGCACCTTGGACCAAGACACTGCATACCAATTTTCAAGTCAATCGGACTAACGGTCAGGTGGCCACACCCCCTTTTATGTTTTTTTAATGTTATAGCGCCACCTAGTGTTAGATCGACGCGGTTTTTTTACTGTGACCCCAGACTGTCCTCATACACATGTGTGTCAAGTTTGGTGAAGATATCTCATTTACTTCTCGAGTTATAGCCATTTTAGTAAAATAGGCTCCTCCCACAACGTTCATTTTGCGCCCCCTAGCAAACGGAAATCGAAAATTCAACTTTTTTTCGATAATTATTGATATTCAGACTCCAGAGAACATTTCTACACTGGTTTGGTTCCGATCGGGCAAAAAACCAGGGACTAGTTCGCAAAAGTCGTTTTTAAACAAAATTCAAAATGGCGGAAAATCTATCATGGCGGAAATGAAATCGGAGATATACGTTTTTTAAGTTAAGAGTCCAGCTTTCCAATGATATAAGACACTTGAGTCTACGCCTTACGGTTTAGGAGTTATGAGCAGTTTCGCGTTTTTGTTACTACAGCGCCACCTATGGGCCAATCGGGCTCATATTCTCTCAACCTCTCCTCGATTTCTGTGCTACCTTAATCCCAAATATCAAGTCTCTAGCACTTACGGTTTGGTCTGCACGATGCGTTTTACGGCAGAATAATAATAATAATAATAATAATAATAATAATAATAATAAAAATCAGTACAAATACAATAGGTTTTCAGCACTTCGTGCTTGAACACCTAATAATTAAAGCTGCAAGCAGCATTTAGCGGTGTTCAAGCAGTTAAGGCATTTAAGATTTTTAACCACACAAGCATCAAAAGACATTAAGTTTTATGTAGCAAGCATTTAACCACTGACATCATAGATGGAATAGACCATGTTTTAGCATGATTTACCATGATATACCACATTTCAGTGTGATTTTTCATGATTTACCATGTTCCAGTATGATTTACCATGAATCTAGCATGATTTACCATGATTTACCACGTTCTAGTATGATTTACTACGTTCTAGGATGATTTACCATAGAGCAGTGGTTCCCAAACCTGTCCTGAAGGACCCGTTTTCTCTGTCCCTCTAATCAATCACACCTGATTCAACTCATCAGCTCATTAACATATGTGATTATGAGCTGATGAGTTGAATCAGGTGTGTTTGATTAGGGTTCCCAACACTGCCATAGAGTACCGTGATTCTAGCATGATTTACCATAGTTTATCATGATTTACCACATTGCTAGCATTGATGTGAAGTGTCAGTACAAATGAAGTGATAAACTCTGACAAAATATGATTGTGTTATAATAGTAATTGTTATACAAGTGATTTTATAGTGTCTAAATATGAATGCACCTGTTAAAAGACTTCATTAATAAGTAGAATGAGCCAATAAGTGGTCTTCTACTGCCCTCTGCTGGACACTTTCATTTTGACAGTTTTTCCATTTTAACTCCTTTATGCAAGCTTACACACACACACACACACACACACACACACACACACACACACTGACAAAATCATTATGAAAATATATTTGAATGTTATTTCATACATGTCTTTGCAAACTATTAATCAGATTATTCAGAATTTATTCAGAAACATAGGACTACACACACATTCTGTTGTAGATACAGAGATTTGAACTATGTCTCATTCAGGATTCACATTTGTCAATGTGACAGAATTGTCAATAGTGATACTTCAATAGATGAAATTTGACTTAATGTGATTGTAAATGTTGAAATAGTAATTTTATAAAGTCTAAATAGTAATTTTGTCACACTACTCAAGTATAATTCATATTTTAAACAGCAAGGGGCAGTAAAATACTACTTATTGGCCTCTATATGCCATTATATTCATTTAATTTTCTCATTTTTAACTGTTATAGAGGCAAATTTTGTCCGATCTGTCTGAAATTTGTCATGATTGTTTGGAGTCATATGGCACATGTTCTGACTTGTTTTTAAGAAGATCTGAGCATTCATTGAAGAGATATAAGCTTTTGGGGACACTAGGTCATGGCTACATTGTGAAGTGACCCTATTATAGCCATCCAAATGAAGTTGTTCAACTTTTTCTGATAATTATTGATCTAGAGAGTCCAGAGAATTGTACAGCACTGGTTTTGAACATTATGATATGAACATTACATGATAATAAATGCAAAACACCATTTACAGCAAATACAGGCAATTTGCCATAGGAAATACATTGTTTCAAAGCTTTTTAACAGTTATAGCGCCACCTATGGTCCGATCTCCATAAAATTTGGCATGCTTTTTAAGGATGTTATGTTACATATGCTCACCAATTTTTGTGAAGTTCTGAGTTTTCGTATAGGATTTATAGGCTTTTGACTATATTTTGCCACGCCCATTTTATAAATGACCCTGTTATAGCCAACCAAATGCCAAATTTCAACTTTTTTTGATAATTATTGATCTAGAGAGTCCAGAGAATTGTCCAAGACTGGTCTGGTTCCGATCGGGCGAAAAACCAGGGACTAGTTCGCAAAAGTAGGTTTTTAACATATTCGTGAATATTTAATGAACGGTTTGATTGACAGCAATGGTTCTAGAGGCAAAATTGTTCATCATGAGGAGATCTATCAAATGATATGCATTTTGTGAGGATGTGTGCAACACCACGTGATTACAGAGCCGTAAAACTCGTTAGCGCCAACTAGTGGCCGATTTCTTTCAAAACTCTTACAGACCTCTTAGGCCATGAGTCGAACATGCCCATTGAGTTTCGTTCCGATTGGCCTCCGTTAACCTCATGTCACAGGTGCTCAAACTTTATTGGCCGATGGCGGCCATGTTTTTTGAGATACGCCAATATCCTTTTACACATACATGGGGCCTTGGACCAAGACACTGCATACCAATTTTCAGGTCAATCGGACTAACGGTCAGGTGGCCACACCCCCTTTTATGTTTTTTTAATGTTATAGCGCCACCTAGTGTTAGATCGACGCGGTTTTTTTACCGTGACCCCAGACTGTCCTCATACACATGTGTGTCAAGTTTGGTGAAGATATCTCATTTACTTCTTGAGTTATAGCCATTTTAGTAAAATAGGCTCCTCCCACAACGTTCATTTTGCGCCCCCTAGCAACCGGAAATCGAAAATTCAACTTTTTTTCGATAATTATTGATATTCAGACTCCAGAGAACATTTCTACACTGGTTTGGTTCCGATCGGGCAAAAAACCAGGGACTAGTTCGCAAAAGTAGTTTTTTGACAAAATTCAAAATGGCGGAAAATCTATCATGGCGGAAATGAAATCGGAGATATACGTTTTTTAAGTTAAGAGTCCAGCTTTCCAATGATATAAGACACTTGAGTCTACGCCTTACGGTTTAGGAGTTATGAGCAGTTTCGCGTTTTTGTTACTACAGCGCCACCTATGGGCCAATCGGGCTCATATTCTCTCAACCTCTCCTCGATTTCTGTGCTACCTTAATCCCAAATATGAAGTCTCTAGCACTTACGGTTTGGTCTGCACGACGCGTTTTACGGCAGAATAATAATAATAATAATAATAATAATAATAATAATAATAAAAATCAGTACAAATACAATAGGTTTTCAGCACTTCGTGCTTGAACACCTAATTAAAGCTGCAAGCAGCATTTAGCGGTGTTCAAGCAGTTAAGGCCTTTAAGGCCGTAAAGCACAAAAGCACCAAAAGACATTAAGTTTTATTTAGCATACATTTAAACACTGACATAATAGATGGAAAATACCATTTACAGCCAATACAGGCAATTTTAGCATGATTTACCATGATATACCCCATTTCAGTGTGATTTTCATGATTTATCATGAATCTAGCATGATTTACCATAGTTTACCATGGTATACCAAGTTCTAGTATGATTCACCATGATTTACCCTGTTCTAGCATGATTTACCACAACTGAACACATTCTAGTATGATTTAATATGTTTATAGCATGATTTATCTTAGTTTACCTTGATTTACCATGTTATAGGATGATTGACCATGATATACCACATTCTAGAATGATTTATCAGGATTGTAGCATGATTTACTATGATTCGTCACATTGCTAGCATGATTTACCATGATATACTGGTGAAAATCAAGTCTGTCAAAATGAGAGTGAGCCAATAAGTGGTCTTCTACTGCCCTCTGCTGGCCATTATACTTATTAATAAAGTGTTTTTTCACAGGTGCTTTTGTGACTCATATCTAGACACACACACAAGTCATTATGAAAATATATGAATGCTTATAGACCATTAAAATATGTCTTTGCAAGCTATTAATCAGATTATTCAGGATTTATTCAGAAACATGGGACTACACACACACATTCTGTTGTAGATAAAGTGATCTGAACTGTGTCTCATTCAGGATTAACATTTGTCCGTGACACAATGGTCAATAGTAATACTTCAATAGATTAATTTTGACAAAATGTGTGTGTAAATGTTAAAATAGTGATTTTATAAACTCTAAATAAGAATTATAGAATATTAGTAGTTAGTAGCTTGACAAAATGACTATTTTAAACAGCAGGGGGCAGTAGAATACCACTTATTGGCTTAATATGCCATTATGTTATAACTTTAACCTTTTTAACTGTTATAGATGCATTATTTCTTATCTTATTTAGAGTCACATGTTCTGACTTGTTTTTAAGAAGATCTGAGCATTCATTGAAGAGATATAGGCTTTCTTGGTAAAGGCTTCATATTGAAGTGACCCTATTATAGCCATCCAAATGAAGAAGTTATAACTTTTCTGATGATTATTTATCTAGAGAGTCCAGAGAATTGTACTGAACTGATTTTGAACATTGTGATATAAATATTATATGATCATAGATGGAAAACACCATTTACAGCCAATACAGGCAATTTACCATAGGAAATACATGGTTTTAAACCTTTTCAACTGTTATAGCGCCATCTATTGTCCGATCTCCATAAAACTTTGCATGCTTGTTAATGATGTTATGTCACATATGCTCATTAATTTTTGTGAAGTTCTGAGTTTTTATTTAGGATTTATAGGCTTTTGAGTGTTTTGACACGCCCCTTCTTCTAAATGACCCTGTTACAGTGAATCAAAGGGCAAAGTTCAACTTTTTTTCAATGATTATTGATCTAGAGAGTCCAGAGAATTGTCCTAGACTGGTCTGGTTCCGATCGGGCGAAAAACCGGGGACTAGTTCGCAAAAGTAGGTTTTTAACATATTCGTGAATATTTAATGAACGATTTGATTGACAGCAATGGTTCTAGAGGCAAGGTTGTTCATCATGAGGAGATCTATCAAATGATATGCATTTTGTGGGGATGTGTGCAACACCACGTGATTACAGAGCCGTAAAACTCGTTAGCGCCAACTAGTGGCCGATTTCTTTCAAAACTCTTACAGACCTCTTGGGCCATGAGTCGAACATGCCCATTGAGTTTCGTTCCGATTGGCCTCCGTTAACCTTGTCTCACAGGTGCTCAAACTTTATTGGCCGATGGCGGCCATGTTTTTTGAGATACGCCAATATCCTTTTACAAATACATGGGGCCTTGGACCAAGACACTGCATACCAATTTTCAGGTCAATCGGACTAATGGTCAGGTGGCCACACCCCCTTTTATGTTTTTTTAATGTTATAGCGCCACCTAGTGTTAGATCGACGCGGTTTTTTTACTGTGACCCCAGACTGTCCTCATACACATGTGTGTCAAGTTTGGTGAAGATATCTCATTTCCTTCTTGAGTTATAGCCATTTTAGTAAAATAGGCTCCTCCCACAACGTTCATTTTGCGCCCCCTAGCAACCGGAAATCGAAAATTCGACTTTTTTTTGATAATTATTGATATTCAGACTCCAGAGAACATTTCTGCACTGGTTTGGTTCCGATCGGGCGAAAAACCAGGGACTAGTTCGCAAAAGTAGTTTTTTGACAAAATTCAAAATGGCGGAAAAATTTGCATACCGGAAATGAAATCGGAGATATACGTTTTTTAAGTCAAGAGTCCAGCTTTCCAATGATATAAGACACTTGAGTCTACGACATAGGGTTTAGGAGTTATGATCACTTTCGCGTTTTTGTTACTATAGCGCCACCTATGGGCCAATCGGGCTCATACTCTCTCAACCTCTCCTCGATTTCTGTGCTACCTTAATCCCAAATATGAAGTCTCTAGCACTTACGGTTTGGTCTGCACGACGCGTTTTACGGCAGAATAATAATAATAATAATAATAATAATAATAATAATAATAAAAATCAGTACAAATACAATAGGTTTTCAGCACTTCGTGCTTGAACACCTAATAAAAATCAGTACAAATACAATAGGTTTTCAGCACTTCGTGCTTGAACACCTAATTAAAGCTGCAAGCAGCATTTAGCGGTGTTCAAGCAGTTAAGGCATTTAAGATTTTTAACCACACAAGCATCAAAAGACATTAAGTTTTATGTAGCAAGCATTTAACCACTGACATCATAGATGGAATAGACCATGTTTTAGCATGATTTACCATGATATACCACATTTCAGTGTGATTTTTCATGATTTACCATGTTCCAGTATGATTTACCATGATTTACCACGTTCTAGTATGATTTACTACGTTCTAGGATGATTTACCATAGAGCAGTGGTTCCCAAACCTGTCCTGAAGGACCCGTTTTCTCTGTCCCTCTAATCAATCACACCTGATTCAACTCATCAGCTCATTAACATATGTGATTATGAGCTGATGAGTTGAATCAGGTGTGTTTGATTAGGGTTCCCAACACTGCCATAGAGTACCGTGATTCTAGCATGATTTACCATAGTTTATCATGATTTACCACATTGCTAGCATTGATGTGAAGTGTCAGTACAAATGAAGTGATAAACTCTGACAAAATATGATTGTGTTATAATAGTAATTGTTATACAAGTGATTTTATAGTGTCTAAATATGAATGCACCTGTTAAAAGACTTCATTAATAAGTAGAATGAGCCAATAAGTGGTCTTCTACTGCCCTCTGCTGGACACTTTCATTTTGACAGTTTTTCCATTTTAACTCCTTTATGCAAGCTTACACACACACACACACACACACACACACACACACACACACACACACACACACACACAGACAAAATCATTATGAAAATATATTTGAATGTTATTTCATACATGTCTTTGCAAACTATTAATCAGATTATTCAGAATTTATTCAGAAACATAGGACTACACACACATTCTGTTGTAGATACAGAGATTTGAACTATGTCTCATTCAGGATTCACATTTGTCAATGTGACAGAATTGTCAATAGTGATACTTCAATAGATGAAATTTGACTTAATGTGATTGTAAATGTTGAAATAGTAATTTTATAAAGTCTAAATAGTAATTTTGTCACACTACTCAAGTATAATTCATATTTTAAACAGCAGGGGGCAGTAAAATACTACTTATTGGCCTCTATATGCCATTATATTCATTTAATTTTCTCATTTTTAACTGTTATAGAGGCAAATTTTGTCCGATCTGTCTGAAATTTGTCATGATTGTTTGGAGTCATATGGCACATGTTCTGACTTGTTTTTAAGAAGATCTGAGCATTCATTGAAGAGATATAAGCTTTTGGGGACACTAGGTCATGGCTACATTGTGAAGTGACCCTATTATAGCCATCCAAATGAAGTTGTTCAACTTTTTCTGATAATTATTGATCTAGAGAGTCCAGAGAATTGTACAGCACTGGTTTTGAACATTATGATATGAACATTACATGATAATAAATGCAAAACACCATTTACAGCAAATACAGGCAATTTGCCATAGGAAATACATTGTTTCAAAGCTTTTTAACAGTTATAGCGCCACCTATGGTCCGATCTCCATAAAATTTGGCATGCTTTTTAAGGATGTTATGTTACATATGCTCACCAATTTTTGTGAAGTTCTGAGTTTTCGTATAGGATTTATAGGCTTTTGACTATATTTTGCCACGCCCATTTTATAAATGACCCTGTTATAGCCAACCAAATGCCAAATTTCAACTTTTTTTTGATAATTATTGATCTAGAGAGTCCAGAGAATTGTCCAAGACTGGTCTGGTTCCGATCGGGCGAAAAACCAGGGACTAGTTTGCAAAAGTAGGTTTTTAACATATTCGTGAATATTTAATGAACGGTTTGATTGACAGCAATGGTTCTAGAGGCAAAGTTGTTCATCATGAGGAGATCTATCAAATGATATGCATTTTGTGAGGATGTGTGCAACACCACGTGATTACAGAGCCGTAAAACTCGTTAGCGCCAACTAGTGGCCGATTTCTTTCAAAACTCTTACAGACCTCTTAGGCCATGAGTCGAACATGCCCATTGAGTTTCGTTCCGATTGGCCTCCGTTAACCTCATGTCACAGGTGCTCAAAATTTATTGGCCGATGGCGGCCATGTTTTTTGAGATACGCCAATATCCTTTTACACATACATGGGGCCTTGGACCAAGACACTGCATACCAATTTTCAGGTCAATCGGACTAACGGTCAGGTGGCCACACCCCCTTTTATGTTTTTTTAATGTTATAGCGCCACCTAGTGTTAGATCGACGCGGTTTTTTTACCGTGACCCCAGACTGTCCTCATACACATGTGTGTCAAGTTTGGTGAAGATATCTCATTTACTTCTTGAGTTATAGCCATTTTAGTAAAATAGGCTCCTCCCACAACGTTCATTTTGCGCCCCCTAGCAACCCGAAATCGAAAATTCAACTTTTTTTCGATAATTATTGATATTCAGACTCCAGAGAACATTTCTACACTGGTTTGGTTCCGATCGGGCAAAAAACCAGGGACTAGTTCGCAAAAGTAGTTTTTTGACAAAATTCAAAATGGCGGAAAAATTTGCATACCGGAAATGAAATCGGAGATATACGTTTTTTAAGTCAAGAGTCCAGCTTTCCAATGATATAAGACACTTGAGTCTACGACATAGGGTCTAGGAGTTATGATCACTTTCGCGTTTTTGTTACTATAGCGCCACCTATGGGCCAATCGGGCTCATACTCTCTCAACCTCTCCTCGATTTCTGTGCTACCTTAATCCCAAATATGAAGTCTCTAGCACTTACGGTTTGGTCTGCACGACGCGTTTTACGGCAGAATAATAATAATAATAATAATAATAATAATAAAAATCAGTACAAATACAATAGGTTTTCAGCACTTCGTGCTTGAACACCTAATAATAATAATAAAAATCAGTACAATTACAATAGGTTTTCAGCACTTCGTGCTTGAACACCTAATTAAAGCTGCAAGCAGCATTTAGCGGTGTTCAAGCAGTTAAGGCCTTTAAGGCCGTTAAGCACAAAAGCATCAAAAGACATTAAGTTTTATGTAGCAAGCATGATTTACCATGATATACTACATTTCAGTGTGATTTTTCATGATTTACCATGTTCCAGTATGATTTACCATGAATCTTACATGATTTTCCATAGTTTACCTTGATATACCATGTTATATGATGATTTACCATGATATAGCACATTCTAGAATAATTTACCAGGATTCTAGCATGACTTACCTTTTTTACTATGATTTACCATGTTTCTGGCGTTATTTACCATGATTTACCACGTTGATAGCAATTATATGAAGCATAAGAACAATAGAAGTGATAAACTCTGACAAAATATGAATGTGTTATAATAGTAATTGTTATTTAAGTGATTTTATAGTGTCTATATACAAAAAAGACTATTAATAAGAAGAGTGGCCAGCAGAGGGCAGTAGAAGACCACTTATTGGCTCACTTTCATTTTCAACTACTTTGTTTCTCCAGTATTCTCCAGTGAAGCAAACCATTTTTTTCATGTTAACTCCATAATGCATGCTTACACACACACACACACACACACACACACACACACACACACACACACACACACACACACACACACACACACACACACACACACTTTTGGGATATGTTATTGTGAAAATCTGTTTTAATGGTATATGAGCATTTCACATATTTCTTTGCAATGTAATAATATAAAACTAATTAAAGAAAATGCTTTAAGCATTTGTTTGTTAGCCAATGCTGAAAGCTGATAAAAAAAGATTAAAAATATCTAATGCTGCTGCTCCATCTAGTGGACAACAGTGCTATTACAGCCTACTTATACAATAGGCCATGTTTTTCATATAATTTAATCTACACACGCTCATTCTGATGTAGATAGAGACATTTGGAACTTCAGGAGCCAATGTGACTCAATTGTCACTTCAATAGACGATTTTTGACTAAATGTTATTGTAAATGTTAAAATAGTGAATTTATAAAGTCTAAATATTAATTATAGTTGAGTAGTGTGACAAAATGACTTTTTTTAAACAGCAGGGGGCAGTAAAATACCACTTATTGGCTGTTAGCCTTTTTCAAGCTGTTATAGCTGTTCTTGACCTTTTTTTAAGAAGCTATGAGCATTTATTGAAAAGATATTGGCTTTCGGTCAAGGCTACATATTGAAGTGACCCTATTATAGTCATCCAAATGAAGAATTTATACATTTTCCTATAATTATTGTTCTAGAGAGTACAGAGCAATAGATGAATTTTGACAAAATGTGATTGTAAATGTTAAAATAATGATTTAATAAAGTCTAAATATCAATTATATATAAAAATATTAGAGAGTAGTATGATGAAATGACAGCAGGGGGCAGTAAAATACCACTTATTGGCTGTTATAGCCATCCAAGCTGTTATAGCTGTTATAGCCATCCGATTTACACTCTATTATAGCCATCATACTGAAGTAATTATACCTTTTCTGATAATTATTGATCTAGAGAGTCCAGATAATTTTACTGCACTGGTTTTAAACATTAAGATATGAAAATTATACGATCATAGATGGAAAAGACCATTTACAGCCAATACAGGCAATTTACCATAGGAAATGTATGGTTTTAAAGCTTTTCAACAGTTATAGCGCCACCTATTATCCGATCTCCATGAAACTTTGCATGCTTCTTCAGCCTGTTATGACACATATGCTCATCCATTTTTGTGAAGTTCTGAGTTTTTATTTATGATTTATAGGCTTTTGGGTGCATTTTGTCACGCCCCTTTTCTAAATAACCCTTAAATACCATAAGAAAAATAAAAAAGTTCAACTTTTTTTCAATAATTATTGATCTAGAGAGTCCAGAGAATTGTCCTAGACTGGTCTGATTCCGATCGGGCAAAAAACCAGGGACTAGTTCGCAAAAGTAGGTTTTTAACATATTCGTGAATATTTAATGAATGGTTTGATTGACAGCAATGGTTCTAGAGGCAAAGTTGTTCATCATGAGGAGATCTATCAAATGATATGCATTTTGTGGGGATGTGTGCAACACCACGTGATTACAGAGCCGTAAAACTCGTTAGCGCCAACTAGTGGCCGATTTCTTTCAAAACTCTTACAGACCTCTTGGGCCATGAGTCGAACATGCCCATAGAGTTTCGTTCCGATCGGCCTCCGTTAACCTCGTCTCACAGGTGCTCAAACTTCATTGGCCGATGGCGGCCATGTTTTTTTAGATACGCCAATATCCTTTTACACATACATGGCACCTAGGACCAAGACACTGCATACCAATTTTCAAGTCAATCGGACTAACGGTCAGGTGGCCACACCCCCTTTTATGTTTTTTTAATGTTATAGCGCCACCTAGTGTTAGATCGACGCGGTTTTTTTACTGTGACCTCAGATTGAGCTCATACATATGTGTACCAAGTTTGGTGAAAATATTTCGTTTCGTTCACGAGTTATACCCATTTTAGTAAAATTAGCTCCGCCTCCTTCAAACGTTTGGGCACCCCCTAGCGACCGTGAATCGAAATTTCAACGTTTTTTCGATAATTATTGATATTCAGTGTCCAGAGAATCTTTCGGCACTGGTTTGGTTCCAATCGGACGAAAAACCAGGGACTAGTTCGCAAAAGTAGGTTTTAGACAAAACCGGAAATAGCGAAAAAATTTGCATACCGGAAATGAAATCCTTGAGGCCTTTTTTGTTCGGCTTGAGCCAAGGATTCCAATGATATAAGACACTTGAGGCTGCGACAAAGGGTTATTGAGATTTAAGCAAAAGAGTGCATTTTTTTTGTTTTTTGCGCTATAGCGCCACCTATGGGCCAATCGGCCTCATACTTTGATAACCTCTCCTCGATTTTTGTACTACCTTATGCCAAAGTTTCAAGTCTCTAGCACTTACGGTTTGGGCTGCACGATGCGTTTTAGGGGAAAATAATAATAATAATAATAAAAATTAAAGCTGCAAGCAGCATTTAGCGGTGTTCAAGCAGTTAAGGCAGTTAAGGCAATTAAGCTCAAAAGCATCAAAAGACATTAAGTTTCATGTAGCAAGCATGAAACACTGACATCATAGATGGAATAGACCTTGTTTTAGCATGATTTACCATGATATACCAAATTTTAGCGTAATTTTTCATGATTTACCATGTTCCAGTATGATTTACCATGAATCTAGCATTATTTACCATAGTTTACCATGATATACCAAGTTCTAGTATGATTCACCATGATTTACCCTGCTCTAGCATGGTTTACCACAATTGAACACATTCTAGTAGGATTTAATATGATTCTAGCATGATTTATCATAGTTAACCATGATTTACCATGTTATAGAATGATTTACCATGATTTACCATGTTATAGAATGATTTACCATAATATACCACATTCTAGAATGATTTACCAGGATTGTAGCATGATTTACCATGATTCATCACATTGCTAGCATGATTTGCCATGATACTCCATGTAATAGTATTATTTACTATGATTTACCATGTTTCTATCGTGATTTACCATGATTTACCACATTGCTAGCATTGATGTGAAGTGTCAATAGCCATGAAGTGATAAACTGACAAAAAAATGATTTTCTTTTAATAGTTAACATGGAAAAACAGGTTTGCTTTAGTGTAGAATAGTGATGAAAATCAAGTCTGTCAAAATGAAACTGAGCCAATAAGTGGTATTCTACTGCCCTCTGCTGGCCATTATACTTATTAATAAAGTGTTTTCACAGGTATCTTATTTAGACATATGCTTACACACACACACACACACACACACACACACACACAAACACACACACACAAACACAAACACACACACACACACACACACACACACACACACACACACACACACACACACACACACACACACAAACACACAAAGACAAATGTTGTTGTTGATTTTTTCAATGCTATTGGGATGTGTCATTATGAAAATATACTTTAATGGTCTATAAGCATTTCACATAATATCTTTGTAATCTATTAATCCGATTATTCAGCATTTATTCGGAAATATAGGACTACACACACACATTCTGTTGTAGATACAGACATTTGAACTATGTGATGGAAAAAAATGTTTACTGCAAGTCTCCTTCAGGATTCACATTTCTCAATGTGCCACAATAGTCAGTAGCAATACTTCAATAGATGAATTTTGACTAAATGTGAGTGTAAATGTTAAAATAGTGATTTTATAAACTCTAAATAAGAATTATAGAATATTAGTAGTTAGTAGCTTGACAAAATGACTATTTTAAACAGCAGGGGGCAGTAGAATACCACTTATTGGCTTAATATGCCATTATGTTATAACTTTAACCTTTTTAACTGTTATAGATGCATTATTTCTTATCTTATTTAGAGTCACATGTTCTGACATGTTTTTAAGAAGATCTGAGCATTCATTGAAGAGATATAGGCTTTCTTGGTAAAGGCTTCATATTGAAGTGACCCTATTATAGCCATCCAAATGAAGTTGTTCAACTTTTTCTGATAATTATTGATCTAGAGAGTCCAGAGAATTGTACTGCACTGGTTTTGAACATTATGATATGAACATTACATGATAATAAATGCAAAACACCATTTACAGCAAATACAGGCAATTTGCCATAGGAAATACATTGTTTCAAAGCTTTTTAACAGTTATAGCGCCACCTATGGTCCGATCTCCATAAAATTTGGCATGCTTTTTAAGGATATTATGTCACATATGCTCACCAATTTTTGTGAAGTTCTGAGTTTTCGTATAGGATTTATAGGCTTTTGACTATATTTTGCCACGCCCATTTTCTAAATGACCCTGTTATAGCCAACCAAATGCCAAATTTCAACTTTTTTTTTGATAATTCTTGATCTAGAGAGTCCAGAGAATTGTCCTAGACTGGTCTGGTTCCGATCGGGCGAAAAACCAGGGACTAGTTTGCAAAAGTAGGTTTTTAACATATTCGTGAATATTTAATGAACGGTTTGATTGACAGCAATGGTTCTAGAGGCAAAGTTGTTCATCATGAGGAGATCTATCAAATGATATGCATTTTGTGGGGATATGTGCAACACCACGTGATTACAGAGCCGTAAAACTCGTTAGCGCCAACTAGTGGCCGATTTCTTTCAAAACTCTTACAGACCTCTTGGGCCATGAGTCGAACATGCCCATTGAGTTTCGTTCCGATTGGCCTCCGTTAACCTCGTCTCACAGGTGCTCAAATTTTATTGGCCGATGGCGGCCATGTTTTTTTAGATACGCCAATATCCTTTTACACATACATGGGGCCTTGGACCAAGACACTGCATACCAATTTTCAGGTCAATCGGACTAACGGTCAGGTGGCCACACCCCCTTTTATGTTTTTTTATTGTTATAGCGCCACCTAGTGTTAGATCGACGCGGTTTTTTTACTGTGACCCCAGACTGTCCTCGTACACATGTGTGTCAAGTTTGATGAAGATATCTCATTTACTTCTCCAGTTATAGCCATTTTAGTAAAATAGGCTCCTCCCACAACGTTCATTTTGCGCCCCCTAGCAACCGGAAATCGAAAATTCAACTTTTTTTCGATAATTATTGATATTCAGACTCCAGAGAACATTTCTACACTGGTTTGGTTCCGATCGGGCAAAAAACCAGGGACTAGTTTGCAAAAGTCGTTTTTTAACAAAATTCAAAATGGCGGAAAATCTATCATGGCGGAAATGAAATCGGAGATATACGTTTTTTAAGTTAAGAGTCCAGCTTTCCAATGATATAAGACACTTGAGTCTACGCCTTACGGTTTAGGAGTTATGAGCAGTTACGCGCAATTGATTGCTATAGCGCCACCTATAGGCCAATCGGGGTCATACTCTCTGAACCTCTCCTCGATTTTTGTACTACCATCTGACAAAGTTTCAGAGCTCCAGCACTTACGGTTTGGGCTGCACGATGCGTTTTACGGCAGAAGAAAAATAATAATAATAATAATAATAATAATAAAAATCAGTACAAATACAATAGGTTTTCAGCACTTCGTGCTTGAACACCTAATCAGTACAATTACAATAGGTTTTCAGCACTTCGTGCTTGAACACCTAATGAAAGCTGCAAGCAGCATTTAGCGGTGTTCAAGCAGTTAAGGCAGTTAAGGCAGATAAGCTCAAAAGCATCAAAAGACATTAAGTTTCATGTAGCAAGCATTTAAACACTGACATCATAGATGGAATAGACCTTGTTTTAGCATGATTTACCATGATATACCAAATTTTAGCGTGATTTTTCATGTTTTACCATGTTCCAGTATGAATTACCATGAATCTAGCATGATTCACCATAGTTTACCATGATATACCAAGTTCTAGTATGATTCACCATGATTTACCATGCTCTAGCATGGTTTACCACAATTGAACACATTCTAGTATGATTTAATATGATTCTAGCATGATTTATCATAGTTTACCTTGATTTACCATGTTATAGAATGATTTACCATGATTTACCATGTTATAGAATGATTTACCATGATATACCACATTCTAGAATGATTTACCAGGATTGTAGCATGATTTACCATGATTCATCACATTGCTAGCATGATTTGCCATGGTAAACCATGTAATAGTATTATTTACTATGATTTACCATGTTTCTATCGTGATTTACCATGATTTACTACATTGCTAGCATTGATGTGAAGTGTCAATAGCCATGAAGTGATAAACTGACAAAAAATGATTGTCTTATAATAGTTAACATGGAAAAACAGGTTTGCTTTAATAGTGATGAAAATCAAGTCTGTCAAAATGAAACTGAGACAATAAGTGGTCTTCTACTGCCCTCTGCTGGCCATTATACTTATTAATAAAGTGTTTTCACAGGTATCTTATTTAGACATATGCTTACACACACACACACACACACACACACACACACACACACACACACACACACACACACACACACACACAAAGACAAATGTTGTTGTTGATTTTTTCAATGCTATTGGGATGTGTCATTATGAAAATATACTTTAATGGTCTATAAGCATTTCACATAATATCTTTGTAATCTATTAATCCGATTATTCAGCATTTATTCAGAAATATAGGACTACACACACACATTCTGTTGTAGATACAGACATTTGAACTATGTGATGGAAAAAAATGTTTACTGCAAGTCTCCTTCAGGATTCACATTTCTCAATGTGCCACAATAGTCAGTAGCAATACTTCAATAGATGAATTAACTAAATGTGAGTGTAAATGTTAAAATAGTGATTTTATAAACTCTAAATAAGAATTATAGAATATTAGTAGTTAGTAGCTTGACAAAATGACTATTTTAAACAGCAGGGGGCAGTAGAATACCACTTATTGGCTTAATATGCCATTATGTTATAACTTTAACCTTTTTAACTGTTATAGATGCATTATTTCTTATCTTATTTAGAGTCACATGTTCTGACTTGTTTTTAAGAAGATCTGAGCATTCATTGAAGAGATATAGGCTTTCTTGGTAAAGGCTTCATATTGAAGTGACCCTATTATAGCCATCCAAATGAAGAAGTTATAACTTTTCTGATGATTATTTATCTAGAGAGTCCAGAGAATTGTACTGAACTGATTTTGAACATTGTGATATAAATATTATATGATCATAGATGGAACACACCATTTACAGCCAATACAGGCAATTTACCATAGGAAATACATGGTTTTAAACCTTTTCAACTGTTATAGCGCCACCTATTGTCCGATCTCCATAAAACTTTGCATGCTTGTTAATGATGTTATGTCACATATGCTCATTAATTTTTGTGAAGTTCTGAGTTTTTATTTAGGATTTATAGGCTTTTGAGTGTGTTTTGACACGCCCCTTCTTCTAAATGACCCTGTTACAGTGAACCAAAGGGCAAAGTTCAACTTTTTTTCAATGATTATTGATCTAGAGAGTCCAGAGAATTGTCCTAGACTGGTCTGGTTCCGATCGGGCGAAAAACCAGGGACTAGTTCGCAAAAGTAGGTTTTTAACATATTCGTGAATATTTAATGAACGATTTGATTGACAGCAATGGTTCTAGAGGCAAAGTTGTTCATCATGAGGAGATCTATCAAATGATATGCATTTTGTGGGGATATGTGCAACACCACGTGATTACAGAGCCGTAAAACTCGTTAGCGCCAACTAGTGGCCGATTTCTTTCAAAACTCTTACAGACCTCTTGGGCCATGAGTCGAACATGCCCATTGAGTTTCGTTCCGATTGGCCTCCGTTAACCTCGTCTCACAGGTGCTCAAACTTTATTGGCCGATGGCGGCCATGTTTTTTTAGATACGCCAATATCCTTTTACACATACATGGGGCCTTGGACCAAGACACTGCATACCAATTTTCAGGTCAATCGGACTAACGGTCAGGTGGCCACACCCCATTTTATGTTTTTTTAATGTTATAGCGCCACCTAGTGTTAGATCGACGCGGTTTTTTTACTGTGACCTCAAATTGAACTCATAAATATGTGGACCAATTTTGGTGAAGATATCTCATTTATTTCTCGAGTTATATCCATTTTAGTAAAATAGGCTCCTCCCACAACGTTCATTTTGCGCCCCCTAGCAACCGAAAATCGAAAATTCAACTTTTTTTCAATGATTATTGATATTCAGACTCCATAGAACATTTCTACACTGGTTTGGTTCCGATCGGGCAAAAAACCAGGGACTAGTTCGCAAAAGTCGTTTTTTAACAAAATTCAAAATGGCGGAAAATCTATCATGGCGGAAATGAAATCGGAGATATACGTTTTTTAAGTTAAGAGTCCAGCTTTCCAATGATATAAGACACTTGAGTCTACGCCTTACGGTTTAGGAGTTATGAGCAGTTACGCGCAATTGATTGCTGTAGCGCCACCTATAGGCCAATCGGGGTCATACTCTCTGAACCTCTCCTCGATTTTTGTACTACCATCTGACAAAGTTTCAGAGCTCCAGCACTTACGGTTTGGGCTGCACGATGCGTTTTAGGGGAAAATAATAATAATAATAATAATAATTAAAGCTGCAAGCAGCATTTAGCGGTGTTCAAGCAGTTAAGGCCTTTAAGGCCGTTAAGCACAAAAGCATCAAAAGACATTAAGTTTTATGTAGCAAGCATGATTTACCATGATATACTACATTTCAGTGTGATTTTTCATGATTTACCATGTTCCAGTATGATTTACCATGAATGTAACATGATTTTCCATAGTTTACCTTGATATACCATGTTATATGATGATTTACCATGATATAGCACATTCTAGAATAATTTACCAGGATTCTAGCATGATTTACCTTTTTTACTATGATTTACCATGTTTCTGGCGTTATTTACCATGATTTACCACGTTGATAGCAATTATATGAAGCATAAGAACAACTGAAGTGATAAACTCTGACAAAATATGAATGTGTTATAATAGTAATTGTTATATAAGTGATTTTATAGTGTCTATATACATATGAATGCAAAATCACATGTGAAAAGACTATTAATAAGAAGAGTGGCCAGCAGAGGGCAGCAGAAGACCACTTATTGGCTCACTTTAATTTTCAACTACTTTGTTTCTCCAGTATTCTCCACTGAAGCAAACCATTTTTTTCATGTTAACTCCATAATGCATGCTTACACACACACACACACACACACACACACACACACACACACACACACACACACACACACACACACACACACACACACACACACACATATTTTTGGGATATGTTATTGTGAAAATCTGTTTTAATGGTAGATGAGCATTTCACATATTTCTTTGCAATGTAATATAAAACTAATTAAAGAAAATGCTTTAAGCATTTGTTTGTTTGCCAATGCTGAAAGCTGATTAAAAAAGATAAAAAAATGTCTAATGCTGCTGCTCCATCTAGTGGACAACAGTGCTATTACAGCTTACTTATACAATAGGCCATGTTTTTCATATCATTTAATCTACACACGCTCATTCTGATGTAGATAGAGACATTTGGAACTTCAGGAGCAAATGTGACTCAATTGTCACTTCAATAGACGATTTTTGACTAAATGTTATTGTAAATGTTAAAATAGTGAATTTATAAAGTCTAAATATTAATTATAGTTGAGTAGTGTGACAAAAAGACTTTTTTTAAACAGCAGGGGCAGTAAAATACCACTTATTGGCTGTTAGCCTTTTTCAAGCTGTTATAGCTGTTCTTGACCTTTTTTTAAGAAGCTATGAGCATTTATTGAAAAGATATTTGCTTTCGGTCTAGGCTACATATTGAAGTGACCCTATTATAGTCATCCAAATGAGAAAGTTATACATTTTCCTATAATTATTCTTCGAGAGAGTACAGAGCAATAGATGAATTTTGACAAAATGTGATTGTAAATGTTAAAATAATGATTTAATAAAGTCTAAATATCAATTATAAATAAAAAATAATAGAGAGTAGTATGATGAAATGACAGCAGGGGGCAGTAAAATACCACTTATTGGCTGTTATAGCCATCCAAGCTGTTATAGCCATCTGATTTAAACTCTATTATAGCCATCCAAATGAAGTAATTATACCTTTTCTGATAATTATTGATCTAGAGAGTCCAGATAATTGTACTGCACTGGTTTTAAACATTAAGATATGAAAATTATACGATCATAGATGGAAAAGACCATTTACAGCAAATACAGGCAATATGCCATAGGAAATACATTGTTTCAAAGCTTTTTAACAGTTATAGCGCCATCTATGGTCCGATCTCCATAAAATTTGGCATGCTTTTTAAGGATGTTATGTCACATATGCTCACCGATTTTTGTGAAGTTCTGAGTTTTCGTATAGGATTTATAGGCTTTTGACTATATTTTGCCACGCCCATTTTATAAATGACCCTGTTATAGCCAACCAAATGCCAAATTTCAACTTTTTTTTGATAATTATTAATCTAGAGAGTCCAGAGAATTGTCGTAGACTGGTCTGGTTCCGATCGAGCGAAAAACCAGGGACTAGTTCGCAAAAGTAGGTTTTTAACATATTCGTGAATATTTAATGAACGGTTTGATTGACAGCAATGGTTCTAGAGGCAAAGTTGTTCATCATGAGGAGATCTATCAAATGATATGCATTTTGTGGGGATGTGTGCAACACCACGTGATTACAGAGCCGTAAAACTCGTTAGCGCCAACTAGTGGCCGATTTCTTTCAAAACTCTTACAGACCTTTTGGGCCATGAGTCGAACATGCCCATTGAGTTTCGTTCCGATTGGCCTCCGTTAACCTCGTCTCACAGGTGCTCAAATTTATTGGCCGATGGCGGCCATGTTTTTTGAGATACGCCAATATCCTTTTACACATACATGGGGCCTTGGACCAAGACACTGCATACCAATTTTCAGGTCAATCGGACTAACGGTCAGGTGGCCACACCCCCTTTTATGTTTTTTTAATGTTATAGCGCCACCTAGTGTTAGATCGACGCGGTTTTTTCACTGTGACCTCAAAATCAACTCATTCACATGTGTACCGAGTTTGGTGAAGCTATCTCATTTACTTCTTGAGTTATAGCCATTTTAGTAAAATAGGCTCCGCCCACATTCATTTTGCGCCCTCTAGCGACAGGTAATCAAAATTTCAACTTTTTTTTGATAATTATTCATATTCAGACTCCAGAGAACATTTTGGCACTGGTTTGGTTCCGATCGGGCGAAAAACCAGGGACTAGTTCGCAAAAGTAGTTTTTCGACAAAATTCAAAATGGCGGAAAATCTATCATGGCGGAAATGAAATCGGAGATATACGTTTTTTAAGTCAGGAGTCCAGCTTTCCAATGATATAAGACACTTGAGTCTACGACATACGGTCTAGGAGTTATGAGCAGTTTCACGCAATTGATCGCTGTAGCGCCACCTATTGGCCAATCGGGGTCATATTCTCTGAACCTCTCCTCGATTTTTGTACTACCATCTGACAAAGTTTCAGCTCTCTAGCCCTTACGGTTTGGGCTGCACAATGCGTTTTACGGCAGAAGAATAATAATAATAATAATAATTAAAGCTGCAAGCAGCATTTAGCGGTGTTCAAGCAGTTAAGGCCTTTCAGGCCGTTAAGCACAAAAGCATCAAAAGACATTAAGTTTTATGTAGCAAGCATGATTTACCATGATATACTACATTTCAGTGTGATTTTTCATGATTTACCATGTTCCAGTATGATTTACCATGAATCTTACATGATTTTCCATAGTTTACCTTGATATACCATGTTATATGATGATTTACCATGATATAGCACATTCTAGAATAATTTACAAGGATTCTAGCATGATTTACCTTTTTTACTATGATTTACCATGTTTCTGGCGTTATTTACCATGATTTACCACGTTGATAGCAATTATATGAAGCATAAGAACAATTGAAGTGATAAACTCTGACAAAATATGAATGTGTTATAATAGTAATTGTTATTTAAGTGATTTTATAGTGTCTATATACAAAAAAAGACAATTAATAAGAAGAGTGGCCAGCAGAGGGCAGTAGAAGACCACTTATTGGCTCACTTTCATTTTCAACTACTTTGTTTCTCCAGTATTCTCCAGTGAAGCAAACCATTTTTTTCATGTTAACTCCATAATGCATGCTTACACACACACACACACACACACACACACACACACACACACACACACACACACACACACACACACACACACACACACACACACACACACACACACACACACACACACACATTTTTGGGATATGTTATTGTGAAAATCTGTTTTAATGGTATATGAGCATTTCACATATAACTTTGCAATGTAATAATATAAAACTAATTAAAGAAAATGCTTTAAGCATTTGTTTGTTAGCCAATGCTGAAAGCTGATAAAAAAAGATTAAAAATATCTAATGCTGCTGCTCCATCTAGTGGACAACAGTGCTATTACAGCCTACTTATACAATAGGCCATGTTTTTCATATAATTTAATCTACACACGCTCATTCTGATGTAGATAGAGACATTTGGAACTTCAGGAGCCAGTGTGACTCAATTGTCACTTCAATAGACGATTTTTGACTAAATGTTATTGTAAATGTTAAAATAGTGAATTTATAAAGTCTAAATATTAATTATAGTTGAGTAGTGTGACAAAATGACTTTTTTTAAACAGCAGGGGGCAGTAAAATACCACTTATTGGCTGTTAGCCTTTTTCAAGCTGTTATAGCTGTTCTCGACCTTTTTTTAAGAAGCTATGAGCATTTATTGAAAAGATATTGGCTTTCGGTCAAGGCTACATAGTGAAGTGACCCTATTATAGTCATCCAAATGAAGAAGTTATACATTTTCCTATAATTATTGTTGTAGAGAGTACAGAGCAATAGATGCATTTTGACAAAATGTGATTGTAAATGTTAAAATAATGATTTAATAAAGTCTAAATATCAATTATATATAAAAATATTAGAGAGTAGTATGATGAAATGACAGCAGGGGGCAGTAAAATACCACTTATTGGCTGTTATAGCCATCCAAGCTGTTATAGCTGTTATAGCCATCCGATTTACACTCTATTATAGCCATCCAAATGAAGTAATTATACCTTTTCTGATAATTATTGATCTAGAGAGTCCAGATAATTGTACTGCACTAGTTTTAAACATTAAGATATGAAAATTATACGATCATAGATGGAAAAGACCATTTACAGCCAATACAGGCAATTTACCATAGGAAATACATGGGTTTAAAGCTTTTCAACAGTTATAGCGCCACCTATTGTCCGATCTCCATGAAACGTTGCATGCTTCTTCACCATGGTATGACACATATGCTCATCAATTTTTGTGAAGTTCTGAGTTTTTATTTATGATTTATAGGCTTTTGGGTGCATTTTGTCACGCCCCTTTTCTAAATAACCCTTTAATACCATAAGAAAAATAAAAAAGTTCAACTTTTTTTCGATAATTATTGATCTAGAGAGTCCAGAGAATTGTCCTAGACTGGTCTGATTCCGATCGGGCGAAAAACCAGGGACTAGTTCGCAAAAGTAGGTTTTTAACATATTCGTGAATATTTAATGAACGGTTTGATTGACAGCAATGGTTCTAGAGGCAAAGTTGTTCATCATGAGGAGATCTATCAAATGATATGCATTTTGTGGGGATGTGTGCAACACCACGTGATTACAGAGCCATACAACTCGTTAGCGCCAACTAGTGGCCGATTTCTTTCAAAACTCTTACAGACCTCTTGGGCCATGAGTCGAACATGCCCATTGAGTTTCGTTCCGATTGGCCTCCGTTAACCTCGTCTCACAGGTGCTCAAACTTCATTGGCCGATGGCGGCCATGTTTTTTGAGATACGCCAATATCCTTTTACACATACATGGGGCCTTGGACCAAGACACTGCATACCAATTTTCAGGTCAATCGGACTAACGGTCAGGTGGCCACACCCCCTTTTATGTTTTTTTAATGTTATAGCGCCACCTAGTGTTAGATCGACGCGGTTTTTTTACTGTGACCCCAGACTGTCCTCATACACATGTGTGTCAAGTTTGGTGAAGATATCTCATTTACTTCTCGAGTTATAGCCATTATAGTAAAATAGGCTCCTCCCACAACGTTCATTTTGCGCCCCCTAGCAACCGGAAATCGAAAATTCAACTTTTTTTCAATGATTATTGATATTCAGACTCCAGAGAACATTTCTACACTGGTTTGGTTCCGATCGGGCAAAAAACCAGGGACTAGTTTGCAAAAGTCGTTTTTTAACAAAATTCAAAATGGCGGAAAATCTATCATGGCGGAAATGAAATCGGAGATATACGTTTTTTAAGTTAAGAGTCCAGCTTTCCAATGATATAAGACACTTGAGTCTACGCCTTACGGTTTAGGAGTTATGAGCAGTTACGCGCAATTGATTGCTGTAGCGCCACCTATAGGCCAATCGGGGTCATACTCTCTGAACCTCTCCTCGATTTTTGTACTACCATCTGACAAAGTTTCAGAGCTCCAGCACTTACGGTTTGGGCTGCACGATGCGTTTTAGGGGAAAATAATAATAATAATAATAATAATAATAATAATAATTAAAGCTGCAAGCAGCATTTAGCGGTGTTCAAGCAGTTAAGGCCTTTCAGGCCGTTAAGCACAAAAGCATCAAAAGACATTAAGTTTTATGTAGCAAGCATGATTTACCATGATATACTACATTTCAGTGTGATTTTTCATGATTTACCATGTTCCAGTATGATTTACCATGAATCTTACATGATTTTCCATAGTTTACCTTGATATACCATGTTATATGATGATTTACCATGATATAGCACATTCCAGAATAATTTACCAGGATTCTAGCATGATTTACATTTTTTACTATGATTTACCATGTTTCTGGCGTTATTTACCATGATTTACCACGTTGATAGCAATTATATGAAGCATAAGAACAATTGAAGTGATAAACTCTGACAAAATATGAATGTGTTATAATAGTAATTGTTATTTAAGTGATTTTATAGTGTCTATATACAAAAAAATACAATTAATAAGAAGAGTGGCCAGCAGAGGGCAGTAGAAGACCACTTATTGGCTCACTTTCATTTTCAACTACTTTGTTTCTCCAGTATTCTCCAGTGAAGCAAACCATTTTTTTCATGTTAACTCCATAATGCATGCTTACACACACACACACACACACACACACACACACACACACACACACACACACACACACACACACACACACACACACACACACACACACACACACACACACACATTTTTGGGATATGTTATTGTGAAAATCTGTTTTAATGGTATATGAGCATTTCACATATTTCTTTGCAATTTAATAATATAAAACTAATTAAAGAAAATGCTTTAAGCATTTGTTTGTTAGCCAATGCTGAAAGCTGATAAAAAAAGATTAAAAATATCTAATGCTGCTACTCCATCTAGTGGACAACAGTGCTATTACAGCCTACTTATACAATAGGCCATGTTTTTCATATAATTTAATCTACACACGCTAATTCTGATGTAGATAGAGACATTTGGAACTTCAGGAGCCAGTGTGACTCAATTGTCACTTCAATAGACGATTTTTGACTAAATGTTATTGTAAATGTTAAAATAGTGAATTTATAAAGTCTAAATATTAATTATAGTTGAGTAGTGTGACAAAATGACTTTTTTTAAACAGCAGGGGGCAGTAAAATACCACTTATTGGCTGTTAGCCTTTTTCAAGCTGTTATAGCTGTTCTCGACCTTTTTTTAAGAAGCTATGAGCATTTTGAAAAGATATTGGCTTTCGGTCAAGGCTACATATTGAAGTGACCCTATTATAGTCATCCAAATGAAGAAGTTATACATTTTCCTATAATTATTGTTGTAGAGAGTACAGAGCAATAGATGCATTTTGACAAAATGTGATTGTAAATGTTAAAATAATGATTTAATAAAGTCTAAATATCAATTATATATAAAAATATTAGAGAGTAGTATGATGAAATGACAGCAGGGTGCAGTAAAATACCACTTATTGGCTGTTATAGCCATCCAAGCTGTTATAGCTGTTATAGCCATCCGATTTACACTCTATTATAGCCATCCAAATGAAGTAATTATACCTTTTCTGATAATTATTGATCTAGAGAGTCCAGATAATTGTACTGCACTGGTTTTAAACATTAAGATATGAAAATTATACGATCATAGATGGAAAAGACCATTTACAGCCAATACAGGCAATTTACCATAGGAAATACATGAGTTTAAAGCTTTTCAACAGTTATAGCGCCACCTATTGTCCGATCTCCATGAAACGTTTCATGCTTCTTCACCATGGTATGACACATATGCTCATCAATTTTTGTGAAGTTCTGAGTTTTTATTTATGATTTATAGGCTTTTGGGTGCATTTTGTCACGCCCCTTTTCTAAATAACCCTTTAATACCATAAGAAAAATAAAAAAGTTCAACTTTTTTTCAATAATTATTGATCTAGAGAGTCCAGAGAATTGTCCTAGACTGGTCTGATTCCGATCGGGCAAAAAACCAGGGACTAGTTCGCAAAAGTAGGTTTTTAACATATCCGTGAATATTTAATGAACGGTTTGATTGACAGCAATGGTTCTAGAGGCAAAGTTGTTCAGCATAAGGAGATCTATCAAATGATGTGCATATTGTGGGGATGTGTGCAACACCACGTGATTACAGAGCCGTAAAACTCGTTAGCGCCAACTAGTGGCCGATTTCTTTCAAAACTCTTACAGACCTCTTGGGCCATGAGTCGAACATGCCCATAGAGTTTCGTTCCGATTGGCCTCCGTTAACCTTGTCTCACAGGTGCTCAAATTTAATTGGCCGATGGCGGCCATGTTTTTTTAGATACGCCAATATCCTTTTACACATACATGGCACCTTGGACCAAGACACTGCATACCAATTTTCAGGTCAATCGGACTAACGGTCAGGTGGCCACACCCCCTTTTATGTTTTTTCAATGTTATAGCGCCACCTAGTGCTAGATCGACGCGGTTTTTTTACTGTGACCTCAAATTGAACTCATTAATATGTGGACCAAGTTTGGTGAAGATATCTCATTTCCTTCTTGAGTTATAGCCATTTTAGTAAAATAGGCTCCTCCCACAACGTTCATTTTGCGCCCCCTAGCAACCGGAAATCGAAAATTCGACTTTTTTTTGATAATTATTGATATTCAGACTCCAGAGAACATTTCTGCACTGGTTTGGTTCCGATCGGGCGAAAAACCAGGGACTAGTTCGCAAAAGTAGTTTTTTGACAAAATTCAAAATGGCGGAAAATTTGCATACCGGAAATGAAATCGGAGATATACGTTTTTTAAGTCAAGAGTCCAGCTTTCCAATGATATAAGACACTTGAGTCTACGACATAGGGTTTAGGAGTTATGATCACTTTCGCGTTTTTGTTACTATAGCGCCACCTATGGGCCAATCGGGCTCATACTCTCTCAACCTCTCCTCGATTTCTGTGCTACCTTAATCCCAAATATGAAGTCTCTAGCACTTACGGTTTGGTCTGCACGACGCGTTTTACGGCAGAATAATAATAATAATAATAATAATAAAAATCAGTACAAATACAATAGGTTTTCAGCACTTCGTGCTTGAACACCTAATAAAAATCAGTACAATTACAATAGGTTTTCAGCACTTCGTGCTTGAACACCTAATTAAAGCTGCAAGCAGCATTTAGCGGTGTTCAAGCAGTTAAGGCCTTTCAGGCCGTTAAGCACAAAAGCATCAAAAGACATTAAGTTTTATGTAGCAAGCATGATTTACCATGATATACTACATTTCAGTGTGATTTTTCATGATTTACCATGTTCCAGTATGATTTACCATGAATCTTACATGATTTTCCATAGTTTACCTTGATATACCATGTTATATGATGATTTACCATGATATAGCACATTCTAGAATAATTTACCAGGATTCTAGCATGATTTACCTTTTTTACTATGATTGACCATGTTTCTGGCGTTATTTACCATGATTTACCACGTTGATAGCAATTATATGAAGCATAAGAACAATTGAAGTGATAAACTCTGACAAAATATGAATGTGTTATAATAGTAATTGTTATTTAAGTGATTTTATAGTGTCTATATACAAAAAAAGACAATTAATAAGAAGAGTGGCCAGCAGAGGGCAGTAGAAGACCACTTATTGGCTCACTTTCATTTTCAACTACTTTGTTTCTCCAGTATTCTCCAGTGAAGCAAACCATTTTTTTCAAGTTAACTCCATAATGCATGCTTACACACACACACACACACACACACACACACACACACACACACACACACACACACACACACACACACACACACACACACACACAAACACACACACACACACACACACACACACATTTTTGGGATATGTTATTGTGAAAATCTGTTTTAATGGTATATGAGCATTTCACATATTTCTTTGCAATGTAATAATATAAAACTAATTAAAGAAAATGCTTTAAGCATTTGTTTGTTAGCCAATGCTGAAAGCTGATAAAAAAAGATTAAAAATGTCTAATGCTGCTGCTCCATCTAGTGGACAACAGTGCTATTACAGCCTACTTATACAATTGGCCATGTTTTTCATATAATTTAATTTACACACGCTCATTCTGATGTAGATAGAGACATTTGGAACTTCAGGAGCCAATGTGACTCAATTGTCACTTCAATAGACGATTTTTGACTAAATGTTATTGTAAATGTTAAAATAGTGAATTTATAAAGTCTAAATATTAATTATAGTTGAGTAGTGTGACAAAATGACTTTTTTTAAACAGCAGGGGGCAGTAAAATACCACTTATTGGCTGTTAGCCTTTTTCAAGCTGTTATAGCTGTTCTTGACCTTTTTTTAAGAAGCTATGAGCATTTATTGAAAAGATATTGGCTTTCGGTCAAGGCTACATATTGAAGTGACCCTATTATAGTCATCCAAATGAAGAAGTTAGACATTTTCCTATAATTATTGTTGTAGAGAGTACAGAGCAATAGATGCATTTTGACAAAATGTGATTGTAAATGTTAAAATAATGATTTAATAAAGTCTAAATATCAATTATATATAAAAATATTAGAGAGTAGTATGATGAAATGACAGCAGGGGGCAGTGAAATACCACTTATTGGCTGTTATAGCCATCCAAGCTGTTATAGCCATCCGATTTACACTCTATTATAGCCATCCAACTGAAGTAATTATACCTTTTCTGATAATTATTGATCTAGAGAGTCCAGATAATTGTACTGCACTGGTTTTAAACATTAAGATATGAAAATTATACGATCATAGATGGAAAAGACCATTTACAGCCAATACAGGCAATTTACCATAGGAAATGTATGGTTTTAAAGCTTTTCAACAGTTATAGCGCCACCTATTGTCCGATCTCCATGAAACTTTGCATGCTTCTTCAGCCTGTTATGACACATATGCTCATCCATTTTTGTGAAGTTCTGAGTTTTCCTTTAGGATTTATAGGCTTTTGGGTGCATTTTGTCACGCCCCTTTTCTAAATAACCCTTTAATACCATGCAAAAAATAAAAAAGTTCAACTTTTTTTCAATAATTATTGATCTAGAGAGTCCAGAGAATTGTCCTAGACTGGTCTGGTTCCGATCGGGCGAAAAACCAGGGACTAGTTCGCAAAAGTAGGTTTTTAACATATTCGTGAATATTTAATGAACGATTTGATTGACAGCAATGGTTCTAGAGGCAAAGTTGTTCATCATGAGGAGATCTATCAAATGATATGCATTTTGTGGGGATATGTGCAACACCACGTGATTACAGAGCTGTAAAACTCGTTAGCGCCAACTAGTGGCCGATTTCTTTCAAAACTCTTACAGACCTCTTGGGCCATGAGTCGAACATGCCCATTGAGTTTCGTTCCGATTGGCCTCCGTTAACCTCGTCTCACAGGTGCTCAAATTTTATTGGCCGATGGCGGCCATGTTTTTTTAGATACGCCAATATCCTTTTACACATACATGGGGCCTTGGACCAAGACACTGCATACCAATTTTCAGGTCAATCGGACTAACGGTCAGGTGGCCACACCCCCTTTTATGTTTTTTTTAATGTTATAGCGCCACCTAGTGTTAGATCGACGCGGTTTTTTTACTGTGACCCTGGACTGTCCTCATACACATGTGTGTCAAGTTTGGTGAAGATATCTCATTTACTTCTCGAGTTATAGCCATTTTAGTAAAATAGGCTCCTCCCACAACGTTCATTTGGCGCCCCCTAGCAACCGAAAATCGAAAATTCAACTTTTTTTCAATGATTATTGATATTCAGACTCCAGAGAACATTTCTACACTGGTTTGGTTCCGATCGGGCAAAAAACCAGGGACTAGTTCGCAAAAGTCGTTTTTTAACAAAATTCAAAATGGCGGAAAATCTATCATGGCGGAAATGAAATCGGAGATATACGTTTTTTAAGTTAAGAGTCCAGCTTTCTAATGATATAAGACACTTGAGTCTACGCCTTACGGTTTAGGAGTTATGAGCAGTTACGCGCAATTGATTGCTGTAGCGCCACCTATAGGCCAATCGGGGTCATACTCTCTGAACCTCTCCTCGATTTTTGTACTACCATCTGACAACGTTTCAGAGCTCCAGCACTTACGGTTTGGGCTGCACGATGCGTTTTAGGGGAAAATAATAATAATAATAATAATAATTAAAGCTGCAAGCAGCATTTAGCGGTGTTCAAGCAGTTAAGGCCTTTAAGGCCGTAAAGCACAAAAGCATCAAAAGACATTAAGTTTTATGTAGCAAACATGATTTACCATGATATACTACATTTCAGTGTGATTTTTCATGATTTACCATGTTCCAGTATGATTTACCATGAATCTAACATTATTTTCCATAGTTTACCTTGATATACCATGTTATATGATGATTTACCATGATATAGCACATTCTAGAATAATTTAAACAGGATTCTAGCATGATTTACCTTTTTTACTATGATTTACCATGTTTCTGGCGTTATTTACCATGATTTACCACGTTGATAGCAATTATATGAAGCATAAGTACAATTGAAGTGATAAACTCTGACAAAATATGAATGTTATAATAGTAATTGTTATATAAGTGATTTTATAGTGTCTATATACATATGAATGCAAAAGCACATGTGAAAAGACTATTAATAAGAAGAGTGGCCAGCAGAGGGCAGCAGAAGACCACTTATTGCCTCACTTTCATTTTCAACTACTTTGTTTCTCCAGTATTCTCCACTGAAGCAAACCATTTTTTTCATGTTAACTCCATAATGCATGCTCACACACACACACACACACACACACACACACACACACACACACACACACACACACACACACACACACACACACACACACACACTTTTGGGATATGTTATTGTGAAAATCTGTTTTAATGGTATATGAGCATTTCACATATTTCTTTGCAATGTAATAATATAAACCTAATTAAAGAAAATGCGTTAAGCATTTGTTTGTTAGCCAATGCTGAAAGCTGATAAAAAAAGATTAAAAATGTCTAATGCTGCTGCTCCATCTAGTGGACAACAGTGCTATTACAGCCTACTTATACAATAGGCCATGTTTTTCATATAATTTAATCTACACACGCTCATTCTGATGTAGATAGAGACATTTGGAACTTCAGGAGCCAATGTGACTCAATTGTCACTTCAATAGACGATTTTTGACTAAATGTTATTGTAAATGTTAAAATAGTGAATTTATAAAGTCTAAATATTAATTATAGTTGAGTAGTGTGACTAAATGACTTTTTTTAAACAGCAGGGGGCAGTAAAATACCACTTATTGGCTGTTAGCCTTTTTCAAGCTGTTATAGCTGTTCTCGACCTTTTTTTAAGAAGCTATGAGCATTTATTGAAAAGATATTGGCTTTCGGTCAAGGCTACATATTGAAGTGACCCTATTATAGTCATCCAAATGAAGAAGTTATACATTTTCCTATAATTATTCTTCTAGAGAGTACAGAGCAATAGATGAATTTTGACAAAATGTGATTGTAAATGTTAAAATAATGATTTAATAAAGTCTAAATATCAATTATATATAAAATATTAGAGAGTAGTATGATGAAATGACAGCAGGGGGCAGTAAAATACCACTTATTGGCTGTTATAGCCATCCAAGCTGTTATAGCTGTTATAGCCATCCAATTTACACTCTATTATAGCCATCCAACTGAAGTAATTATACATTTTCTGATAATTATTGATCTAGAGAGTCCAGATAATTGTACTGCACTGGTTTTAAACATTAAGATATGAAAATTATACGATCATAGATGGAAAAGACCATTTACAGCCAATACAGGCAATTTACCATAGGAAATGTATGGTTTTAAAGCTTTTCAACAGTTATAGCGCCACCTATTGTCCGATCTCCATGAAACTTTGCATGCTTCTTCAGTCTGTTATGACACATATGCTCATCCATTTTTGTGAAGTTCTGAGTTTCCCTTTAGGATTTATAGGCTTTTGGGTGCATTTTGTCACGCCCCTTTTCTAAATAACCCTTTAATACCATGCAAAAAATAAAAAAGTTCAACTTTTTTTCAATAATTATTGATCTAGAGAGTCCAGAGAATTGTCCTAGACTGGTCTGGTTCCGATCGGGCGAAAAACCAGGGACTAGTTCGCAAAAGTAGGTTTTTAACATATTCGTAAATATTTAATGAACGGTTTGATTGACAGCAATGGTTCTAGAGGCAAAGTTGTTCATCATGAGGAGATCTATCAAATGATATGCATTTTGTGGGGGTATGTGCAACACCACGTGATTACAGAGCCATAAAACTCGTTAGCGCCAACTAGTGGCCGATTTCTTTCAAAACTCTTACAGACCTCTTGGGCCATGAGTCGAACATGCCCATTGAGTTTCGTTCCGATTGGCCTCCGTTAACCTCGTCTCACAGGTGCTCAAACTTCATTGGCCGATGGCGGCCATGTTTTTTGAGATACGCCAATATCCTTTTACACATACATTGGGCCTTGGACCAAGACACTGCATACCAATTTTCAGGTCAATCGGACTAACGGTCAGGTGGCCACACCCCCTTTTATGTTTTTTTAATGTTATAGCGCCACCTAGTGTTAGATCGACGCGGTTTTTTTACTGTGACCCCAGACTGTCCTCATACACATGTGTGTCAAGTTTGGTGAAGATATCTCATTTACTTCTCGAGTTATAGCCATTTTAGTAAAATAGGCTCCTCCCACAAAGTTCATTTTGCGCCCCCTAGCGACCGGAAATCGAAAATTCAACTTTTTTTCAATAATTATTGATATTCAGACTCCAGAGAACATTTCTACACTGGTTTGGTTCCGATCGGGCAAAAAACCAGGGACTAGTTCGCAAAAGTCGTTTTTTAACAAAATTCAAAATGGCGGAAAATCTATCATGGCGGAAATGAAATCGGAGATATACGTTTTTTAAGTTAAGAGTCCAGCTTTCCAATGATATAAGACACTTGAGTCTACGCCTTACGGTTTAGGAGTTATGAGCAGTTACGCGCAATTGATTGCTGTAGCGCCACCTATAGGCCAATCGGGGTCATACTCTCTGAACCTCTCCTCGATTTTTGTACTACCATCTGACAAAGTTTCAGAGCTCCAGCACTTACGGTTTGGGCTGCACGATGCGTTTTAGGGGAAAATAATAATAATAATAATAATTAAAGCTGCAAGCAGCATTTAGCGGTGTTCAAGCAGTTAAGGCAGTTAAGGTAGTTAAGCTCAAAAGCATCAAAAGACATTAAGTTTCATGTAGCAAGCATGAAACACTGACATCATAGATGGAATAGACCTTGTTTTAGCATGATTTACCATGATATACCAAATTTTAGCGTGATTGTTCATGATTTACCATGTTCCAGTATGATTTACCATGAATCTAGCATGATTTACCATAGTTTACCATGATATACCAAGTTCTAGTATGATTCACCATGATTTACCCTGCTCTAGCATGGTTTACCACAATTGAACACATTCTAGTAGGATTTAATATGATTCTAGCATGATTTATCATAGTTAACCATGATTTACCATGTTATAGAATGATTTACCATGTTATAGAATGATTTACCATAATATACCACATTCTAGAATGATTTACCAGGATTGTAGCATGATTTACCATGATTCATCACATTGCTAGCATGATTTGCCATGATACTCCATGTAATAGTATTATTTACTATGATTTACCATGTTTCTATCGTTATTTATCATGATTTACCACATTGCTAGCATTGATGTGAAGTGTCAATAGCCATGAAGTGATAAACTGACAAAAAATGATTGTCTTATAATAGTTAACATGGAAAAACAGGTTTGCTTTAGTGTAGAATAGTGATGAAAATCAAGTCTGTCAAAATGAAACTGAGCCAATAAGTGGTCTTCTACTGCCCTCTGCTGGCCATTATACTTATTAATAAAGTGTTTTCACAGGTATCTTATTTAGACATATGCTTACACACACACACACACACACACACACACACACACACACACACACACACACACACACACACACACACACACACACTTTTGGGATATGTTATTGTGAAAATCTGTTTTAATGGTATATGAGCATTTCACATATTTCTTTGCAATGTAATAATATAAAACTAATTAAAGAAAATGCTTTAAGCATTTGTTTGTTAGCCAATGCTGAAAGCTGATAAAAAAAGATTAAAAATGTCTAATGCTGCTGCTCCATCTAGTGGACAATAGTGCTATTACAGCCTACTTATACAATAGGCCATGTTTTTCATATCATTTAATCTACACACGCTCATTCTGATGTAGATAGAGACATTTGGAACTTCAGGAGCCAATGTGACTCAATTGTCACTTCAATAGACGATTTTTGACTAAATGTTATTGTAAATGTTAAAATAGTGAATTTATAAAGTCTAAATATTAATTATAGTTGAGTAGTGTGACAAAATGACTTTTTAAACAGCAGGGGGCAGTAAAATACCACTTATTGGCTGTTAGCCTTTTTTCAAGCCGTTTTATCTGTTCTTGACCTTTTTTTAAGAAGCTATAAGCATTTATTGAAAAGATATTGGCTTTCAGTCAAGGCTACATATTGAAGTGACCCTATTATAGTCATCCAAATGAAGAAGTTATACATTTTCCTATAATTATTGTTGTAGAGAGTACAGAGCAATATATGCATTTTGACAAAATGTGATTGTAAATGTTAAAATAATGATTTAATAAAGTCTAAATATCAATTATATATAAAAATATTAGAGAGTAGTATGATGAAATGACAGCAGGGGGCAGTAAAATACCACTTATTGGCTGTTATAGCCATCCAAGCTGTTATAGCCATCCGATTTACACTCTATTATAGCCATCCAACTGAAGTAATTATACCTTTTCTGATAATTATTGATCTAGAGAGTCCAGATAATTGTACTGCACTGGTTTTAAACATTAAGATATGAAAATTATACGATCATAGATGGAAAAGACCATTTACAGCCAATACAGGCAATTTACCATAGGAAATGTATGGTTTTAAAGCTTTTCAACAGTTATAGCGCCACCTATTGTCCGATCTCCATGAAACTTTGCATGCTTCTTCAGTCTGTTATGACACATATGCTCATCCATTTTTGTGAAGTTCTGAGTTTTCCTTTAGGATTTATAGGCTTTTGGGTGCGTTTTGTCACGCCCCTTTTCTAAATAACCCTTTAATACCATGCAAAAAATAAAAAAGTTCAACTTTTTTTCAATAATTATTGATCTAGAGAGTCCAGAGAATTGTCCTAGACTGGTCTGGTTCCGATCGGGCGAAAAACCAGGGACTAGTTCGCAAAAGTAGGTTTTTAACATATTCGTGAATATTTAATGAACGGTTTGATTGACAGCAATGGTTCTAGAGGCAAAGTTGTTCATCATGAGGAGATCTATCAAATGATATGCATTTTGTGGGGATGTGTGCAACACCACGTGATTACAGAGCCGTAAAACTCGTTAGCGCCAACTAGTGGCCGATTTCTTTCAAAACTCTTACAGACCTTTTGGGCCATGAGTCGAACATGCCCATTGAGTTTCGTTCCGATTGGCCTCCGTTAACCTCGTCTCACAGGTGCTCAAATTTATTGGCCGATGGCGGCCATGTTTTTTGAGATACGCCAATATCCTTTTACACATACATGGGGCCTTGGACCAAGACACTGCATACCAATTTTCAGGTCAATCGGACTAACGGTCAGGTGGCCACACCCCCTTTTAAGTTTTTTTAATGTTATAGCGCCACCTAGTGTTAGATCGACGCGGTTTTTTTACTGTGACCTCAAAATCAACTCATTCACATGTGTACCGAGTTTGGTGAAGCTATCTCATTTACTTCTTGAGTTATAGCCATTTTAGTAAAATAGGCTCCGCCCACAACATTCATTTTGCGCCCTCTAGCGACAGTTAATCAAAATTTCAACTTTTTTTTGATAATTATTGATATTCAGACTCCAGAGAACATTTTGGCACTGGTTTGGTTCCGATCGGGCGAAAAACCAGGGACTAGTTCGCAAAAGTAGTTTTTCGACAAAATTCAAAATGGCGGAAAATCTATCATGGCGGAAATGAAATCGGAGATATACGTTTTCTTCGTCAGGAGTCCAGCTTTCCAATGATATAAGACACTTGAGTCTACGACATACGGTCTAGGAGTTATGAGCAGTTTCGCGCAATTGATCGCTGTAGCGCCACCTATTGGCCAATCGGGGTCATAATCTCTGAACCTCTCCTCGATTTTTGTACTACCATCTGACAAAGTTTCAGCTCTCTAGCCCTTACGGTTTGGGCTGCACAATGCGTTTTACGGCAGAAGAAAAATAATAATAATAATAATAATAATAATTAAAGCTGCAAGCAGCATTTAGCGGTGTTCAAGCAGTTAAGGCAGTTAAGGCAGTTAAGCTCAAAAGCATCAAAAGACATTAAGTTTTATGTAGCAAGCATGAAACACTGACATCATAGATGGAATAGACCTTGTTTTAGCATGATTTACCATGATATACCAAATTTTAGCGTGATTTTTCATGATTTACCATGTTCCAGTATGATTTACCATGAATCTAGCATGATTTACCATAGTTTACCATCATATACCAAGTTCTATTATGATTCACCATGATTTACCCTGCTCTAGCATGGTTTACCACAATTGAACACATTCTAGTATGATTTAATATGATTCTAGCATGATTTATCATAGTTAACCATGATTTACCATGTTATAGAATGATTTACCATGATTTACCATGTTATAGAATGATTTACCATAATATACCACATTCTAGAATGATTTACCAGGATTGTAGCATGATTTACCATGATTCATCACATTGCTAGCATGATTTGCCATGATACTCCATGTAATAGTATTATTTACTATGATTTATCATGTTTCTATCGTGATTTACCATGATTTACCACATTGCTAGCATTGATGTGAAGTGTCAATAGCCATGAAGTGATAAACTGACAAAAAAATGATTGCCTTATAATAGTTAACATGGAAAAACAGGTTTGCTTTAGTGTAAAATAGTGATGAAAATCAAGTCTGTCAAAATGAAACTGAGCCAATAAGTGGTCTTCTACTGCCCTCTGCTGGCCATTATACTTATTAATAAAGTGTTTTCACAGGTATCTTATTTAGACATATGCTTACACACACACACACACACACACACACACACACACACACACACACACACACACACACACAAAGACAAATGTTGTTGTTGATTTTTTCAATGCTATTGGGATGTGTCATTATGAAAATATACTTTAATGGTCTATAAGCATTTCACATAATGTCTTTGTAATCTATTAATCCGATTATTCAGCATTTATTCAGAAATATAGGACTACACACACACATTCTGTTGTAGATACAGACATTTGAACTATTTGATGGAAAAAAATGTTTACTGCAAGTCTCCTTCAGGATTCACATTTCTCAATGTGCCACAATAGTCAGTAGCAATACTTCAATAGATGAATTTTGACTAAATGTGAGTGTAAATGTTAAAATAGTGATTTTATAAAGTCTAAATAACAATTATAGAATTATATTAGTTAGTAGCATGACAAAATGACTATTTTAAACAGCAGGGGGCAGTAGAATACCACTTATTGGCTTAATATGCCATTATGTTATAACTTTAACGTTTTTAACTGTTATAGATGCATTATTTCTTATCTTATTTAGAGTCACATGTTCTGACTTGTTTTTAAGAAGATCTGAGCATTCATTGAAGATATATAGGCTTTCTTGGTAAAGGCTTCATATTGAAGTGACCCTATTATAGCCATCCAAATGAAGAAGTTATAACTTTTCTGATAATTATTGATCTAGAGAGTCCAGAGAATTGTACTGCACTGGTTTTGAACATTATGATATGAACATTACATGATAATAAATGCAAAACACCATTTACAGCAAATACAGGCAATTTGCCATAGGAAATACATTGTTTCAAAGCTTTTTAACAGTTATAGCGCCACCTATGGTCCGATCTCCATAAAATTTGGCATGGTTTTTAAGGATGTTATGTCACATATGCTCACCAATTTTTGTGAAGTTCTGAGTTTTCGTATAGGATTTATAGGCTTTTGACTATATTTTGCCACGCCCATTTTATAAATGACCCTGTTATAGCCAACCAAATGCCAAATTTCAACTTTTTTTTGATAATTATTAATCTAGAGAGTCCAGAGAATTGTCCTAGACTGGTCTGGTTCCGATCGGGCGAAAAACCAGGGACTAGTTCGCAAAAGTAGGTTTTTAACATATTTGTGAATATTTAATGAACGGTTTGATTGACAGCAATGGTTCTAGAGGCAAAGTTGTTCATCATGAGGAGATCTATCAACTGATATGCATTTTGTGGGGATGTGTGCAACACCACGTGATTACAGAGCCATAAAAGTCGTTAGCGCCAACTAGTGGCCGATTTCTTTCAAAACTCTTACAGACCTCTTGGGCCATGAGTCGAACATGCCCATTGAGTTTCGTTCCGATTGGCCTCCGTTAACCTCGTCTCACAGGTGCTCAAATTTATTGGCCGATGGCGGCCATGTTTTTTGAGATACGCCAATATCCTTTTACACATACATGGGGCCTTGGACCAAGACACTGCATACCAATTTTCAGGTCAATCGGACTAACGGTCAGGTGGCCACACCCCCTTTTATGTTTTTTTAATGTTATAGCGCCACCTAGTGTTAGATCGACGCGGTTTTTTTACTGTGACCTCAAAATCAACTCATTCACATGTGTACCGAGTTTGGTGAAGCTATCTCATTTACTTCTTGAGTTATAGCCATTTTAGTAAAATAGGCTCCGCCCACAACATTCATTTTGCGCCCTCTAGCGACAGTTAATCAAAATTTCACCTTTTTTTCGATAATTATTGATATTCAGACTCCAGAGAACATTTTGGCACTGGTTTGGTTCCGATCGGGCGAAAAACCAGGGACTAGTTCGCAAAAGTAGTTTTTCAACAAAATTCAAAATGGCGGAAAATCTATCATGGCGGAAATGAAATCGGAGATATACGTTTTGTTCGTCAGGAGTCCAGCTTTCCAATGATATAAGACACTTGAGTCTACGACATACGGTCTAGGAGTTATGAGCAGTTACGTGCAATTGATCGCTGTAGCGCCACCTATTGGCCAATCGGGGTCATAATCTCTGAACCTCTCCTCGATTTTTGTACTACCATCTGACAAAGTTTCAGCTCTCTAGCCCTTACGGTTTGGGCTGCACAATGCGTTTTACGGCAGAAGAAAAATAATAATAATAATAATAATTAAAGCTGCAAGCAGCATTTAGCGGTGTTCAAGCAGTTAAGGCCTTTCAGGCCGTTAAGCACAAAAGCATCAAAAGACATTAAGTTTTATGTAGCAAGCATGATTTACCATGATATACTACATTTCAGTGTGATTTTTCATGATTTACCATGTTCCAGTATGATTTACCATGAATCTTACATGATTTTCCATAGTTTACCTTGATATACCATGTTATATGATGATTTACCATGATATAGCACATTCTAGAATAATTTACAAGGATTCTAGCATGATTTACCTTTTTTACTATGATTTACCATGTTTCTGGCGTTATTTACCATGATTTACCACGTTGATAGCAATTATATGAAGCATAAGAACAATTGAAGTGATAAACTCTGACAAAATATGAATGTGTTATAATAGTAATTGTTATTTAAGTGATTTTATAGTGTCTATATACAAAAAAAGACAATTAATAAGAAGAGTGGCCAGCAGAGGGCAGTAGAGGACCACTTATTGGCTCACTTTCATTTTCAACTACTTTGTTTCTCCAGTATTCTCCAGTGAAGCAAACCATTTTTTTCATGTTAACTCCATAATGCATGCTTACACACACACACACACACACACACACACACACACACACACACACACACACACACACACACACACACACACACACACACACACACACACACACACACACACATTTTTGGGATATGTTATTGTGAAAATCTGTTTTAATGGTATATGAGCATTTCACATATAACTTTGCAATGTAATAATATAAAACTAATTTAAGAAAATGCTTTAAGCATTTGTTTGTTAGCCAATGATGAAAGCTGATAAAAAAAGATTAAAAATATCTAATGCTGCTGCTCCATCTAGTGGACAACAGTGCTATTACAGCCTACTTATACAATAGGCCATGTTTTTCATTTCATTTAATCTACACACGCTCATTCTGATGTAGATAGAGACATTTGGAACTTCAGGAGCCAGTGTGACTCAATTGTCACTTCAATAGACGATTTTTGACTAAATGTTATTGTAAATGTTAAAATAGTGAATTTATAAAGTCTAAATATTAATTATAGTTGAGTAGTGTGACAAAATGACTTTTTTTAAACAGCAGGGGGCAGTAAAATACCACTTATTGGCTGTTAGCCTTTTTCAAGCTGTTATAGCTGTTCTCGACCTTTTTTTAAGAAGCTATGAGCATTTATTGAAAAGATATTGGCTTTCGGTCAAGGCTACATATTGAAGTGACCCTATTATAGTCATCCAAATGAAGAAGTTATACATTTTCCTATAATTATTGTTGTAGAGAGTACAGAGCAATAGATGCATTTTGACAAAATGTGATTGTAAATGTTAAAATAATGATTTAATAAAGTCTAAATATCAATTATATATAAAAATATTAGAGAGTAGTATGATGAAATGACAGCAGGGGGCAGTAAAATACCACTTATTGGCTGTTATAGCCATCCAAGCTGTTATAGCCATCTGATTTACACTCTATTATAGCCATCCAAATGAAGTAATTATACCTTTTCTGATAATTATTGATCTAGAGAGTCCAGATAATTGTACTGCACTGGTTTTAAACATTAAGATATGAAAATTATACGATCATAGATGGAAAAGACCATTTACAGCCAATACAGGCAATTTACCATAGGAAATACATGGGTTTAAAGCTTTTCAACAGTTATAGCGCCACCTATTGTCCGATCTCCATGAAACGTTTCATGCTTCTTCACCATGGTATGACACATATGCTCATCAATTTTTGTGAAGTTCTGAGTTTTTATTTATGATTTATAGGCTTTTGGGTGCATTTTGTCACGCCCCTTTTCTAAATAACCCTTTAATACCATAAGAAAAATAAAAAAGTTCAACTTTTTTTCAATAATTATTGATCTAGAGAGTCCAGAGAATTGTCCTAGACTGGTCTGGTTCCAATCGGGCGAAAAACCAGGGACTAGTTCGCAAAAGTAGGTTTTTAACATATTCGTGAATATTTAATGAACGATTTGATTGACAGCAATGGTTCTAGAGGCAAAGTTGTTCATCATGAGGAGATCTATCAAATGATATGCATTTTGTGGGGATATGTGCAACACCACGTGATTACAGAGCCGTAAAACTCGTTAGCGCCAACTAGTGGCCGATTTCTTTCAAAACTCTTACAGACCTCTTGGGCCATGAGTCGAACATGCCCATTGAGTTTCGTTCCGATTGGCCTCCGTTAACCTCGTCTCACAGGTGCTCAAACTTCATTGGCCGATGGCGGCCATGTTTTTTGAGATACGCCAATATCCTTTTACACATACATGGGGCCTTGGACCAAGACACTGCATACCAATTTTCAGGTCAATCGGACTAACGGTCAGGTGGCCACACCCCCTTTTATGTTTTTTTAATGTTATAGCGCCACCTAGTGTTAGATCGACGCGGTTTTTTTACCGTGACCCCAGACTGTCCCCATACACATGTGTGTCAAGTTTGGTGAAGATATCTCATTCACTTCTCGAGTTATAGCCATTTTAGTAAAATAGGCTCCTCCCACAACGTTCGTTTTGCGCCCCCTAGCAACCGGAAATCGAAAATTCGACTTTTGTTTGATAACTATTGATATTCAGACTCCAGAGAACATTTCTGCACTGGTTTGGTTCCGATCGGGCGAAAAACCAGGGACTAGTTCGCAAAAGTAGTTTTTTGACAAAATTCAAAATGGCGGAAAAATTTGCATACCGGAAATGAAATCGGAGATATACGTTTTTTAAGTCAAGAGTCCAGCTTTCCAAGGATATAAGACACTTGAGTCTACGACATAGGGTCTAGGAGTTATGATCACTTTCGCGTTTTTGTTACTATAGCGCCACCTATGGGCCAATCGGGCTCATAATCTCTCAACCTCTCCTCGATTTCTGTGCTACCTTAATCCCAAATATGAAGTCTCTAGCACTTACGGTTTGGTCTGCACGACGCGTTTTACGGCAGAATAATAATAATAATAATAATAATAATAATAAAAATCAGTACAAATACAATAGGTTTTCAGCACTTCGTGCTTGAACACCTAATAATAATAATAAAAATCAGTACAAATACAATAGGTTTTCAGCACTTCGTGCTTGAACACCTAATAACAAGCAGCATTTAGCGGTGTTCAAGCAGTTAAGGCCTTTCAGGCCGTTAAGCACAAAAGCATCAAAAGACATTAAGTTTTATGTAGCAAGCATGATTTACCATGATATACTACATTTCAGTGTGATTTTTCATGATTTACCATGTTCCAGTATGATTTACCATGAATCTTACATGATTTTCCATAGTTTACCTTGATATACCACGTTATATGATGATTTACCATGATATAGCACATTCTAGAATAATTTACAAGGATTCTAGCATGATTTACCTTTTTTACTATGATTTACCATGTTTCTGGCGTTATTTACCATGATTTACCACGTTGATAGCAATTATATGAAGCATAAGAACAATTGAAGTGATAAACTCTGACAAAATATGAATGTGTTATAATAGTAATTGTTATTTAAGTGACTTTATAGTGTCTATATACAAAAAAAGACTATTAATAAGAAGAGTGGCCAGCAGAGGGCAGTAGAAGACCACTTATTGGCTCACTTTCATTTTCAACTACTTTGTTTCTCCAGTATTCTCCAGTGAAGCAAACCATTTTTTTCATGTTAACTCCATAATGCATGCTTACACACACACACACACACACACACACACACACACACACACACACACACACACACACACACACACACACACACACACACATTTGGGATATGTTATTGTGAAAATCTGTTTTAATGGTATATGAGCATTTCACATATTTCTTTGCAATGTAATAATATAAAACTAATTAAAGAAAATGCTTTAAGCATTTGTTTGTTAGCCAATGCTGAAAGCTGATAAAAAAAGATTAAAAATGTCTAATGCTGCTACTCCATCTAGTGGACAACAGTGCTATTACAGCCTACTTATACAATAGGACATGTTTTTCATATAATTTAATCTACACACGCTCATTCTGATGTAGATAGAGACATTTGGAACTTCAGGAGCCAATGTGACTCAATTGTCACTTCAATAGACGATTTTTGACTAAATGTTATTGTAAATGTTAAAATAGTGAATTTATAAAGTCTAAATATTAATTATAGTTGAGTAGTGTGACAAAATGACTTTTTTTAAACAGCAGGGGGCAGTAAAATACCACTTATTGGCTGTTAGCCTTTTTCAAGCTGTTATAGCTGTTCTTGACCTTTTTTTAAGAAGCTATGAGCATTTATTGAAAAGATATTGGCTTTCGGTCAAGGCTACATAGTGAAGTGACCCTATTATAGTCATCCAAATGAAGAAGTTATACATTTTCCTATAATTATTGTTGTAGAGAGTACAGAGCAATAGATGCATTTTGACAAAATGTGATTGTAAATGTTAAAATAATGATTTAATAAAGTCTAAATATCAATTATATATAAAAATATTAGAGAGTAGTATGATGAAATGACAGCAGGGGGCAGTAAAATACCACTTATTGGCTGTTATAGCCATCCAAGCTGTTATAGCTGTTATAGCCATCCGATTTACACTCTATTATAGCCATCCAACTGAAGTAATTATACCTTTTCTGATAATTATTGATCTAGAGAGTCCAGATAATTGTACTGCACTGGTTTTAAACATTAAGATATGAAAATTATACGATCATAGATGGAAAAGACCATTTACAGCCAATACAGGCAATTTACCATAGGAAATGTATGGTTTTAAAGCTTTTCAACAGTTATAGCGCCACCTATTGTCCGATCTCCATGAAACTTTGCATGCTTCTTCAGCCTGTTATGACACATATGCTCATCCATTTTTGTGAAGTTCTGAGTTTTCCTTTAGGATTTATAGGCTTTAGGGTGCATTTTGTCACGCCCCTTTTCTAAATAACCCTTTAATACCATGCAAAAAATAAAAAAGTTCAACTTTTTTTCGATAATTATTGATCTAGAGAGTCCAGAGAATTGTCCTAGACTGGTCTGGTTCCGATCGGGCGAAAAACCAGGGACTAGTTCGCAAAAGTAGGTTTTTAACATATTCGTGAATATTTAATGAACGGTTTGATTGACAGCAATGGTTCTAGAGGCAAAGTTGTTCATCATAAGGAGATCTATCAAATGATATGCATTTTGTGGGGATGTGTGCAACACCACGTGATTACAGAGCCGTAAAACTCGTTAGCGCCAACTAGTGGCCGATTTCTTTCAAAACTCTTACAGACCTCTTGGGCCATGAGTCGAACATGCCCATTGAGTTTCGTTCCGATTGGCCTCCGTTAACCTCGTCTCACAGGTGCTCAAATTTAATTGGCCGATGGCGGCCATGTTTTTTTAGATACGCCAATATCCTTTTACACATACATGGCACCTTGGACCAAGACACTGCATACCAATTTTCAAGTCAATCGGACTAACGGTCAGGTGGCCACACCCCCTTTTATGTTTTTTTAATGTTATAGCGCCACCTAGTGTTAGATCGACGCGGTTTTTTTACTGTGACCCCAGACTGTCCTCATACACATGTGTGTCAAGTTTGGTGAAGATATCTCATTTACTTCTCGAGTTATAGCCATTTTAGTAAAATAGGCTCCTCCCACAACGTTCATTTTGCGCCCCCTAGCAAACGGAAATCGAAAATTCAACTTTTTTTCGATAATTATTGATATTCAGACTCCAGAGAACATTTCTACACTGGTTTGGTTCCGATCGGGCAAAAAACCAGGGACTAGTTCGCAAAAGTCGTTTTTAAACAAAATTCAAAATGGCGGAAAATCTATCATGGCGGAAATGAAATCGGAGATATACGTTTTTTAAGTTAAGAGTCCAGCTTTCCAATGATATAAGACACTTGAGTCTACGCCTTACGGTTTAGGAGTTATGAGCAGTTTCGCGTTTTTGTTACTACAGCGCCACCTATGGGCCAATCGGGCTCATATTCTCTCAACCTCTCCTCGATTTCTGTGCTACCTTAATCCCAAATATCAAGTCTCTAGCACTTACGGTTTGGTCTGCACGATGCGTTTTACGGCAGAATAATAATAATAATAATAATAATAATAATAATAATAATAAAAATCAGTACAAATACAATAGGTTTTCAGCACTTCGTGCTTGAACACCTAATAATAATTAAAGCTGCAAGCAGCATTTAGCGGTGTTCAAGCAGTTAAGGCAGTTAAGGCAGTTAAGATTTTTAACCACACAAGCATCAAAAGACAAGTTTTAAGTAGCAAGCATTTAACCACTGACATCATAGATGGAATAGACCATGTTTTAGCATGATTTACCATGATATAGCACATTTTAGTGTGGTTTTTCATGATTTACCATGTTCCAGTATGATTTACCATGAATATAGCATGATTTACCATAGTTTACCATGATATACCAAGTTCTAGTATGATTCACTATGATTTACCCTCTTCTAGCATGGTTTACCAAAATATAACACATTGTTCTGCACTAAAGCAAACCAGTTTTTCCATTTTAACTCCTTTATGCAAGCTTACACACACACACACACACACACACACACACACACACACACACACACACACACACACTGATAAAATCATTATGAAAATATATTTGAATGTTATTTCATACATGTCTTTGCAAACTATTAATCAGATTATTCAGAATTTATTCAGAAACATAGGACTACACACACATTCTGTTGTAGATACAGAGATTTGAACTATGTCTCATTCAGGATTCACATTTGTCAATGTGACAGAATTGTCAATAGTGATACTTCAATAGATGAAATTTGACTTAATGTGATTGTAAATGTTAAAATAGTAATTTTATAAAGTCTAAATAGTAATTTTGTCACACTACTCAAGTATAATTCATATTTTAAACAGCAGGGGGCAGTAAAATACTACTTATTGGCTTAATATGCCATTATATTCATTTAATATTCTCATTTTTAACTGTTATAGAGGCAAATTTTGTCCGATCTGTCTGAAATTTGTCATGATTGTTTGGAGACATATGGCACATGTTCTGACTTGTTTTTAAGAAGATCTGAGCATTCATTGAAGAGATATAAGCTTTTGGGGACACTAGGTCATGGCTACATTGTGAAGTGACCCTATTATAGCCATCCAAATGAAGTTGTTCAACTTTTTCTGATAATTATTGATCTAGAGAGTCCAGAGAATTGTACAGCACTGGTTTTGAACATTATGATATGAACATTACATAATAAATGCAAAACACCATTTACAGCAAATACAGGCAATTTGCCATAGGAAATACATTGTTTCAAAGCTTTTTAACAGTTATAGCGCCACCTATGGTCCGATCTCCATAAAAATTGGCATGCTTTTTAAGGATGTTATGTCACATATGCTCACCAATTTTTGTGAAGTTCTGAGTTTTCGTATAAGATTTATAGGCTTTTGACTATATTTTGCCACGCCCATTTTATAAATGACCCTGTTATAGCCAACCAAATGCCAAATTTCAACTTTTTTTTGATAATTATTGATCTAGAGAGTCCAGAGAATTGTCCTAGACTGGTCTGGTTCCGATCGGGCGAAAAACCTAGGACTAGTTCGCAAAAATAGGTTTTTAACATATTCGTGAATATTTAATGAACGGTTTGATTGACAGCAATGGTTCTAGAGGCAAAGTTGTTCATCATGAGGAGATCTATCAAATGATATGCATTTTGTGGGGATGTGTGCAACACCACGTGATTACAGAGCCGTAAAACTCGTTAGCGCCAACTAGTGGCCGATTTCTTTCAAAACTCTTACAGACCTCTTGGGCCATGAGTCGAACATGCCCATTGAGTTTTGTACCGATTGGCCTCCGTTAACCTCGTCTCACAGGTGCTCAAAATTTATTGGCCGATGGCGGCCATGTTTTTTGAGATACGCCAATATCCTTTTACACATACATGGGGCCTTGGACCAAGACACTGCATACCAATTTTCAGGTCAATCGGACTAACGGTCAGGTGGCCACACCCCCTTTTATGTTTTTTTAATGTTATAGCGCCACCTAGTGTTAGATCGACGCGTTTTTTTTACTGTGACCTCAAAATCAACTCATTCACATGTGTACCGAGTTTGGTGAAGCTATCTCATTTACTTCTTGAGTTATAGCCATTTTAGTAAAATAGGCTCCGCCCACAACATTCATTTTGCGCCCTCTAGCGACAGTTAATCAAAATTTCAACTTTTTTTTGATAATTATTGATATTCAGACTCCAGAGAACATTTTGGCACTGGTTTGGTTCCGATCGGGCGAAAAACCAGGGACTAGTTCGCAAAAGTAGTTTTTCGACAAAATTCAAAATGGCGGAAAATCTATCATGGCGGAAATGAAATCGGAGATATACATTTTTTACTTCAGGTTTCCAGCTTTCCAGTGATATAAGACACTTGAGTCTACGACATACGGTCTAGGAGTTATGAGCAGTTTCGCGCAATTGGCTGCTATAGCGCCACCTATAGGCCAATCGGGCTCATAATTTGATAACCTCTCCTCGATTTTTGTACTACCATCTGACAAAGTTTCAGCTCTCCAGCACTTACGGTTTGGGCTGCACGATGCGTTTTAGCGGAGAATAATAATAATAATAATAATAATAATAATAAAAATCAGTACAAATACAATAGGTTTTCAGCACTTCGTGCTTGAACACCTAAAAATCAGTACAAATACAATAGGTTTTCAGCACTTCGTGCTTGAACACCTAATAATAATAAAAATCAGTACAAATACAATAGGTTTTCAGCACTTCGTGCTTGAACACCTAATAATAAAAATCAGTACAAATACAATAGGTTTTCAGCACTTCGTGCTTGAACACCTAATAAAAATCAGTACAAATACAATAGGTTTTCAGCACTTCGTGCTTGAACACCTAATAAAAATCAGTACAAATACAATAGGTTTTCAGCACTTCGTGCTTGAACACCTAATAAAAATCCTTACAAATACAATAGGTTTTCAGCACTTCGTGCTTGAACACCTAAAAATCAGTACAATTACAATAGGTTTTCAGCACTTCGTGCTTGAACACCTAATAATAACAAGCAGCATTTAGCGGTGTTCAAGCAGTTAAGGCCTTTAAGGCCGTTAAGCACAAAAGCATCAAAAGACATTAAGTTTTATGTAGCAAGCATTTAACCACTGACATCATAGATGGAATAGACCATGTTTTAGCATGATTTACCATGATATACCACATTTCAGTTTTATTTTTCTTGATTTACCATGTTCCAGTATGATTTACCATGTTCCAGTATGATTTACCATAGTTTACCATGATATACCAAGTTCTAGTATGATTGACCATGATTTACCCTGTTCTAACATGGTTTACCAGAATTGAACACATTCTAGTATGATTTAATATGATTCTAACATGGTTTACCATAGTTTACCATGATTTATCTTAGTTTACCTTGATTTACCATGTTATAGGATGATTTACCATGATATAGCACATTCTAGAATGATTTACCAGGATTCTAGCATGATTTACCTTATTTACTATGATTTACCATGTTTCTGGCGTTATTTACCATGATTTACCACGTTGATAGACATTATGTGAAGCATCAGAACAATTGAAGTGATAAACTCTGACAAAATATGATTGTGTTATAATAGTAATTGTTGTATAAGTGATTTATTATTGTCTATATATATGAATGCAAAAGCACATGTGAAAAGACTATTAATAAGTAGAGAGGGCAGTAGAAGACCACTTACTGACTCACTTTCATTTTGAACACACTTGATTTCACCAGTATTCTGCACTAAAACAAACCAGTTGTTAACTATATTATGCATGCTTACACACACACACACACACACACACACACACACACACACACACACACACACACACACACACACACACACACACACACACGGGATATGTTATTGTGAAAATCTCTTTTAATGGTATATAAGCATTTTGACAGTTATAGCGCCACCTATGGTCCGATCTCCATGAAACTCTGCATGCTTCTTCACCATGTTAGGACACATGTGCTCATCAATTTTTGTGAAGTTCTGAGTTTTTATTTATGATTTATAGGCTTTTGAGTGTATTTTGACACGCCCCCTTTTCTAAATGACCCTGTTACAGTGAACCAAAGGGCAAAGTTCAACTTTTTTTTGATAATTATTGATCTAGAGAGTCCAGAGAATTGTCCTAGACTGGTCTGGTTCCGATCAGGCAAAAAACCAGGGACTAGTTCGCAAAAGTAGGTTTTGGACAAAATTGGCCATAACAAATTTTTCTTCGCTCAAATCGACAATCCGAGATATACATCTTGTCCGTCTTGAGCCAAGGAACACAGTGGTGTGAAAACCTTGATTCTAGGTCAAACGGTCGAGGAGTTGTGGGCAATTTAGTACTTTTGGTTGCTGTAGCGCCACCTATGGGCCAATCGGGGTCATACTCTGATAGGTTCTCCCCAAACTGAGGCCCTACCATCTGGCCGAGTTTCAAGTCTCTAGGCCTTACGGTTTGGGCTGCACGATGCGTTTTAGGTTTTTTTTTTTTTTCAAATAGCAATTACAATAGGTTTTCAGCACTTCGTGCTTGAACACCTAATAATAGGGGACCTTTTTGCCCGTTATAGCGCCACCTAAGGTCCGATCTCCATGAAACTTTGCATGCTTCTTCACCATGTTAGGACACATGTGCTCATCAATTTTTGTGAAGTTCTGAGTTTTTATTTATGATTTATAGGCTTTTGAGTGTATTTTGACACGCCCCCTTTTCTAAATGACCCTGTTACAGTGAACCAAAGGGCAAAGTTCAACTTTTTTTTGATAATTATTGATCTAGAGAGTCCAGAGAATTGTCCTAGACTGGTCTGGTTCCGATCAGGCAAAAAACCAGGGACTAGTTCGCAAAAGTAGGTTTTGGACAAAATTGGCCATAACAATTTTTTCTTCGCTCAAATTGTTATTGTGCTTGAACACCTAATAAAAATCAGTACAAATACAATAGGTTTTCAGCACTTCGTGCTTGAACACCTAATAAAAATCAGTACAAATACAATAGGTTTTCAGCACTTCGTGCTTGAACACCTAATAAAAATCCTTACAAATACAATAGGTTTTCAGCACTTCGTGCTTGAACACCTAAAAATCAGTACAATTACAATAGGTTTTCAGCACTTCGTGCTTGAACACCTAATAATAACAAGCAGCATTTAGCGGTGTTCAAGCAGTTAAGGCCTTTAAGGCCGTTAAGCACAAAAGCATCAAAAGACATTAAGTTTTATGTAGCAAGCATTTAACCACTGACATCATAGATGGAATAGACCATGTTTTAGCATGATTTACCATGATATACCACATTTCAGTTTTATTTTTCTTGATTTACCATGTTCCAGTATGATTTACCATGTTCCAGTATGATTTACCATAGTTTACCATGATATACCAAGTTCTAGTATGATTGACCATGATTTACCCTGTTCTAACATGGTTTACCAGAATTGAACACATTCTAGTATGATTTAATATGATTCTAACATGGTTTACCATAGTTTACCATGATTTATCTTAGTTTACCTTGATTTACCATGTTATAGGATGATTTACCATGATATAGCACATTCTAGAATGATTTACCAGGATTCTAGCATGATTTACCTTATTTACTATGATTTACCATGTTTCTGGCGTTATTTACCATGATTTACCACGTTGATAGACATTATGTGAAGCATCAGAACAATTGAAGTGATAAACTCTGACAAAATATGATTGTGTTATAATAGTAATTGTTGTATAAGTGATTTATTATTGTCTATATATATGAATGCAAAAGCACATGTGAAAAGACTATTAATAAGTAGAGAGGGCAGTAGAAGACCACTTACTGACTCACTTTCATTTTGAACACACTTGATTTCACCAGTATTCTGCACTAAAACAAACCAGTTGTTAACTATATTATGCATGCTTACACACACACACACACACACACACACACACACACACACACACACACACACACACACACACACACACACACGGGATATGTTATTGTGAAAATCTCTTTTAATGGTATATAAGCATTTTGACAGTTATAGCGCCACCTATGGTCCGATCTCCATGAAACTCTGCATGCTTCTTCACCATGTTAGGACACATGTGCTCATCAATTTTTGTGAAGTTCTGAGTTTTTATTTATGATTTATAGGCTTTTGAGTGTATTTTGACACGCCCCCTTTTCTAAACGACCCTGTTACAGTGAACCAAAGGGCAAAGTTCAACTTTTTTTTGATAATTATTGATCTAGAGAGTCCATAGAATTGTCCTAGACTGGTCTGGTTCCGATCAGGGAAAAAACCAGGGACTAGTTCGCAAAAGTAGGTTTTGGACAAAATTGGCCATAACGAATTTTCTTTTGCTCAAATCGAGCATCCGAGATATACATCTTGTCCGTCTTGAGCCAAGGAACACAGTGGTGTACAAATCTAGATTCTAGGTCAAACGGTCGATGAGTTATGGGCAATTTAGTACTTTTGGTTGCTGTAGCGCCACCTATGGGCCAATCAGGGTCATACTCTGATAGGTTCTCCCCAAACTGAGGCCCTAGCACCTGGCCAGGTTTCAAGTCTCTAGGCCTTACGGTTTGGGCTGCACGATGCGTTTTAGGTTTTTTTTTTTTCAAATAGCAATTACAATAGGTTTTCAGCACTTCGTGCTTGAACACCTAATAATGGGTGACCTTTTTGACAGTTATAGCGCCACCTATGGTCCGATCTCCATGAAACTCTGCATGCTTCTTCACCATGTTAGGACACATGTGCTCATCAATTTTTGTGAAGTTCTGAGTTTTTATTTATGATTTATAGGCTTTTGAGTGTATTTTGACACGCCCCCTTTTCTAAACGACCCTGTTACAGTGAACCAAAGGGCAAAGTTCAACTTTTTTTTGATAATTATTGATCTAGAGAGTCCATAGAATTGTCCTAGACTGGTCTGGTTCCGATCAGGGAAAAAACCAGGGACTAGTTCGCAAAAGTAGGTTTTGGACAAAATTGGCCATAACGAATTTTCTTTTGCTCAAATCGAGCATCCGAGATATACATCTTGTCCGTCTTGAGCCAAGGAACACAGTGGTGTACAAATCTAGATTCTAGGTCAAACGGTCGATGAGTTATGGGCAATTTAGTACTTTTGGTTGCTGTAGCGCCACCTATGGGCCAATCAGGGTCATACTCTGATAGGTTCTCCCCAAACTGAGGCCCTAGCACCTGGCCAGGTTTCAAGTCTCTAGGCCTTACGGTTTGGGCTGCACGATGCGTTTTAGGTTTTTTTTTTTTCAAATAGCAATTACAATAGGTTTTCAGCACTTCGTGCTTGAACACCTAATAATGGGTGACCTTTTTGACAGTTATAGCGCCACCTATGGTCCGATCTCCATGAAACTCTGCATGCTTCTTCACCATGTTAGGACACATGTGCTCATCAATTTTTGTGAAGTTCTGAGTTTTTATTTATGATTTATAGGCTTTTGAGTGTATTTTGACACGCCCCCTTTTCTAAACGACCCTGTTACAGTGAACCAAAGGGCAAAGTTCAACTTTTTTTTGATAATTATTGATCTAGAGAGTCCATAGAATTGTCCTAGACTGGTCTGGTTCCGATCAGGGAAAAAACCAGGGACTAGTTCGCAAAAGTAGGTTTTGGACAAAATTGGCCATAACGAATTTTCTTTTGCTCAAATCGAGCATCCGAGATATACATCTTGTCCGTCTTGAGCCAAGGAACACAGTGGTGTACAAATCTAGATTCTAGGTCAAACGGTCGATGAGTTATGGGCAATTTAGTACTTTTGGTTGCTGTAGCGCCACCTATGGGCCAATCAGGGTCATACTCTGATAGGTTCTCCCCAAACTGAGGCCCTAGCACCTGGCCAGGTTTCAAGTCTCTAGGCCTTACGGTTTGGGCTGCACGATGCGTTTTAGGTTTTTTTTTTTTCAAATAGCAATTACAATAGGTTTTCAGCACTTCGTGCTTGAACACCTAATAATGGGTGACCTTTTTGACAGTTATAGCGCCACCTATGGTCCGATCTCCATGAAACTCTGCATGCTTCTTCACCATGTTAGGACACATGTGCTCATCAATTTTTGTGAAGTTCTGAGTTTTTATTTATGATTTATAGGCTTTTGAGTGTATTTTGACACGCCCCCTTTTCTAAACGACCCTGTTACAGTGAACCAAAGGGCAAAGTTCAACTTTTTTTTGATAATTATTGATCTAGAGAGTCCATAGAATTGTCCTAGACTGGTCTGGTTCCGATCAGGGAAAAAACCAGGGACTAGTTCGCAAAAGTAGGTTTTGGACAAAATTGGCCATAACGAATTTTCTTTTGCTCAAATCGAGCATCCGAGATATACATCTTGTCCGTCTTGAGCCAAGGAACACAGTGGTGTACAAATCTAGATTCTAGGTCAAACGGTCGATGAGTTATGGGCAATTTAGTACTTTTGGTTGCTGTAGCGCCACCTATGGGCCAATCAGGGTCATACTCTGATAGGTTCTCCCCAAACTGAGGCCCTAGCACCTGGCCAGGTTTCAAGTCTCTAGGCCTTACGGTTTGGGCTGCACGATGCGTTTTAGGTTTTTTTTTTTTCAAATAGCAATTACAATAGGTTTTCAGCACTTCGTGCTTGAACACCTAATAATGGGTGACCTTTTTGACAGTTATAGCGCCACCTATGGTCCGATCTCCATGAAACTCTGCATGCTTCTTCACCATGTTAGGACACATGTGCTCATCAATTTTTGTGAAGTTCTGAGTTTTTATTTATGATTTATAGGCTTTTGAGTGTATTTTGACACGCCCCCTTTTCTAAACGACCCTGTTACAGTGAACCAAAGGGCAAAGTTCAACTTTTTTTTGATAATTATTGATCTAGAGAGTCCATAGAATTGTCCTAGACTGGTCTGGTTCCGATCAGGGAAAAAACCAGGGACTAGTTCGCAAAAGTAGGTTTTGGACAAAATTGGCCATAACGAATTTTCTTTTGCTCAAATCGAGCATCCGAGATATACATCTTGTCCGTCTTGAGCCAAGGAACACAGTGGTGTACAAATCTAGATTCTAGGTCAAACGGTCGATGAGTTATGGGCAATTTAGTACTTTTGGTTGCTGTAGCGCCACCTATGGGCCAATCAGGGTCATACTCTGATAGGTTCTCCCCAAACTGAGGCCCTAGCACCTGGCCAGGTTTCAAGTCTCTAGGCCTTACGGTTTGGGCTGCAAGATGCGTTTTAGGTTTTTTTTTTTTCAAATAGCAATTACAATAGGTTTTCAGCACTTCGTGCTTGAACACCTAATAATGGGTGACCTTTTTGACAGTTATAGCGCCACCTATGGTCCGATCTCCATGAAACTCTGCATGCTTCTTCACCATGTTAGGACACATGTGCTCATCAATTTTTGTGAAGTTCTGAGTTTTTATTTATGATTTATAGGCTTTTGAGTGTATTTTGACACGCCCCCTTTTCTAAACGACCCTGTTACAGTGAACCAAAGGGCAAAGTTCAACTTTTTTTTGATAATTATTGATCTAGAGAGTCCATAGAATTGTCCTAGACTGGTCTGGTTCCGATCAGGGAAAAAACCAGGGACTAGTTCGCAAAAGTAGGTTTTGGACAAAATTGGCCATAACGAATTTTCTTTTGCTCAAATCGAGCATCCGAGATATACATCTTGTCCGTCTTGAGCCAAGGAACACAGTGGTGTACAAATCTAGATTCTAGGTCAAACGGTCGATGAGTTATGGGCAATTTAGTACTTTTGGTTGCTGTAGCGCCACCTATGGGCCAATCAGGGTCATACTCTGATAGGTTCTCCCCAAACTGAGGCCCTAGCACCTGGCCAGGTTTCAAGTCTCTAGGCCTTACGGTTTGGGCTGCACGATGCGTTTTAGGTTTTTTTTTTTTCAAATAGCAATTACAATAGGTTTTCAGCACTTCGTGCTTGAACACCTAATAATGGGTGACCTTTTTGACAGTTATAGCGCCACCTATGGTCCGATCTCCATGAAACTCTGCATGCTTCTTCACCATGTTAGGACACATGTGCTCATCAATTTTTGTGAAGTTCTGAGTTTTTATTTATGATTTATAGGCTTTTGAGTGTATTTTGACACGCCCCCTTTTCTAAACGACCCTGTTACAGTGAACCAAAGGGCAAAGTTCAACTTTTTTTTGATAATTATTGATCTAGAGAGTCCATAGAATTGTCCTAGACTGGTCTGGTTCCGATCAGGGAAAAAACCAGGGACTAGTTCGCAAAAGTAGGTTTTGGACAAAATTGGCCATAACAAATTTTTTTTTGCTCAAATCGAGCATCCGAGATATACATCTTGTCCGTCTTGAGCCAAGGAACACAGTGGTGTACAAATCTAGATTCTAGGTCAAACGGTCGATGAGTTATGGGCAATTTAGTACTTTTGGTTGCTGTAGCGCCACCTATGGGCCAATCAGGGTCATACTCTGATAGGTTCTCCCCAAACTGAGGCCCTAGCACCTGGCCAGGTTTCAAGTCTCTAGGCCTTACGGTTTGGGCTGCACGATGCGTTTTAGGTTTTTTTTTTTTCAAATAGCAATTACAATAGGTTTTCAGCACTTCGTGCTTGAACACCTAATAATGGGTGACCTTTTTGACAGTTATAGCGCCACCTATGGTCCGATCTCCATGAAACTCTGCATGCTTCTTCACCATGTTAGGACACATGTGCTCATCAATTTTTGTGAAGTTCTGAGTTTTTATTTATGATTTATAGGCTTTTGAGTGTATTTTGACACGCCCCCTTTTCTAAACGACCCTGTTACAGTGAACCAAAGGGCAAAGTTCAACTTTTTTTTGATAATTATTGATCTAGAGAGTCCATAGAATTGTCCTAGACTGGTCTGGTTCCGATCAGGCAAAAAACCAGGGACTAGTTCGCAAAAGTAGGTTTTGGACAAAATTGGCCATAACAAATTGTTTGTTGCTCAAATCGACAATCCGAGATATACATCTTGTCCGTCTTGAGCCAAGGAACACAGTGGTGTGAAAACCTTGATTCTAGGTCAAACGGTCGAGGAGTTATGGGCAATTTAGTACTTTTGGTTGCTGTAGCGCCACCTATGGGCCAATCGGGGTCATACTCTGATAGGTTCTCCCCAAACTGAGGCCCTACCATCTGGCCGAGTTTCAAGTCTCTAGGCCTTACGGTTTGGGCTGCACGATGCGTTTTAGGTTTTTTTTTTTTTTCAAATAGCAATTACAATAGGTTTTCAGCACTTCGTGCTTGAACACCTAATAATAAAAATCAGTACAAATACAATAGGTTTTCAGCACTTCGTGCTTGAACACCTAATTAAAGCTGCAAGCAGCATTTAGCGGTGTTCAAGCAGTTAAGGCCTTTAAGGCCGTTAAGCACAAAAGCATCAAAAGACATTAAGTTTTATTTAGCATTAATTTAACCACTGACATAATAGATGGAAAAGACCATTTACAGCCAATACAGGCAATTTACCATAGGAAATATATGGTTTTAAAGCTTTTTAACAGTTATAGCGCCACCTATTGTCCGATCTCCATAACATTTTGCATGCTTGTTAATGATGTTATGTCACATATGCTCACCAATTTTTGTGAAGTTCTGAGTTTTTATTTATGATTTATAGGCTTTTGAGTGTATTTTGTCACGCCCATTTTCTAAATGACCCTGTTATAGCAAAACAAAGGACAAAGTTCAACTTTTTTTCAATGATTATTGATCTAGAGAGTCCAGAGAATTGTCCTAGACTGGTCTGGTTCCGATCGGGCGAAAAACCTAGGACTAGTTCGCAAAAGTAGGTTTTTAACATATTCGTGAATATTTAATGAACGGTTTGATTGACAGCAATGGTTCTAGAGGCAAAGTTGTTCATCATGAGGAGATCTATCAAATGATATGCATTTTGTGGGGATGTGTGCAACACCACGTGATTACAGAGCCGTAAAACTCGTTAGCGCCAACAAGTGGCCGATTTCTTTCAAAACTCTTACAGACCTCTTGGGCCATGAGTCAAACATGCCCATTGAGTTTCGTTCCGATTGGCCTCCGTTAACCTCATCTCACAGGTGCTCAAACTTCATTCGCCGATGGCGGCCATGTTTTTTGAGATACGCCAATATCCTTTTACACATACATGGGGCCTTGGACCAAGACACTGCATACCAATTTTCAGGTCAATCGGACTAACGGTCAGGTGGCCACACCCCCTTTTATGTTTTTTTAATGTTCTAGCGCCACCTAGTGTTAGATCGACGCGGTTTTTTTACTGTGACCCCAGACTGTCCTCATACACATGTGTGTCAAGTTTGGTGAAGATATCTCATTTACTTCTCGAGTTATAGCCATTATAGTAAATTAGGCTCCTCCCACAACGTTCATTTTGCGCCCCCTAGCAACCGGAAATCGAAAATTCAACTTTTTTTCAATGATTATTGATATTCAGACTCCAGAGAACATTTCTACACTGGTTTGGTTCCGATCGGGCAAAAAACCAGGGACTAGTTTGCAAAAGTCGTTTTTTAACAAAATTCAAAATGGCGGAAAATCTATCATGGCGGAAATGAAATCGGAGATATACGTTTTTTAAGTTAAGAGTCCAGCTTTCCAATGATATAAGACACTTGAGTCTACGCCTTACGGTTTAGGAGTTATGAGCAGTTACGCGCAATTGATTGCTGTAGCGCCACCTATAGGCCAATCGGGGTCATACTCTCTGAACCTCTCCTCGATTTTTGTACTACCATCTGACAAAGTTTCAGAGCTCCAGCACTTACGGTTTGGTCTGCACGATGCGTTTTAGGGGAAAATAATAATAATAATAATAATTAAAGCTGCAAGCAGCATTTAGCGGTGTTCAAGCAGTTAAGGCCTTTAAGGCCGTTAAAGCACAAAAGCATCAAAAGACATTAAGTTTTATTTAGCATTAATTTAACCACTGACATAATAGATGGAAAAGACCATTTACAGCCAATACAGGCAATTTACCATAGGAAATATATGGTTTTAAAGCTTTTTAACAGTTATAGCGCCACCTATTGTCCGATCTCCATAACATTTTGCATGCTTGTTAATGATGTTATGTCACATATGCTCACCAATTTTTGTGAAGTTCTGAGTTTTTATTTATGATTTATAGGCTTTTGAGTGTATTTTGTCACGCCCATTTTCTAAATGACCCTGTTATAGCAAACCAAAGGACAAAGTTCAACTTTTTTTCAATGATTATTGATCTAGAGAGTCCAGAGAATTGTCCAAGACTGGTCTGGTTCCGATCGGGCGAAAAACCAGGGACTAGTTCGCAAAAGTAGGTTTTTAACATATTCGTGAATATTTAATGAACGGTTTGATTGACAGCAATGGTTCTAGAGGCAAAGTTGTTCATCATGAGGAGATCTATCAAATGATATGCATTTTGTGGGGATGTGTGCAACACCACGTGATTACAGAGCCGTAAAACTCGTTAGCGCCAACTAGTGGCCGATTTCTTTCAAAACTCTTACAGACCTCTTGGGCCATGAGTCGAACATGCCCATTGAGTTTCGTTCCGTTTGGCCTCCGTTAACCTCGTCTCACAGGTGCTCAAATTTCATTGGCCGATGGCGGCCATGTTTTTTGAGATACGCCAATATCCTTTTACACATACATGGGGCCTTGGACCAAGACACAGCATACCAATTTTCAGGTCAATCGGACTAACGGTCAGGTGGCCACACCCCCTTTTATGTTTTTTTAATGTTATAGCGCCACCTAGTGTTAGATCGACGCGGTTTTTTTACTGTGACCCCAGACTGTCCTCATACACATGTGTGTCAAGTTTGGTGAATATATCTCATTTACTTCTCGAGTTATAGCCATTATAGTAAAATAGGCTCCTCCCATAACGTTCATTTTGCGCCCCCTAGCAACCGGAAATCGAAAATTCAACTTTTTTTCAATGATTATTGATATTCAGACTCCAGAGAACATTTCTACACTGGTTTGGTTCCGATCGGGCAAAAAACCAGGGACTAGTTCGCAAAAGTCGTTTTTTAACAAAATTCAAAATGGCGGAAAATCTATCATGGCGGAAATGAAATCGGAGATATACGTTTTTTAAGTTAAGAGTCCAGCTTTCCAATGATATAAGACACTTGAGTCTACGCCTTACGGTTTAGGAGTTATGAGCAGTTACGCGCAATTGATTGCTGTAGCGCCACCTATAGGCCAATCGGGGTCATACTCTCTGAACCTCTCCTCGATTTTTGTACTACCATCTGACAAAGTTTCAGAGCTCCAGCACTTACGGTTTGGGCTGCACGATGCGTTTTAGGGGAAAATAATAATAATAATAATAATAATAATAAAAATCAGTACAATTACAATAGGTTTTCAGCACTTCGTGCTTGAACACCTAATAATTAAAGCTGCAAGCAGCATTTAGCGGTGTTCAAGCAGTTAAGGCCTTTCAGGCCGTTAAGCACAAAAGCATCAAAAGACATTAAGTTTTATGTAGCAAGCATGATTTACCATGATATACTACATTTCAGTGTGATTTTTCATGATTTACCATGATATACTACATTTCAGTGTGATTTTTCATGATTTACCATGTTCCAGTATGATTTACCATGAATCTTACATGATTTTCCATAGTTTACCTTGATATACCATGTTATATGATGATTTACCATGATATAGCACATTCTAGAATAATTTACCAGGATTCTAGCATGACTTACCTTTTTTACTATGATTTACCATGTTTCTGGCGTTATTTACCATGATTTACCACGTTGATAGCAATTATATGAAGCATAAGAACAATTGAAGTGATAAACTCTGACAAAATATGAATGTGTTATAATAGTAATTGTTATTTAAGTGATTTTATAGTGTCTATATACAAAAAAAGACTATTAATAAGAAGAGTGGCCAGCAGAGGGCAGTAGAAGACCACTTATTGGCTCACTTTCATTTTCAACTACTTTGTTTCTCCAGTATTCTCCAGTGAAGCAAACCATTTTTTTCATGTTAACTCCATAATGCATGCTTACACACACACACACACACACACACACACACACACACACACACACACACACACACACACACACACACACACACACACACACACACACTTTTGGGATATGTTATTGTGAAAATCTGTTTTAATGGTATATGAGCATTTCACATATTTCTTTGCAATGTAATAATATAAAACTAATTAAAGAAAATGCTTTAAGCATTTGTTTGTTAGCCAATGCTGAAAGCTGATAAAAAAAGATTAAAAATATCTAATGCTGCTGCTCCATCTAGTGGACAACAGTGCTATTACAGCCTACTTATACAATAGGCCATGTTTTTCATATCATTTAATCTACACACGCTCATTCTGATGTAGATAGAGACATTTGGAACTTCAGGAGCCAGTGTGACTCAATTGTCACTTCAATAGACGATTTTTGACTAAATGTTATTGTAAATGTTAAAATAGTGAATTTATAAAGTCTAAATATTAATTATAGTTGAGTAGTGTGACAAAATGACTTTTTTTAAACAGCAGGGGGCAGTAAAATACCACTTATTGGCTGTTAGCCTTTTTCAAGCTGTTATAGCTGTTCTCGACCTTTTTTTAAGAAGCTATGAGCATTTATTGAAAAGATATTGGCTTTCGGTCAAGGCTACATATTGAAGTGACCCTATTATAGTCATCCAAATGAAGAAGTTATACATTTTCCTATAATTATTGTTGTAGAGAGTACAGAGCAATAGATGCATTTTGACAAAATGTGATTGTAAATGTTAAAATAATGATTTAATAAAGTCTAAATATCAATTATATATAAAAATATTAGAGAGTAGTATGATGAAATGACAGCAGGGGGCAGTAAAATACCACTTATTGGCTGTTATAGCCATTCAAGCTGTTATAGCTGTTATAGCCATCCGATTTACACTCTATTATAGCCATCCAAATGAAGTAATTATACCTTTTCTGATAATTATTGATCTAGAGAGTCCAGATAATTGTACTGCACTGGTTTTAAACATTAAGATATGAATATTATACGATCATAGATGGAAAAGACCATTTACAGCCAATACAGGCAATTTACCATAGGAAATACATGGGTTTAAAGCTTTTCAACAGTTATAGCGCCACCTATTGTCCGATCTCCATGAAACGTTTCATGCTTCTTCACCATGGTATGACACATATGCTCATCAATTTTTGTGAAGTTCTGAGTTTTTATTTATGATTTATAGGCTTTTGGGTGCATTTTGTCACGCCCCTTTTCTAAATAACCCTTTAATACCATAAGAAAAATAAAAAAGTTCAACTTTTTTTCAATAATTATTGATCTAGAGAGTCCAGAGAATTGTCCTAGACTGGTCTGATTCCGATCGGGCAAAAAACCAGGGACTAGTTCGCAAAAGTAGGTTTTTAACATATTCGTGAATATTTAATGAACAGTTTGATTGACAGCAATGGTTCTAGAGGCAAAGTTGTTCATCATGAGGAGATCTATCAAATGATGTGCATATTGTGGGGATGTGTGCAACACCACGTGATTACAGAGCCGTAAAACTCGTTAGCGCCAACTAGTGGCCGATTTCTTTCAAAACTCTTACAGACCTCTTGGGCCATGAGTCGAACATGCCCATAGAGTTTCGTTCCGATTGGCCTCCGTTAACCTTGTCTCACAGGTGCTCAAATTTAATTGGCCGATGGCGGCCATGTTTTTTTAGATACGCCAATATCCTTTTACACATACATGGCACCTTGGACCAAGACACTGCATACCAATTTTCAGGTCAATCGGACTAACGGTCAGGTGGCCACACCCCCTTTTATGTTTTTTCAATGTTATAGCGCCACCTAGTGCTAGATCGACGCGGTTTTTTTACTGTGACCTCAAATTGAACTCATTAATATGTGGACCAAGTTTGGTGAAGATATCTCATTTCCTTCTTGAGTTATAGCCATTTTAGTAAAATAGGCTCCTCCCACAACGTTCATTTTGCGCCCCCTAGCAACCGGAAATCGAAAATTCGACTTTTTTTTGATAATTATTGATATTCAGACTCCAGAGAACATTTCTGCACTGGTTTGGTTCCGATCGGGCGAAAAACCAGGGACTAGTTCGCAAAAGTAGTTTTTTGACAAAATTCAAAATGGCGGAAAAATTTGCATACCGGAAATGAAATCGGAGATATACGTTTTTTAAGTCAAGAGTCCAGCTTTCCAATGATATAAGACACTTGAGTCTACGACATAGGGTTTAGGAGTTATGATCACTTTCGCGTTTTTGTTACTATAGCGCCACCTATGGGCCAATCGGGCTCATACTCTCTCAACCTCTCCTCGATTTCTGTGCTACCTTAATCCCAAATATGAAGTCTCTAGCACTTACGGTTTGGTCTGCACGACGCGTTTTACGGCAGAATAATAATAATAATAATAATAATAAAAATCAGTACAAATACAATAGGTTTTCAGCACTTCGTGCTTGAACACCTAAAAATCAGTACAAATACAATAGGTTTTCAGCACTTCGTGCTTGAACACCTAATAATAATAATAATAATAATAAAAATCAGTACAATTACAATAGGTTTTCAGCACTTCGTGCTTGAACACCTAATTAAAGCTGCAAGCAGCATTTAGCGGTGTTCAAGCAGTTAAGGCCTTTAAGGCCGTAAAGCACAAAAGCACCAAAAGACATTAAGTTTTATTTAGCATACATTTAAACACTGACATAATAGATGGAAAATACCATTTACAGCCAATACAGGCAATTTTAGCATGATTTACCATGATATACCCCATTTCAGTGTGATTTTCATGATTTACCATGAATCTAGCATGATTTACCATAGTTTACCATGGTATACCAAGTTCTAGAATGATTCACCATGATTTACCCTGTTCTAGCATGATTTACCACAACTGAACACATTCTAGTATGATTTAATATGTTTATAGCATGATTTATCTTAGTTTACCTTGATTTACCATGTTATACATTTATAACATTTACCATGTTATAGGATGATTGACCATGATATACCACATTCTAGAATGATTTATCAGGATTGTAGCATGATTTACTATGATTCGTCACATTGCTAGCATGATTTACCATGATATACTGGTGAAAATCAAGTCTTTCAAAATGAGAGTGAGCCAATAAGTGGTCTTCTACTGCCCTTTGCTGGCCATTATACTTATTAATAAAGTGTTTTCACAGGTGCTTTTGTGACTCATATCTAGACACACACACAAGTCATTATGAAAATATATGAAATGCTTATAGACCATTAAAATATGTCTTTGCAAGCTATTAATCAGATTATTCAGGATTTATTCAGAAACATGGGACTACACACACACATTCTGTTGTAGATAAAGTGATCTGAACTGTGTCTCATTCAGGATTAACATTTGTCCGTGACACAGTGGTCAATAGTAATACTTCAATAGATGAATTTTGACAAAATGTGAGTGTAAATGTTAAAATAGTGATTTTATAAACTCTAAATAAGAATTATAGAATATTAGTAGTTAGTAGCTTGACAAAATGACTATTTTAAACAGCAGGGGGCAGTAGAATACCACTTATTGGCTTAATATGCCATTATGTTATAACTTTAACCTTTTTAACTGTTATAGATGCATTATTTCTTATCTTATTTAGAGTCACATGTTCTGACTTGTTTTTAAGAAGATCTGAGCATTCATTGAAGAGATATAGGCTTTCTTGGTAAAGGCTTCATATTGAAGTGACCCTATTATAGCCATCCAAATGAAGAAGTTATAACTTTTCTGATGATTATTTATCTAGAGAGTCCAGAGAATTGTACTGAACTAATTTTGAACATTGTGATATAAATATTATATGATCATAGATGGAACACACCATTTACAGCCAATACAGGCAATTTACCATAGGAAATACATGGTTTTAAACCTTTTCACCTGTTATAGTGCCATCTATTGTCCGATCTCCATAAAACTTTGCATGCTTGTTAATGATGTTATGTCACATATGCTCATTAATTTTTGTGAAGTTCTGAGTTTTTATTTAGGATTTATAGGCTTTTGAGTGTGTTTTGACACGCCCCTTCTTCTAAATGACCCTGTTACAGTGAATCAAAGGGCAAAGTTCAACTTTTTTTCAATGATTATTGATCTAGAGAGTCCAGAGAATTGTCCTAGACTGGTCTGGTTCCGATCGGGCGAAAAAACAGGGACTAGTTCGCAAAAGTAGGTTTTTAACATATTCGTGAATATTTAATGAACGATTTGATTGACAGCAATGGTTCTAGAGGCAAAGTTGTTCATCATGAGGAGATCTATCAAATGATATGCATTTTGTGGGGATGTGTGCAACACCACGTGATTACAGAGCCATAAAACTCGTTAGCGCCAACTAGTGGCCGATTTCTTTCAAAACTCTTACAGACCTCTTGGGCCATGAGTCGAACATGCCCATTGAGTTTCGTTCCGATTGGCCTCCGTTAACCTCGTCTCACAGGTGCTCAAACTTCATTGGCCGATGGCGGCCATATTTTTTTAGATACGCCAATATCCTTTTACACATACATGGGGCCTTGGACCAAGACACTGCATACCAATTTTCAGGTCAATCGGACTAACGGTCAGGTGGCCACACCCCCTTTTATGTTTTTTTAATGTTATAGCGCCACCTAGTGTTAGATCGACGCGGTTTTTTTACTGTGACCTCAAATTGAACTCCTAAATATGTGGACCAAGTTTGGTGAAGATATCTCGTTTACTTCTCGAGTTATATCCATTTTAGTAAAATAGGCTCCTCCCACAACGTTCATTTTGCGCCCCCTAGCAACCGAAAATCGAAAATTCAACTTTCTTTCAATGATTATTGATATTCAGACTCCAGAGAACATTTCTACACTGGTTTGGTTCCGATCGGGCAAAAAACCAGGGACTAGTTCGCAAAAGTCGTTTTTTAACAAAATTCAAAATGGCGGAAAATCTATCATGGCGGAAATGAAATCGGAGATATACGTTTTTTAAGTTAAGAGTCCAGCTTTCCAATGATATAAGACACTTGAGTCTACGCCTTACGGTTTAGGAGTTATGAGCAGTTACGCGCAATTGATTGCTGTAGCGCCACCTATAGGCCAATCGGGGTCATACTCTCTGAACCTCTCCTCGATTTTTGTACTACCATCTGACAAAGTTTCAGAGCTCCAGCACTTACGGTTTGGGCTGCACGATGCGTTTTAGGGGAAAATAATAATAATAATAATAATAATTAAAGCTGCAAGCAGCATTTAGCGGTGTTCAAGCAGTTAAGGCCTTTAAGGCCGTAAAGCACAAAAGCACCAAAAGACATTAAGTTTTATTTAGCATACATTTAAACACTGACATAATAGATGGAAAATACCATTTACAGCCAATACAGGCAATTTTAGCATGATTTACCATGATATACCCCATTTCAGTGTGATTTTCATGATTTACCATGAATCTAGCATGATTTACCATAGTTTACCATGGTATACCAAGTTCTAGTATGATTCACCATGATTTACCCTGTTCTAGCATGATTTACCACAACTGAACACATTCTAGTATGATTTAATATGTTTATAGCATGATTTATCTTAGTTTACCTTGATTTACCATGTTATAGGATGATTGACCATGATATACCACATTCTAGAATGATTTATCAGGATTGTAGCATGATTTACTATGATTCGTCACATTGCTAGCATGATTTACCATGATATACTGGTGAAAATCAAGTCTGTCAAAATGAGAGTGAGCCAATAAGTGGTCTTCTACTGCCCTTTGCTGGCCATTATACTTATTAATAAAGTGTTTTCACAGGTGCTTTTGTGACTCATATCTAGACACACACACAAGTCATTATGAAAATATATGAAATGCTTATAGACCATTAAAATATGTCTTTGCAAGCTATTAATCAGATTATTCAGGATTTATTCAGAAACATGGGACTACACACACACATTCTGTTGTAGATAAAGTGATCTGAACTGTGTCTCATTCAGGATTAACATTTGTCCGTGACACAGTGGTCAATAGTAATACTTCAATAGATGAATTTTGACAAAATGTGAGTGTAAATGTTAAAATAGTGATTTTATAAACTCTAAATAAGAATTATAGAATATTAGTAGTTAGTAGCTTGACAAAATGACTATTTTAAACAGCAGGGGGCAGTAGAATACCACTTATTGGCTTAATATGCCATTATGTTATAACTTTAACCTTTTTAACTGTTATAGATGCATTATTTCTTATCTTATTTAGAGTCACATGTTCTGACTTGTTTTTAAGAAGATCTGAGCATTCATTGAAGAGATATAGGCTTTCTTGGTAAAGGCTTCATATTGAAGTGACCCTATTATAGCCATCCAAATGAAGAAGTTATAACTTTTCTGATGATTATTTATCTAGAGAGTCCAGAGAATTGTACTGAACTGATTTTGAACATTGTGATATAAATATTATATGATCATAGATGGAACACACCATTTACAGCCAATACAGGCAATTTACCATAGGAAATACATGGTTTTAAACCTTTTCAACTGTTATAGCGCCATCTATTGTCCGATCTCCATAAAACTTTGCATGCTTGTTAATGATGTCATGTCACATATGCTCATTAATTTTTGTGAAGTTCTGAGTTTTTATTTAGGATTTATAGGCTTTTGAGTGTGTTTTGACACGCCCCTTCTTCTAAATGACCCTGTTACAGTGAATCAAAGGGCAAAGTTCAACTTTTTTTCAATGATTATTGATCTAGAGAGTCCAGAGAATTGTCCTAGACTGGTCTGGTTCCGATCGGGCGAAAAACCAGGGACTAGTTCGCAAAAGTAGGTTTTTAACATATTCGTGAATATTTAATGAACGATTTGATTGACAGCAATGGTTCTAGAGGCAAAGTTGTTCATCATGAGGAGATCTATCAAATGATAGGCATTTTGTGGGGATATGTGCAACACCACGTGATTACAGAGCCGTAAAACTCGTTAGCGCCAACTAGTGGCCGATTTCTTTCAAAACTCTTACAGACCTCTTGGGCCATGAGTCGAACATGCCCATTGAGTTTCGTTCCGATTGGCCTCCGTTAACCTCGTCTCACAGGTGCTCAAACTTTATTGGCCGATGGCGGCCATATTTTTTTAGATACGCCAATATCCTTTTACACATACATGGGGCCTTGGACCAAGACACTGCATACCAATTTTCAGGTCAATCGGACTAACGGTCAGGTGGCCACACCCCCTTTTATGTTTTTTTAATGTTATAGCGCCACCTAGTGTTAGATCGACGCGGTTTTTTTACTGTGACCTCAAATTGAACTCCTAAATATGTGGACCAAGTTTGGTGAAGATATCTCATTTACTTCTCGAGTTATATCCATTTTAGTAAAATAGGCTCCTCCCACAACGTTCATTTTGCGTCCCCTAGCAACCGAAAATCGAAAATTCAACTTTTTTTCAATGATTATTGATATTCAGACTCCAGAGAACATTTCTACACTGGTTTGGTTCCGATCGGGCAAAAAACCAGGGACTAGTTCGCAAAAGTCGTTATTTAACAAAATTCAAAATGGCGGAAAATCTATCATGGCGGAAATGAAATCGGAGATATACGTTTTTTAAGTTAAGAGTCCAGCTTTCCAATGATATAAGACACTTGAGTCTACGCCTTACGGTTTAGGAGTTATGAGCAGTTACGCGCAATTGATTGCTGTAGCGCCACCTATAGGCCAATCGGGGTCATACTCTCTGAACCTCTCCTCGATTTTTGTACTACCATCTGACAAAGTTTCAGAGCTCCAGCACTTACGGTTTGGGCTGCACGATGCGTTTTAGGGGAAAATAATAATAATAATAATAATAAAAATCAGTACAATTACAATAGGTTTTCAGCACTTCGTGCTTGAACACCTAATTAAAGCTGCAAGCAGCATTTAGCGGTGTTCAAGCAGTTAAGGCCTTTAAGGCCGTTAAGCACAAAAGCATCAAAAGACATTAAGTTTTATGTAGCAAACATGATTTACCATGATATACTACATTTCAGTGTGATTTTTCATGATTTACCATGTTCCAGTATGATTTACCATGAATCTAACATTATTTTCCATAGTTTACCTTGATATACCATGTTATATGATGATTTACCATGATATAGCACATTCTAGAATAATTTACCAGGATTCTAGCATGACTTACCTTTTTTACTATGATTTACCATGTTTCTGGCGTTATTTACCATGATTTACCACGTTGATAGCAATTATATGAAGCATAAGAACAATTGAAGTGATAAACTCTGACAAAATATGAATGTGTTATAATAGTAATTGTTATTTAAGTGATTTTATAGTGTCTATATACAAAAAAAGACTATTAATAAGAAGAGTGGCCAGCAGAGGGCAGTAGAAGACCACTTATTGGCTCACTTTCATTTTCAACTACTTTGTTTCTCCAGTATTCTCCAGTGAAGCAAACCATTTTTTTCATGTTAACTCCATAATGCATGCTTACACACACACACACACACACACACACACACACACACACACACACACACACACACACACACACACACACACACACACACACACACACACACACACATTTTTGGGATATGTTATTGTGAAAATCTGTTTTAATGGTATATGAGCATTTCACATATAACTTTGCAATGTAATAATATAAAACTAATTAAAGAAAATGCTTTAAGCATTTGTTTGTTAGCCAATGCTGAAAGCTGATAAAAAAAGATTAAAAATATCTAATGCTGCTGCTCCATCTAGTGGACAACAGTGCTATTACAGCCTACTTATACAATAGGCCATGTTTTTCATATCATTTAATCTACACACGCTCATTCTGATGTAGATAGAGACATTTGGAACTTCAGGAGCCAGTGTGACTCAATTGTCACTTCAATAGACGATTTTTGACTAAATGTTATTGTAAATGTTAAAATAGTGAATTTATAAAGTCTAAATATTAATTATAGTTGAGTAGTGTGACAAAATGACTTTTTTTAAACAGCAGGGGGCAGTAAAATACCACTTATTGGCTGTTAGCCTTTTTCAAGCTGTTATAGCTGTTCTCGACCTTTTTTTAAGAAGCTATGAGCATTTATTGAAAAGATATTGGCTTTCGGTCAAGGCTACATATTGAAGTGACCCTATTATAGTCATCCAAATGAAGAAGTTATACATTTTCCTATAATTATTGTTGTAGAGAGTACAGAGCAATAGATGCATTTTGACAAAATGTGATTGTAAATGTTAAAATAATGATTTAATAAAGTCTAAATATCAATTATATATAAAAATATTAGAGAGTAGTATGATGAAATGACAGCAGGGGGCAGTAAAATACCACTTATTGGCTGTATAGCCATCCAAGCTGTTATAGCTGTTATAGCCATCCGATTTACACTCTATTATAGCCATCCAAATGAAGTAATTATACCTTTTCTGATAATTATTGATCTAGAGAGTCCAGATAATTGTACTGCACTGGTTTTAAACATTAAGATATGAAAATTATACGATCATAGATGGAAAAGACCATTTACAGCCAATACAGGCAATTTACCATAGGAAATACATGGGTTTAAAGCTTTTCAACAGTTATAGCGCCACCTATTGTCCGATCTCCATGAAACGTTTCATGCTTCTTCACCATGGTATGACACATATGCTCATCAATTTTTGTGAAGTTCTGAGTTTTTATTTATGATTTATAGGCTTTTGGGTGCATTTTGTCACGCCCCTTTTCTAAATAACCCTTTAATACCATAAGAAAAATAAAAAAGTTCAACTTTTTTTCAATAATTATTGATCTAGAGAGTCCAGAGAATTGTCCTAGACTGGTCTGATTCCGATCGGGCAAAAAACCAGGGACTAGTTCGCAAAAGTAGGTTTTTAACATATCCGTGAATATTTAATGAACGGTTTGATTGACAGCAATGGTTCTAGAGGCAAAGTTGTTCAGCATAAGGAGATCTATCAAATGATGTGCATATTGTGGGGATGTGTGCAACACCACGTGATTACAGAGCCGTAAAACTCGTTAGCGCCAACTAGTGGCCGATTTCTTTCAAAACTCTTACAGACCTCTTGGGCCATGAGTCGAACATGCCCATAGAGTTTCGTTCCGATTGGCCTCCGTTAACCTTGTCTCACAGGTGCTCAAATTTAATTGGCCGATGGCGGCCATGTTTTTTTAGATACGCCAATATCCTTTTACACATACATGGCACCTTGGACCAAGACACTGCATACCAATTTTCAGGTCAATCGGACTAACGGTCAGGTGGCCACACCCCCTTTTATGTTTTTTCAATGTTATAGCGCCACCTAGTGCTAGATCGACGCGGTTTTTTTACTGTGACCTCAAATTGAACTCATTAATATGTGGACCAAGTTTGGTGAAGATATCTCATTTCCTTCTTGAGTTATAGCCATTTTAGTAAAATAGGCTCCTCCCACAACGTTCATTTTGCGCCCCCTAGCAACCGGAAATCGAAAAATCCACTTTTTTTTGATAATTATTGATATTCAGACTCCAGAGAACATTTCTGCACTGGTTTGGTTCCGATCGGGCGAAAAACCAGGGACTAGTTCGCAAAAGTAGTTTTTTGACAAAATTCAAAATGGCGGAAAAATTTGCATACCGGAAATGAAATCGGAGATATACGTTTTTTAAGTCAAGAGTCCAGCTTTCCAATGATATAAGACACTTGAGTCTACGACATAGGGTTTAGGAGTTATGATCACTTTCGCGTTTTTGTTACTATAGCGCCACCTATGGGCCAATCGGGCTCATACTCTCTCAACCTCTCCTCGATTTCTGTGCTACCTTAATCCCAAATATGAAGTCTCTAGCACTTACGGTTTGGTCTGCACGACGCGTTTTACGGCAGAATAATAATAATAATAATAATAATAATAATTAAAGCTGCAAGCAGCATTTAGCGGTGTTCAAGCAGTTAAGGCCTTTCAGGCCGTTAAGCACAAAAGCATCAAAAGACATTAAGTTTTATGTAGCAAGCATGATTTACCATGATATACTACATTTCAGTGTGATTTTCCATGATTTACCATGTTCCAGTATGATTTACCATGAATCTTACATGATTTTCCATAGTTTACCTTGATATACCATGTTATATGATGATTTACCATGATATAGCACATTCTAGAATAATTTACCAGGATTCTAGCATGATTTACCTTTTTTACTATGATTTACCATGTTTCTGGCGTTATTTACCATGATTTACCACGTTGATAGCAATTATATGAAGCATAAGAACAATTGAAGTGATAAACTCTGACAAAATATGAATGTGTTATAATAGTAATTGTTATTTAAGTGATTTTATAGTGTCTATATACAAAAAAATACAATTAATAAGAAGAGTGGCCAGCAGAGGGCAGTAGAAGACCACTTATTGGCTCACTTTCATTTTCAACTACTTTGTTTCTCCAGTATTCTCCAGTGAAGCAAACCATTTTTTTCATGTTAACTCCATAATGCATGCTTACACACACACACACACACACACACACACACACACACACACACACACACACACACACACACACACACACACACACACACACACACACACACACACACACACTTTTGGGATATGTTATTGTGAAAATCTGTTTTAATGGTATATGAGCATTTCACATATTTCTTTGCAATGTAATAATATAAAACTAATTAAAGAAAATGCTTTAAGCATTTGTTTGTTAGCCAATGCTGAAAGCTGATAAAAAAAGATTAAAAATATCTAATGCTGCTGCTCCATCTAGTGGACAACAGTGCTATTACAGCCTACTTATACAATAGGCCATGTTTTTCATATCATTTAATCTACACACGCTCATTCTGATGTAGATAGAGACATTTGGAACTTCAGGAGCCAATGTGACTCAATTGTCACTTCAATAGACGATTTTTGACTAAATGTTATTGTAAATGTTAAAATAGTGAATTTATAAAGTCTAAATATTAATTATAGTTGAGTAGTGTGACAAAATGACTTTTTTTAAACAGCAGGGGGCAGTAAAATACCACTTATTGGCTGTTAGCCTTTTTTCAAGCCGTTTTATCTGTTCTTGACCTTTTTTTAAGAAGCTATGAGCATTTATTGAAAAGATATTGGCTTTCGGTCAAGGCTACATAGTGAAGTGACCCTATTATAGTCATCCAAATGAAGAAGTTATACATTTTCCTATAATTATTGTTGTAGAGAGTACAGAGCAATAGATGCATTTTGACAAAATGTGATTGTAAATGTTAAAATAATGATTTAATAAAGTCTAAATATCAATTATATATAAAAATATTAGAGAGTAGTATGATGAAATGACAGCAGGGGGCAGTAAAATACCACTTATTGGCTGTTATAGCCATCCAAGCTGTTATAGCTGTTATAGCCATCCGATTTACACTCTATTATAGCCATCCAAATGAAGTAATTATACATTTTCTGATAATTATTGATCTAGAGAGTCCAGATAATTGTACTGCACTGGTTTTAAACATTAAGATATGAAAATTATACGATCATAGATGGAAAAGACCATTTACAGCCAATACAGGCAATTTACCATAGGAAATACATGGGTTTAAAGCTTTTCAACAGTTATAGCGCCACCTATTGTCCGATCTCCATGAAACATTGCATGCTTTTTTACCATGGTATGACACATATGCTCATCAATTTTTGTGAAGTTCTGAGTTTTTATTTATGATTTATAGGCTTTTGGGTGCATTTTGTCACGCCCCTTTTCTAAATAACCCTTTAATACCATAAGAAAAATAAAAAAGTTCAACTTTTTTTCAATAATTATTGATCTAGAGAGTCCAGAGAATTGTCCTAGACTGGTCTGATTCCGATCGGGCAAAAAACCAGGGACTAGTTCACAAAAGTAGGTTTTTAACATATTCGTGAATATTTAATGAACGGTTTGATTGACAGCAATGGTTCTAGAGGCAAAGTTGTTCATCATGAGGAGATCTATCCAATGATATGCATTTTGTGGGGATGTGTGCAACACCACGTGATTACAGAGCCGTAAAACTCGTTAGCGCCAACTAGTGGCCGATTTCTTTCAAAACTCTTACAGACCTCTTGGGCCATGAGTCGAACATGCCCATAGAGTTTCGTTCCGATTGGCCTCCGTTAACCTCGTCTCACAGGTGCTCAAATTTAATTGGCCGATGGCGGCCATGTTTTTTTTAGATACGCCAATATCCTTTTACACATACATGGCACCTTGGACCAAGACACTGCATACCAATTTTCAAGTCAATCGGACTAACGGTCAGGTGGCCACACCCCCTTTTATGTTTTTTCAATGTTATAGCGCCACCTAGGGTTAGATCGACGCGGTTTTTTTACTGTGACCCCAGACTGTCCTCATAAACATGTGTGTCAAGTTTGGTGAAGATATCTCATTTCCTTCTTGAGTTATAGCCATTTTAGTAAAATAGGCTCCTCCCACAACGTTCATTTTGCGCCCCCTAGCAACCGGAAATCGAAAATTCGACTTTTTTTTGATAATTATTGATATTCAGACTCCAGAGAACATTTCTGCACTGGTTTGGTTCCGATCGGGCGAAAAACCAGGGACTAGTTCGCAAAAGTAGTTTTTTGACAAAATTCAAAATGGCGGAAAAATTTGCATACCGGAAATGAAATCGGAGATATACGTTTTTTAAGTCAAGAGTCCAGCTTTCCAATGATATAAGACACTTGAGTCTACAACATAGGGTCTAGGAGTTATGATCACTTTCGCGTTTTTGTTACTATAGCGCCACCTATGGGCCAATCGGGCTCATACTCTCTCAACCTCTCCTCGATTTCTGTGCTACCTTAATCCCAAATATGAAGTCTCTAGCACTTACGGTTTGGTCTGCACGACGCGTTTTACGGCAGAATAATAATAATAATAATAATAATAATAATAAAAATCAGTACAAATACAATAGGTTTTCAGCACTTCGTGCTTGAACACCTAATAATAATTAAAGCTGCAAGCAGCATTTAGCGGTGTTCAAGCAGTTAAGGCATTTAAGATTTTTAACCACACAATCATCAAAAGACATTAAGTTTTATGTAGCAAGCATTTAACCACTGACATCATGGATGGAATAGACCATGTTTTGGCATGATTTACAGTGATATAACACATTTCAGTGTGATTTTTCATGATTTACCATGTTCCAGTATGATTTACCATGAATCTAGCATGATTTACCATGATTTACCACGTTCTAGTATCATTTACTACGTTCTAGGATGATTTACCATAGAGCAGTGGTTCCCAAACCTGTCCTGAAGGACCCGTTTTCTCTGTCTCTCTAATCAATCACACCTGATTCAACTCATCAGCTCATTAACATATGTGATTATGAGCTGATGAGTTGAATCAGGTGTGTTTGATTAGGGTTCCCAACACTGCCATAGAGTACTGTGATTCTAGCATGATTTACCATAGTTTATCATGATTTACCACATTGCTAGCATTGATGTGAAGTGTCAGTACAAATGAAGTGATAAACTCTGACAAAATATGATTGTGTTATAATAGTAATTGTTATACAAGTGATTTTATAGTGTCTACATATGAATGCACCTGTTAAAAGACTTCATTAATAAGTAGAATGAGCCATTAAGTGGTCTTCTACTGCCCTCTGCTGGCCACTTTCATTTTGACAGTTTTTCGATTTTAACTCCTTTATGCAAGCTTACACACACACACACACACACACACTGAAAAAATCATTATGAAAATATATTTGAATGTTATTTCATACATGTCTTTTAAAACTATTAATCAGATTATTCAGAATTTATTCAGAAACATAGGACTACACACACATTCTGTTGTAGATACAGAGATTTGAACTATGTCTCATTCAGGATTCACATTTGTCAATGTGACAGAATTGTCAATAGTAATACTTCAATAGATGAAATTTGACTTAATGTGATTGTAAATGTTAATAGTAATTTTATAAAGTCTAAATAGTAATTTTGTCACACTACTCAAGTATAATTCATATTTTAAACAGCAGGGGGCAGTAAAATACTACTTATTGGCTTAATATGCCATTATATTCATTTAATTTTCTCATTTTTAACTGTTATAGAGGCAAATTTTGTCCGATCTGTCTGAAATTTGTCATGATTGTTTGGAGTCATATGGCACATGTTCTGACTTGTTTTTAAGAAGATCTGAGCATTCATTGAAGAGATATAAGCTTTTGGGGACACTAGGTCATGGCTACATTGTGAAGTGACCCTATTATAGCCATCCAAATGAAGTTGTTCAACTTTTTCTGATAATTATTGATCTAGAGAGTCCAGAGAATTGTACTGCACTGGTTTTGAACATTATGATATGAACATTACATGATAATAAATGCAAAACACCATTTACAGCAAATACAGGCAATTTGCCATAGGAAATACATTGTTTCAAAGCTTTTTAACAGTTATAGCGCCACCTATGGTCCGATCTCCATAAAATTTGGCATGCTTTTTAAGGATGTTATGTCACATATGCTCACCAATTTTTGTGAAGTTCTGAGTTTTCGTATAGGATTTATAGGCTTTTGACTATATTTTGCCACGCCCATTTTATAAATGACCCTGTTATAGCAAACCAAAGGACAAAGTTCAACTTTTTTTCAATGATTATTGATCTAGAGAGTCCAGAGAATTGTCCTAGACTGGTCTGGTTCCGATCGGGCGAAAAACCTAGGACTAGTTCGCAAAAGTAGGTTTTTAACATATTCGTGAATATTTAATGAACGGTTTGATTGACAGCAATGGTTCTAGAGGCAAAGTTGTTCATCATGAGGAGATCTATCAAATGATATGCATTTTGTGGGGATGTGTGCAACACCACGTGATTACAGAGCCGTAAAACTCGTTAGCGCCAACTAGTGGCCGATTTCTTTCAAAACTCTTACAGACCTCTTGGGCCATGAGTCGAACATGCCCATTGAGTTTCGTTCCGATTGGCCTCCGTTAACCTCATCTCACAGGTGCTCAAACTTCATTGGCCGATGGCGGCCATGTTTTTTGAGATACGCCAATATCCTTTTACACATACATGGGGCCTTGGACCAAGACACTGCATACCAATTTTCAGGTCAATCGGACTAACGGTCAGGTGGCCACACCCCCTTTTATGTTTTTTTAATGTTATAGCGCCACCTAGTGTTAGATCAACGCGGTTTTTTTACTGTGACCTCAAATTGAACTCATAAATATGTGGACCAAGTTTGGTGAAGATATCTCATTTACTTCTCAAGTTATATCCATTTTAGTAAAATAGGCTCCTCCCACAACGTTCATTTTGCGCCCCCTAGCAACCGAAAATCGAAAATTCAACTTTCTTTCAATGATTATTGATATTCAGACTCCAGAGAACATTTCTACACTGGTTTGGTTCCGATCGGGCAAAAAACCAGGGACTAGTTCGCAAAAGTCGTTTTTTAACAAAATTCAAAATGGCGGAAAATCTATCATGGCGGAAATGAAATCGGAGATTTTTTAAGTTAAGAGTCCAGCTTTCCAATGATATAAAACACTTGAGTCTACGCCTTACGGTTTAGGAGTTATGAGCAGTTACGCGCAATTGATTGCTGTAGCGCCACCTATAGGCCAATCGGGGTCATACTCTCTGAACCTCTCCTCGATTTTTGTACTACCATCTGACAAAGTTTCAGAGCTCCAGCACTTACGGTTTGGGCTGCACGATGCGTTTTAGGGGAAAATAATAATAATAATAATAATAATAAAAATCAGTACAATTACAATAGGTTTTCAGCACTTCGTGCTTGAACACCTAATAATAAAAATCAGTACAAATACAATAGGTTTTCAGCACTTCGTGCTTGAACACCTAATAATAATAATAATAAAAATCAGTACAATTACAATAGGTTTTCAGCACTTCGTGCTTGAACACCTAATAATAAAAATCAGTACAATTACAATAGGTTTTCAGCACTTCGTGCTTGAACACCTAATAATAAAAATCAGTACAATTACAATAGGTTTTCAGCACTTCGTGCTTGAACACCTAAAAATCCTTACAATTACAATAGGTTTTCAGCACTTCGTGCTTGAACACCTAATAATTAAAGCTGCAAGCAGCATTTAGCGGTGTTCAAGCAGTTAAGGCAGTTAAGGCAGTTAAGCTCAAAAGCATCAAAAGACATTAAGTTTTATGTAGCAAGCATGAAACACTGACATCATAGATGGAATAGACCTTGTTTTAGCATGATTTACCATGATATACCAAATTTTAGCGTGATTTTTCATGATTTACCATGTTCCAGTATGATTTACCATGAATCTAGCATGATTTACCATAGTTTACCATGATATACCAAGTTCTAGTATGATTCACCAAGATTTACCCTGCTCTAGCATGGTTTACCACAATTGAACACATTCTAGTATGATTTAATATGATTCTAGCATGATTTATCATAGTTAACCATGATTTACCATGTTATAGAATGATTTACCATGATTTACCATGTTATAGAATGATTTACCATAATATACCACATTCTAGAATGATTTACCAGGATTGTAGCATGATTTACCATGATTCATCACATTGCTAGCATGATTTGCCATGATACTCCATGTAATAGTATTATTTACTATGATTTACCATGTTTCTATCGTGATTTACCATGATTTACCACATTGCTAGCATTGATGTGAAGTGTCAATAGCCATGAAGTGATAAACTGACAAAAAAATGATTGTCTTATAATAGTTAACATGGAAAAACAGGTTTGCTTTAGTGTAGAATAGTGATGAAAATCAAGTCTGTCAAAATGAAACTGAGCCAATAAGTGGTCTTCTACTGCCCTCTGCTGGCCATTATACTTATTAATAAAGTGTTTTCACAGGTATCTTATTTAGACATATGCTTACACACACACACACACACACACACACACACACACACACACACACACACACACACACACACACACACTTTTGGGATATGTTATTGTGAAAATCTGTTTTAATGGTATATGAGCATTTCACATATTTCTTTGCAATGTAATAATATAAAACTAATTAAAGAAAATGCTTTAAGCATTTGTTTGTTAGCCAATGCTGAAAGCTGATAAAAAAAGATTAAAAATGTCTAATGCTGCTGCTCCATCTAGTGGACAACAGTGCTATTACAGCCTACTTATACAATAGGCCATGTTTTTCATATAATTTAATCTACACACGCTCATTCTGATGTAGATGGAGACATTTGGAACTTCAGGAGCCAATGTGACTCAATTGTCACTTCAATAGACGATTTTTGACTAAATGTTATTGTAAATGTTAAAATAGTGAATTTATAAAGTCTAAATATTAATTATAGTTGAGTAGTGTGACAAAATGACTTTTTTTAAACAGCAGGGGGCAGTAAAATACCACTTATTGGCTGTTAGCCTTTTTTCAAGCCGTTTTATCTGTTCTTGACCTTTTTTTAAGAAGCTATAAGCATTTATTGAAAAGATATTGGCTTTCGGTCAAGGCTACATATTGAAGTGACCCTATTATAGTCATCCAAATGAAGAAGTTATACATTTTCCTATAATTATTGTTGTAGAGAGTACAGAGCAATAGATGCATTTTGACAAAATGTGATTGTAAATGTTAAAATAATGATTTAATAAAGTCTAAATATCAATTATATATAAAAATATTAGAGAGTAGTATGATGAAATGACAGCAGGGGGCAGTAAAATACCACTTATTGGCTGTTATAGCCATCCAAGCTGTTATAGCCATCCGATTTACACTCTATTATAGCCATCCAACTGAAGTAATTATCCCTTTTCTGATAATTATTGATCTAGAGAGTCCAGATAATTGTACTGCACTGGTTTTAAACATTAAGATATGAAAATTATACGATCATAGATGGAAAAGACCATTTACAGCCAATACAGGCAATTTACCATAGGAAATGTATGGTTTTAAAGCTTTTCAACAGTTATAGCGCCACCTATTGTCCGATCTCCATGAAACTTTGCATGCTTCTTCAACCTGTTATGACACATATGCTCATCCATTTTTGTGAAGTTCTGAGTTTTCCTTTAGGATTTATAGGCTTTTGGGTGCATTTTGTCACGCCCCTTTTCTAAATAACCCTTTAATACCATGCAAAAAATAAAAAAGTTCAACTTTTTTTCAATAATTATTGATCTAGAGAGTCCAGAGAATTGTCCTAGACTGGTCTGGTTCCGTTCGGGCGAAAAACCAGGGACTAGTTCGCAAAAGTAGGTTTTTAACATATTCGTGAATATTTAATGAACGGTTTGATTGACAGCAATGGTTCTAGAGGCAAAGTTGTTCATCATGAGGAGATCTATCAAATGATATGCATTTTGTGGGGATGTGTACAACACCACGTGATTACAGAGCCGTAAAACTCGTTAGCGCCAACTAGTGGCCGATTTCTTTCAAAACTCTTACAGACCTCTTGGGCCATGAATCGAACATGCCCATTGAGTTTCGTTCCGATTGGCCTCCGTTAACCTCGTCTCACAGGTGCTCAAACTTCATTGGCCGATGGCGGCCATGTTTTTTGAGATACGCCAATATCCTTTTACACATACATGGGGCCTTGGACCAAGACACTGCATACCAATTTTCAGGTCAATCGGACTAACGGTCAGGTGGCCACACCCCCTTTTATGTTTTTTTAATGTTATAGCGCCACCTAGTGTTAGATCGACGCGGTTTTTTTACTGTGACCCCAGACTGTCCTCATACACATGTGTGTCAAGTTTGGTGAAGATATCTCATTTACTTCTCGAGTTATAGCCATTATAGTAAAATAGGCTCCTCCCACAACGTTCATTTTGCGCCCCCTAGCAACCGGAAATCGAAAATTCAACTTTTTTTCAATGATTATTGATATTCAGACTCCAGAGAACATTTCTACACTGGTTTGGTTCCGATCGGGCAAAAAACCAGGGACTAGTTCGCAAAAGTCGTTTTTTAACAAAATTCAAAATGGCGGAAAATCTATCATGGCGGAAATGAAATCGGAGATATACGTTTTTTAAGTTAAGAGTCCAGCTTTCCAATTATATAAGACACTTGAGTCTACGCCTTACGGTTTAGGAGTTATGAGCAGTTACGCGCAATTGATTGCTGTAGCGCCACCTATAGGCCAATCGGGGTCATACTCTCTGAACCTCTCCTCGATTTTTGTACTACCATCTGACAAAGTTTCAGAGCTCCAGCACTTACGGTTTGGTCTGCACGATGCGTTTTAGGGGAAAATAATAATAATAATAATAATAATTAAAGCTGCAAGCAGCATTTAGCGGTGTTCAAGCAGTTAAGGCATTTAAGATTTTTAACCACACAAGCATCAAAAGACATTAAGTTTTATGTAGCAAGCATTTAACCACTGACATCATAGATGGAATAGACCATGTTTTAGCATGATTTACCATGATATACCACATTTTAGTGTGGTTTTTCATGATTTACCATGTTCCAGTATGATTTACCATGAATATAGCATGATTTACCATAGTTTACCATGATATACCAAGTTCTAGTATGATTCACTATGATTTACCCTCTTCTAGCATGGTTTACCACAATATAACACATTGTTCTGCACTAAAGCAAACCAGTTTTTCCATTTTAACTCCTTTATGCAAGCTTACACACACACACACACACACACAAAATCATTATGAAAATATATTTGAATGGTATTTCATACATGTCTTTGCAAACTATTAATCAGATTATTCAGAATTTATTCAGAAACATAGGACTACACACACATTCTGTTGTAGATACAGAGATTTGAACTATGTCTCATTCAGGATTCACATTTGTCAATGTGACAGAATTGTCAATAGTGATACTTCAATAGATGAAATTTGACTTAATGTGATTAGTAAATGTTAAAATAGTAATTTTATAAAGTCTAAATAGTAATTTTGTCACACTACTCAAGTATAATTCATATTTTAAACAGCAGGGGGCAGTAAAATACTACTTATTGGCTTAATATGCCATTATATTCATTTAATTTTCTCATTTTTAACTGTTATAGAGGCAAATTTTGTCCGATCTGTCTGAAATTTGTCATGATTGTTTGGAGTCATATGGCACATGTTCTGACTTTCATTGAAGAGATATAAGCTTTTGGGGACACTAGGTCATGGCTACATTGTGAAGTGACCCTATTATAGCCATCCAAATGAAGTTGTTCAAATTTTTCTGATAATTATTGATCTAGAGAGTCCAGAGAATTGCACTGCACTGGTTTTGAACATTATGATATGAACATTACATGATAATAAATGCAAAACACCATTTAAAGCAAATACAGGCAATTTGCCATAGGAAATACATTGTTTCAAAGCTTTTTAACAGTTATAGCGCCACCTATGGTCCGATCTCCATAAAATTTGGCATGCTTTTTAAGGATGTTATGTCACATATGCTCACCAATTTTTGTGAAGTTCTGAGTTTTCGTATAGGATTTATAGGCTTTTGACTATATATGGCTACACCCATTTTAAAAATGACCCTGTTATAGCCAACCAAATGCCAAATTTCAACTTTTTTTTGATAATTATTGATCTAGAGAGTCCAGAGAATTGTCCTAGACTGGTCTGGTTCCGATCGGGCGAAAAACCTAGGACTAGTTCGCAAAAGTAGGTTTTAAACATATTTGTGAATATTTAATGAACGATTTGATTGACAGCAATGGTTCTAGAGGCAAAGTTGTTCAACATGAGGAGATCTATCAAATGATATGCATATTGTGGGGATGTGTGCAACACCACGTGATTACAGAGCCGTAAAACTCGTTAGCACCAACTAGTGGCCGATTTCTTTCAAAACTCTTACAGTCCTCTTGGGCCATGAGTCGAACATGCCCATAGAGTTTCGTTCCGATCGGCCTCCGTTAACCTCGTCTCACAGGTGCTCAAACTTCATTGGCCGATGGCGGCCATGTTTTTTGAGATACGCCAATATCCTTTTACACATACATGGCACCTTGGACCAAGACACTGCATACCAATTTTCAAGTCAATCGGACTAACGGTCAGGTGGCCACACCCCCTTTTATGTTTTTTTAATGTTATAGCGCCACCTAGTGTTAGATCGACGCGGTTTTTTTACTGTGACCTCAGATTGAGCTCATACATATGTGTACCAAGTTTGGTGAAAATATTTCGTTTCGTTCACGAGTTATACCCATTTTAGTAAAATTAGCTCCGCCTCCTTCGAACGTTTGGGCACCCCCTAGCGACCGTGAATCGAAATTTCAACGTTTTTTCAATAATTATTGATATTCAGTGTCCAGAGAATCTTTCTGCACTGGTTTGGTTCCAATCGGGCGAAAAACCAGGGACTAGTTCGCAAAAGTAGGTTTTAGACAAAACCGGAAATAGCGGAAAAATTTGCATACCGGAAATGAAATCCTTGAGGCCTTTTTTGTTCGGCTTGAGCCAAGGATTCCAATGATATAAGACACTTGAGGCTGCGACAAAGGGTTATTGAGATTTAAGCAAAAGAGTGCATTTTTTTTGTATTTTGCGCTATAGCGCCACCTATGGGCCAATCGGCCTCATACTTTGATAACCTCTCCTCGATTTTTGTACTACCTTATGCCAAAGTTTCAAGTCTCTAGCACTTACGGTTTGGGCTGCACGATGCGTTTTAGGGGAAAATAATAATAATAATAATAAAAATCTGTACAATTACAATAGGTTTTCAGCACTTCGTGCTTGAACACCTAATAATAATTAAAGCTGCTAGCAGCATTTAGCGGTGTTCAAGCAGTTAAGGCCTTTAAGGCCGTTAAGCACAAAAGCATCAAAAGACATTAAGTTTTATGTAGCAAGCATGATTTACCATGATATACTACATTTCAGTGTGATTTTTCATGATTTACCATGTTCCAGTATGATTTACCATGAATCTAACATGATTTTCCATAGTTTACCTTGATATACCATGTTATATGATGATTTACCATGATATAGCCCATTCAAGAATAATTTACCAGGATTCTAGCATGATTTACCTTTTTTACTATGATTTACCATGTTTCTGGCATTATTTACCATGATTTACCACGTTGATAGCAATTATATGAAGCATAAGAACAATTGAAGTGATAAACTCTGACAAAATATGAATGTGTTATAAGAGTAATTGTTATATAAGTGATTTTATAGTGTCTATATACAAAAAAAGACTATTAATAAGAAGAGTGGCCAGCAGAGGGCAGTAGAAGACCACTTATTGGCTCACTTTCATTTTCAACTACTTTGTTTCTCCAGTATTCTCCACTGAAGCAAACCATTTTTTTCATGTTAACTCCATAATGCATGCTTACACACACAAACACACACACACACACACACACACACACACACACACACACACACACACACACACACACACACACACACACACATTTTTGGGATATGTTATTGTGAAAATCTGTTTTAATGGTATATGAGCATTTCACATATTTCTTTGCAATGTAATAATATAAAACTAATTAAAGAAAATGCTTTAAGCATTTGTTTGTTAGCCAACGCTGAAAGCTGATAAAAAAAGATTAAAAATGTCTAATGCTGCTGCTCCATCTAGTGGACAACAGTGCTATTACAGCCTACTTATACAATAGGCCATGTTTTTCATATCATTTAATTTACACACGCTCATTCTGATGTAGATAGAGACATTTGGAACTTCAGGAGCCAATGTGACTCAATTGTCACTTCAATAGACGATTTTTGACTAAATGTTATTGTAAATGTTAAAATAGTGAATTTATAAAGTCTAAATATTAATTATAGTTGAGTAGTGTGACAAAATGACTTTTTTTAAACAGCAGGGGGCAGTAAAATACTACTTATTGGCTGTTAGCCTTTTTCAAGCTGTTATAGCTGTTCTTGACCTTTTTTTAAGAAGCTATGAGCATTTATTGAAAAGATATTGGCTTTCGGTCAAGGCTACATATTGAAGTGACCCTATTATAGTCATCCAAATGAAGAAGTTATACATTTTCCTATAATTATTGTTCTAGAGAGTACAGAGCAATAGATGAATTTTGACAAAATGTGATTGTAAATGTTAAAATAATGATTTAATAAAGTCTAAATATCAATTATATATAAAAATATTAGAGAGTAGTATGATGAAATGACAGCAGGGGGCAGTAAAATACCACTTATTGGCTGTTATAGCCATCCAAGCTGTTATATCTGTTATAGCCATCCGATTTACACTCTATTATAGCCATCCAACTGAAGTAATTATACCTTTTCTGATAATTATTGATCTAGAGAGTCCAGATAATTGTACTGCACTGGTTTTAAACATTAAGATATGAAAATTATACGATAATAGATGGAAAAGACCATTTACAGCCAATACAGGCAATTTACCATAGGAAATGTATGGTTTTAAAGCTTTTCAACAGTTATAGCGCCACCTATTGTCCGATCTCCATGAAACTTTGCATGCTTCTTCAGCCTGTTATGACACATATGCTCATCCATTTTTGTGAAGTTCTGAGTTTTCCTTTAGGATTTATAGGCTTTTGGGTGCATTTTGTCACGCCCCTTTTCTAAATAACCCTTTAATACCATGCAAAAAATAAAAAAGTTCAACTTTTTTTCGATAATTATTGATCTAGAGAGTCCAGAGAATTGTCCTAGACTGGTCTGGTTCCGATCGGGCGAAAAACCAGGGACTAGTTCGCAAAAGTAGGTTTTTAACATATTCGTGAATATTTAATGAACGGTTTGATTGACAGCAATGGTTCTAGAGGCAAAGTTGTTCATCATGAGGAGATCTATCAAATGATATGCATTTTTTGGGGATGTGTACAACACCACGTGATTACAGAGCCGTAAAACTCGTTAGCGCCAACTAGTGGCCGATTTCTTTCAAAACTCTTACAGACCTCTTGGGCCATGAGTCGAACATGCCCATTGAGTTTCGTTCCGTTTGGCCTCCGTTAACCTCGTCTCACAGGTGCTCAAACTTCATTGGCCGATGGCGGCCATGTTTTTTGAGATACGCCAATATCCTTTTACACATACATGGGGCCTTGGACCAAGACACTGCATACCAATTTTCAGGTCAATCGGACTAACGGTCAGGTGGCCACACCCCCTTTTATGTTTTTTTAATGTTATAGCGCCACCTAGTGTTAGATCGACGCGGTTTTTTTACTGTGACCCCAGACTGTCCTCATACACATGTGTGTCAAGTTTGGTGAAGATATCTCATTTACTTCTCGAGTTATAGCCATTTTAGTAAAATAGGCTCCTCCCACAACGTTCATTTTGCGCCCCTTAGCAACCGGAAATCGAAAATTCAACTTTTTTTCAATGATTATTGATATTCAGACTCCAGAGAACATTTCTACACTGGTTTGGTTCCGATCGGGCAAAAAACCAGGGACTAGTTCGCAAAAGTCGTTTTTTAACAAAATTCAAAATGGCGGAAAATCTATCATGGCGGAAATGAAATCGGAGATATACGTTTTTTAAGTTAAGAGTCCAGCTTTCCAATGATATAAGACACTTGACTCTACGCCTTACGGTTTAGGAGTTATGAGCAGTTACGCGCAATTGATTGCTGTAGCGCCACCTATAGGCCAATCGGGGTCATACTCTCTGAACCTCTCCTCGATTTTTGTACTACCATATGACAAAGTTTCAGAGCTCCAGCACTTACGGTTTGGGCTGCACGATGCGTTTTAGGGGAAAATAATAATAATAACAAGCAGCATTTAGCGGTGTTCAAGCAGTTAAGGCCTTTCAGGCCGTTAAGCACAAAAGCATCAAAAGACATTAAGTTTTATGTAGCAAGCATGATTTACCATGATATACTACATTTCAGTGTGATTTTTCATGATTTACCATGTTCCAGTATGATTTACCATGAATCTTACATGATTTTCCATAGTTTACCTTGATATACCATGTTATATGATGATTTACCATGATATAGCACATTCTAGAATAATTTACAAGGATTCTAGCATGATTTACCTTTTTTACTATGATTTACCATGTTTCTGGCGTTATTTACCATGATTTACCACGTTGATAGCAATTATATGAAGCATAAGAACAATTGAAGTGATAAACTCTGACAAAATATGAATGTGTTATAATAGTAATTGTTATTTAAGTGATTTTATAGTGTCATTATACAAAAAAAGACAATTAATAAGAAGAGTGGCCAGCAGAGGGCAGTAGAAGACCACTTATTGGCTCACTTTCATTTTCAACTACTTTGTTTCTCCAGTATTCTCCAGTGAAGCAAACCATTTTTTTCATGTTAACTCCATAATGCATGCTTACACACACACACACACACACACACACACACACACACACACACACACACACACACACACACACACACACACACACACACACACACACACTTTTGGGAAATGTTATTGTGAAAATCTGTTTTAATGGTATATGAGCATTTCACATATTTCTTTGCAATGTAATAATATAAAACTAATTAAAGAAAATGCTTTAAGCATTTGTTTGTTAGCCAATGCTGAAAGCTGATAAAAAAAGATTAAAAATGTCTAATGCTGCTACTCCATCTAGTGGACAACAGTGCTATTACAGCCTACTTATACAATAGGCCATGTTTTTCATATCATTTAATCTACACACGCTCATTCTGATGTAGATAGAGACATTTGGAACTTCAGGAGCCAATGTGACTCAATTGTCACTTCAATAGACGATTTTTGACTAAATGTTATTGTAAATGTTAAAATAGTGAATTTATAAAGTCTAAATATTAACCTGTTAACCGTTTCCAGAGCGTCGGCGCACTGAAGCGTTTTTTTTTTTATTTAGTTCAAATTTACTATCAGATTTAATGTTATACCTTGACAAACTATACATCATTAAAAATATATAATACTCAAGATTCAGTATTTGACCACTATTGTATTCTGAGAAACTTATAGTGACAGTTATGTCTTAATTTGTGTCAGGAGTTATGAAATGGAAAAATGAGTCGATACCTTTAATATGAATTATGAGCGTCAGCTGGTCCATTCATAAAAAACACTCCAAGCTGTCGTCATGACAGCGATTCGCAAAACATCGTCCCTCAGGGCTTTAGCTCAAAAATGTGCAGACTTGGAGAAATATTGATATATTCTCATAGATTCACATCATATTTCTATAGACAGGAATAATATTTGTTGAATTTATACCCAAATGCGTCGATGTAATCATTATGATCGCTTCTTACTGAGATGTGCTGTGTTTTCAATTCATACCAATAGCCTGAGGGCGCTATATGCACAATAACAGTCCATATATGGATCACGAAGAAGACCCATAGTCATGTGACATTCCAGGACGTCACTGATAGAGAAAGTAGCTGACAGAGATCGCTGTAACATGCAGATAAAGATGTTTTGAAGACAATAAACATGATTGCAATGATATTTGAGTTACCTGTGTTCTTCAAGCCATGCCAGGTATTTCATAATAATAGATTATATTTATAATGCAATGCTAATCGATATAGATTTCATCATCGTGCAGAACACTATAAATAATACATTTTCTGTCGGATTTTTTTTTATCTGAAGCCAAATTAGATCACAGAAGATTATTTAAAACACTCGACTTGCGTTATAAAGTAAGTTTGGAGCACAAACATGGTTTCAATCTCATAAATGGTCGTGTATTGATGGTGTGCTAAGCTAACATGCTAGCTAGCCCAGGTGCACCTGCCACCAGCAGTTATTGTTTTATGATTTTTTTCTAAATAGGAATGCTTACTGAAATGTTTCAGTGCATTTGATACCAGTTTCAAATATTTAGTGAGAACTTTGATAAAAGAAATTAGGGTTTGAAACCCTATGAATAGCCTGTGAATAGCCAGTCGTTAGTAGCTATAATGCAGACAAAAGAAATGCATATTTAGAGCCATAACCAGTCTGGAGAGGTGTAAATGTGTGCAAGGAGAGACTGACTCTGAATGGGGCTCGTTTGCACCACAAAATAATAGAGACAATAGACTGATTAGATGACTCAGAAGATGACTAAACATCAGTTTGCATTTTAGAGTCTAATCAAAATAAAGTAATTTGACATGATCTTGAAAAACATTTAACTAAATACAGAGTTTTAGACTTATCATTTTCAGATTTTAAATATAAAATGGTCACACATATGGCTTTAGCTGCAGTGCATTTCTAGATTGCTCCAGGGCCAACTTCAATTTTATTTTTATGAAGATGTTTCATAAAAGTAAATTTCTAATAACTTTACAAAACTTTGAAGCTATTTAAACATTTTTTTTTCATTATGACAATAATTATTTCTACATTTACAATAAACTACTAGGTGTCAGCTTTCAAATGAGATCATACTTGTGCTTTTAGTGCAAAGGGTTCATGAACTGTATCTGTTTAAGTTTGGGTATGCCATTTCTGGGGATTTTTCAAAAGTGGCCTTGAAGGTTAACAGGTTAATTATAGTTGAGTAGTGTGACAAAATGACTTTTTTTAAACAGCAGGGGGCAGTAAAATACCACTTATTGGCTGTTAGCCTTTTTTCAAGCCGTTTTATCTGTTCTTGACCTTTTTTTAAGAAGCTATGAGCATTTATTGAAAAGATATTGGCTTTCGGTCAAGGCTACATATTGAAGTGACCCTATTATAGTCATCCAAATGAAGAAGTTATACATTTTCCTATAATTATTGTTGTAGAGAGTACAGAGCAATAGATGCATTTTGACAAAATGTGATTGTAAATGTTAAAATAATGATTTAATAAAGTCTAAATATCAATTATATATAAAAATATTAGAGAGTAGTATGATGAAATGACAGCAGGGTGCAGTAAAATACCACTTATTGGCTGTTATAGCCATCCAAGCTGTTATAGCTGTTATAGCCATCCGATTTACACTCTATTATAGCCATCCAAATGAAGTAATTATACCTTTTCTGATAATTATTGATCTAGAGAGTCCAGATAATTGAACTGCACTGGTTTTAAACATTAAGATATGAAAATTATACGATCATAGATGGAAAAGACCATTTACAGCCAATACAGGCAATTTACCATAGGAAATACATGGGTTTAAAGCTTTTAAACAGTTATAGCGCCACCTATTGTCCAATCTCCATGAAACGTTGCATGCTTCTTCACCATGGTATGACACATATGCTCATCAATTTTTGTGAAGTTCTGAGTTTTTATTTATGATTTATAGGCTTTTGGGTGCATTTTGTCACGCCCCTTTTGTAAATGACCCTTTAATACCATAAGAAAAATAAAAACGTTCAACTTTTTTTCAATAATTATTGATCTAGAGAGTCCAGAGAATTGTCCTAGACTGGTCTGATTCCGATCGGGCAAAAAACCAGGGACTAGTTCGCAAAAGTAGGTTTTTAACATATTCGTGAATATTTAATGAATGGTTTGATTGACAGCAATGGTTCTAGAGGCAAAGTTGTTCATCATGAGGAGATCTATCAAATGATATGCATTTTGTGGGGATGTGTGCAACACCACGTGATTACAGAGCCGTAAAACTCGTTAGCGCCAACTAGTGGCCGATTTCTTTCAAAACTCTTACAGACCTCTTGGGCCATGAGTCGAACATGCCCATAGAGTTTCGTTCCGATCGGCCTCCGTTAACCTCGTCTCACAGGTGCTCAAACTTCATTGGCCGATGGCGGCCATGTTTTTTTAGATACACCAATATCCTTTTACACATACATGGCACCTTGGACCAAGACACTGCATACCAATTTTCAAGTCAATCGGACTAACGGTCAGGTGGCCACACCCCCTTTTATGTTTTTTTAATGTTATAGCGCCACCTAGTGTTAGATCGACGCGATTTTTTTACTGTGACCTCAGATTGAGCTCATACATATGTGTACCAAGTTTGGTGAAAATATTTCGTTTCGTTCACGAGTTATACCCATTTTAGTAAAATTAGCTCCGCCTCCTTCGAACGTTTGGGCACCCCCTAGCGACCGTGAATCGAAATTTCAACGTTTTTTCGATAATTATTTATATTCAGTGTCCAGAGAATCTTTCTGCACTGGTTTGGTTCCAATCGGACGAAAAACCAGGGACTAGTTTGCAAAAGTAGGTTTTAGACAAAACCGGAAATAGCGAAAAAATTTGCATACCGGAAATGAAATCCTTGAGGCCTTTTTTGTTCGGCTTGAGCCAAGGATTCCAATGATATAAGACACTTGAGGCTGCGACAAAGGGTTATTGAGATTTAAGCAAAAGAGTGCATTTTTTTTGTTTTTTGCGCTATAGCGCCACCTATGGGCCAATCGGCCTCATACTTTGATAACCTCTCCTCGATTTTTGTACTACCTTATGCCAAAGTTTCAAGTCTCTAGCACTTACGGTTTGGGCTGCACGATGCGTTTTAGGGGAAAATAATAATAATAATAATAATAAAAATCAGTACAATTACAATAGGTTTTCAGCACTTCGTGCTTGAACACCTAATAATAATAATAAAAATCAGTACAATTACAATAGGTTTTCAGCACTTCGTGCTTGAACACCTAATAAAAATCAGTACAATTACAATAGGTTTTCAGCACTTCGTGCTTGAACACCTAAAAATCAGTACAGAAACAATAGGTTTTCAGCACTTCGTGCTTGAACACCTAATAATAATAATAATAATAATAATAAAAATCAGCACAAATACAATAGGTTTTCAGCACTTCGTGCTTGAACACCTAATTAACAATCAATTAATTTATTCAAGTTCAATCGTTTGCATATTGAAAAATGTCTCTGTGGTATCATTTCATTCATTTAAATGTTTTGCACATATGAAAGAAGAAAAGTATTTGCATTAATATATGTTCAAAACTATATTGCATATATATATATACAGTATGTATATAATCCGTGAGACCTCCAGCTTGGAACAGCTGTAACTCCCTACCTAGACCCCCTAGATTATTGTAGGATAGCTTGTTTGAAAGGTCCCGTCCACATCTTGCTTCACGAAGAAATATGTGAAATGCTTATAGACCATTAAAGTATATTTTCATGATGACACATCCCAATAGCATTGAAAACAACAACAACAACATGTGTGTATGTGTGTGTGTGTCTATGATCTCAGTGGTTAAATGCTTGCTACATAAAACTTAATGTCTTTTGATGCTTTTGAGCTTAACTGCCTTAACTGCCTTAACTGCTTGAACACCGCTAAATGCTGCTCGCAGCTTTAATTATTAGGTGTTCAAGCACGAAGTGCTGAAAACCTATTGTATTTGTACTGATTTTTATTATTATTAGGTGTTCAAGCACGAAGTGCTGAAAACCTATTGTATTTGTGCTGATTTTTATTAGGTGTTCAAGCACGAAGTGCTGAAAACCTATTGTATGTGTGCTGATTTTTATTATTAGGTGTTCAAGCACGAAGTGCTGAAAACCTATTGTAATTGTACTGATTTTTATTAGGTGTTCAAGCACGAAGTGCTGAAAACCTATTGTATTTGTACTGATTTTTATTATTATTATTAGGTGTTCAAGCACGAAGTGCTGAAAACCTATTGTTTTTGTACTGATTTTTATTATTAGGTGTTCAAGCACGAAGTGCTGAAAACCTATTGTATTTGTGCTGATTTTTATTATTATTAGGTGTTCAAGCACGAAGTGTGTGAAGTTCACCACTGTGTTCCTTGGCTTAAGACGGACAAGGTGTATATCTCGGATTCTCGATTTGAGCAACAAAAAATTTGTTATGGCCGATTTTGTCCAAATCCTACTTTTGCGAACTAGTCCCTGGTTTTTTGCCTGATCGGAACCAGACCAGTCTAGGACATTTCTCTGGACTCTCTAGATCAATAATTATCAAAAAAAAGTTGAACTTTGCCCTTTGGTTCACTGTAACAGGGTCGTTTAGAAAAGGGGGCGTGTCAAAATACACTCAAAAGCCTATAAGTCATAAATAAAAACTCAGAACTTCACAAAAACTGATGAGCACATGTGTCATGACATGGTGAAGAAGCATGCAGAGTTTCATGGAGATCGGACCATAGGTGGCGCTATAACTGTCAAAAAGGTCGCCTATTATTAGGTGTTCAAGCACGAAGTGCTGAAAACGTCTCAGGTTACGTATGTAACCCTGGTTCCCTGAGAGGGAACGAGACGCTGAGTTGAGACGGGGTGGGAACGCTCTGCGTGATTGCGTCGTGAAGCACGTGTATAATCAGTCCAATGGAAGAGTGAGATGTCATAGGCGGTGACGTCATAGACCAGGAAGCTATAAAGCACACCAGAAAACAGACCGCGACAGCTTCTGAAAAAGCCTGAAGCAAGTCGATCAGGGCATGCAGGAAGTATGGCGGGAGAACGCAGCGTCTCGTTCCCTCTCAGGGAACCAGGGTTACATACGTAACCTGAGACGTTCCCTTTCAAGGGAACTCGAGCTGCGTTGAGACGCGGTGGGAACCCCATACCCACTACGCCATAAGACAAATGCCCGTTCTGTGTGAAGTCCTTGCGCACACTAGAAGCAAGCAACCTAGCCCTGGGAGTGGAGAGGTGTAGGTCATAAAATCTGACAAATGTATGAGGTGAGGACCAGCCTGCCGCATTACAAATATCCTGAAGGGAAACACCCGAAATTAAAGCCTAGAGGCAGCCATACTCCTAGTAGAATGGGCCTGAACAGCCACAGGTGAACGCTGTCCGGCCGCTTCATAAGCAAGTGAGATAGCCTCAACTACCCACTTGCTCATTATCTGTTTAGATGCAGGGCAACCTATCTTAGGTTACCAGAAGCAGACAAATAATTATTCTGATAAACGCCACTGAGCAGCTCTGTGGACCTAAGCATCCAAGCCCGGACAGGGCATAACAGATTTAAGATTTTCCTGATCTGGGGTATTAAAGGTGGAGGACAGAAGGCCTGGAGCACAAATGACCGCACATTTAGTAGGGACCTAGAAATACAACCCGATCTGGGGTGAAGAAATACTACCACCAACCAGGTGCAAATCCAAGTACGTGCAGGCCTCAGCCTCATGTACCACGGAGAAGACGAAATTAGGGATCTCTCCTCAGAGATAGCACAGCAAAGAAACATTCATTACAGAAATCAAGTACTGTACCAAAAAGGGCAGAAACGAGATTCAGAAGGCGTTCTCTGCACCAGGCAGAGAACAGCATATTAGTCTTCTCGTGGAGGGAGCTCTAGACTGGAGTATGGTCTCCACGACCTCGGTCGAGAAACCTGAATCTATGAGCTGGGCCCCCTCAGAGGCCGAGCCCACAGTATCCACAACTCCAGAGCTCCCAGGAGCAAAGATATCGGGAAAAGCGTATAGGTGTAGTGGCAACCACACCTATTACATTACATCCAGTCCAAGCGGAGCTGGATGCGTGAGGGAGAAACACAAGGGCAATGCATTGTACAAGCGATGCGAAAGGTCGACTTGTAGTTTGACCGAAGTTCTCCCTAAGAAGCTCCACCACCTCGGGGTGAAGTCTCCATTCCCCGGGCCACAGCCCCTGCCTCAACAGGATATCTGCTCTGATATACGAGACCATCAGTGTGTTGTCCGGACCCTTCGCCGACCAACCACTCATGATTGCCCCCGACTTGTGAGGGAAACATTCGTCGATAGCATTATGCGTCGACAAGAAGCCCCCAACACTGGGCCTGGGCGAGGAACCAAGGTTCTTCCACATGATCGAGGCACGAAGGCATAGCCGCGTGACCTTGATCATGTGAAAACGGATTTCCCCTCGGAGAAAACCCCTTGGTCCCGAGCCACCACTGCAGGGGTCTCATGTACAGAAGGCCAAAAGTAACTACGTTGGACGTAACTGCCATGAGCCCCAGCCAAAGACCGTTCACCGAGCGGCCACTCATGACCGCCCCCCATCCTGTGAGGGAAGCATCCGTCGATAGCGTGACGCGTCGACAAGAAGCACCCAGCACTGGGCCCTGGGCGAGGAACCAAGGTTTCTTCCACATGACCGAGGCACGAAGGCATAGCCGCGTGACCTTGATCATGCGAAAAACGGATTTCCCCTCGGAGAAAACCCCTTGGTCCCGAGCCACCACTGCAGGGGTCTCATGTACAGAAGGCCAAAAGTAACTACGTTATACGCAACTACCATGAGCCCCAACAGTCTCAGAGACTGTTTGCAGTGAGTGACTGACCTAGTTTTACATTCTTTACGGCTGTGAGAATCGCAGAAATACGTGCAGGAGACAGACGTGCTTGCATTGTTGTCGAATCCCATAATACACCTAGAAAGTGGTCCTCAAGCTGGGAGGAGTACACTCTTTTTGGTGTTGAGCCGCAACCCGAACCTCCTTATGTGGGACAGAACGACATCTCGATGTTGAACTGCCAAAAGCTCGGACTGAGCTAAAAATCAACCAATCGTCGATATAATTTAATACGCGAATGCCCTGGAATCTCAGAGGAGCCAGAGCTGCATCCACGCATATTGTAAAAGGTGTGGGGTGATAACCTAGGCCGAATGGAAGAACCCGATACTGGTATGCTTCGCCCCTGAAAGCAAACCTCAGGAACCTCCTGTGATGAGGATGGATAGATAAGTAAGCGTCCTTTAACTCTATTGTGACAAACCAGTCCTCGGACTGAATCTGTGACACAATCATATTTAGTGTAAGCATAATATGCTGTTTAATTGACGCAGGTCTAGAGTAGGACGCAACCCCTCATCCTCTTTCGGAACAATGAAGTAATGGCAGTAAAACCCTGACTGTCTGCCGGGAGGAGGAACCCCTTCTACAGCTCCTTTTGCAGAAGTGTCAGTACTTCCTGCTCCATAACCAAAGCCTGCTCGGGGTCCACCACAGTGGGGAGGACCCCTAGAAATCTGGGCGGACAAGAACCGAATTCTGAACCCTTTTCTATAGTGTGCAGGACCCACCGAGAAATATGTGGCAGTAGTTTCCATGCTGCCAGAAATTCTACTAGGGGAACCAGTATCTCAAGACTGGCCTCTGGATTTGGTTGAACAGTCAGTACGGTGCCCTGAAGCGGCGAACCGGCAGGGAACAACCGAACTGGCAGCGCTGCGACCCTCCTCAGAGAGTCGCACCCCAGAGGGCGCCGAGGAGAAACGATTTCTCAAAACCGTCCCTGCCCCGGAGGAGCCCTCAGAAGCTTTATTAGAGATGACAGTCCTCAGATCTTGCCTCCCTTTAAATAACTTAGTTCCAATGACCCTCCTCGGAGGATCATTGGAAAAAGCAGGCACCTCGGCACCCTGAAACGGCGAACCGGCAGGGAAACCGAACTGACTGCTCTACGACCCCCCTCGGAGGATCGTTTGGGGACACTGACACCTTGGTGTCCTGAACGGCGAACCGGCAGGAAAACCGAACTGGCAGCGCTGCGACCCTCCTCAGAGAGTCGCACCCCAGAGGGCGCCGAGCAGAAACTATTTTCTCAAAAACCATCCCTACCCCGGAGGGGACCACCCTTTAGAAGCCTGATAGCCTCGGCATCAGGGCTTCCTATTGTCCAAGCTTTTTTAGAGATAAAATAGTCCTCAGATCTTGCATATCTCTAACTGGCTAGACTGCTACCGCCACCCAAGTCCCCTTTGATTGTGGAGGAGCCCAAATGGCGATGCTCGCTGTGCTGCGAGGAGCTTAGTAGACTGAGACTGCTCCGCCCAGCAGTCTCAGGAACATAGATTGGTGAGAAAGAAACCTCTGGAACGCCGCTGAACGGTTTATTCTTAGTTTCTTGAAAGCGGAGCATCCAGAAGAACAGACATAATTTTATCTTATTTTTCTTTACTTTTAAATCAGAAAAACGTATATATATATATATATATATATATATATATATATATATATATATATATATATATATATATATATATCAGTCCGTGGCCACCAGCAGGAAAACAACCGAACTGGCCGTGTGCGACCCTCCTCAGAGAGTCGCCACCCAGAGGACGCAGAGGAGAAACGATTTCTCGAAACCGTCCCTCCCCAGTATAGTTTATCTGTTTTTGCACGACGCAATTCTCGAATAGCATCAGTGCTGACCACCTCACATTCATCCATGTCTTTATAATTTACCCACCAGCGTTGCCTAAAAAAATTTTTTATTTAGATGGCTGGTGGGTAACGTCGGGGTTAAAAATTATGACGCCGACTCGGGAGAGAGAAAGCTAGCAAGCGTCTCTTTAACCCGAGGCACTGTCATACCATGATACTTAATACCCATAGCATTACTATAGTTAGACGTAGGGCATTAAACACATAAAATAGAAACCGACTTATTCCACGATCTTGACACCTCAGTGTGGTGTGGAGATAGGGAAAAACGGCAGTCCCCGACGAGGAGGCTGAGATACAGAGTTTTTCTGTTTTTAGATTTATTTCATCTAATAAACTCCTTATTTTCACTCTCATAAAGTTCAGCTGGCCAGAAAATATTTAACTAGCAACAACACTAGATAAACCTCCTTTTAAAGCTCCTCTTTATTCAACAGAGTTATGAGCTGACTTATTTATTAATTTATTGAAAACTCAAACATCTGCCTTTTCTTAATATCTTTATTTGTTTTGTTCTCTTTTTCTAAACAAAACACTAACGATACCAATTCCTCGGAACTGGAAATCGCCAGCACTGGATCTGGCAGGTGAAAGCTGAGATAGGGCAGAGCCCGTCCCAACCTCCGCTGTCATATCCGTTTGCGAACCCCAAAATGCGAGTCGCCGCCGTGCATCGGCAACAGCGGGACCCGCGCGGGGAGCGCGAACCGAACCGTCCTCCTCGAAGAACGCCCGGCGGGAGCGGAGCGTCCTCACGGACAGTTTCTCGCAACGCTCACAGTCAGCCCCCTCGAGAACTGACTGTGGCATGCTCCACTCCCAAATAGTAACAAAAAGCTGATGTGTGTGTCCCCACCCGTGATATAACGTGGGCAGGGAACAACACAAAAGCTGCTTGCTCTCTTTTGCCATAATATATATATATATATATTGCAACTTGACAGACAACAATAAATATGAAAAGGACAGAATACACAGATCGCTTGCTTATAAAAAGTATGACCCCGATTGGCCCATAGGTGGCGCTACAGCAACCAAAAGTACTAAATTGCTCATAACTCCTAGACCGTTTGACTTGGAATGCCTTGGCTCAAGGCGGACAAGATGTATATCTCGGATTCTCGATTTGAGCAACGAAAAATTTGTTATGGCCAATTTTGTCCAAAACCTACTTTTGCAAACTAGTCCCTGGTTTTTTGCCTGATCGGAACCAGACCAGTCTAGGACAATTCTCTGGACTCTCTAGATCAATAATTATCAAAAAAAAGTTGAACTTTGCCCTTTGGTTCACTGTAACAGGGTCGTTTAGAAAAGGGGGTGTGTCAAAATACACTCAAAAGCCTATAAATCATAAATAAAAACTCAGAACTTCACAAAAACTGATGAGCACATGTGTCATGACATGGTGAAGAAGCATGCAGAGTTTCATGGAGATCGGACCATAGGTGGCGCTATAACTGTCAAAAAGGTCGCCTATTATTAGGTGTTCAAGCACGAAGTGCTGAAAACCTATTGTAATTGCTATTTGAAAAAAAAAAAAAAACCTAAAACGCATCGTGCAGCCCAAACCGTAAGGCCTAGAGACTTGAAACCTGGCCAGGTGGTAGGGCCTCAGTTTGGGGAGAACCTATCAGAGTATGACCCCGATTGGCCCATAGGTGGCGCTACAGCAAGCAAAAGTACTAAATTGCTCATAACTCCTAGACCGTTTGACTTGGAATCAAGCTTTTTGCACCACTGTGTTCCTTGGCTCAAGACGGACAAGGTGTTTATCTCGGATTCTCGATTGGAGCAACACTCACACTTTGAACTTTGCCCTTTGGTTCACTGTAACAGGGTCGTTTAGAAAAGGGGGCGTGTCAAAATACACTCAAAAGCCTATAAATCATAAATAAAAACTCAGAACTTCACAAAAACTGATGAGCACATGTGTCATGACATGGTGAAGAAGCATGCAGAGTTTCATGGAGATCGGACCATAGGTGGCGCTATAACTGTCAAAAAGGTAGCCTATTATTAGGTGTTCAAGCACGAAGTGCTGAAAACCTATTGTAATTGCTATTTGAAAAAAAAAAAAAAACCTAAAACGCATCGTGCAGCCCAAACCTTGAAACCTGGCCGGGTGGTAGGGCCTCAGTTTGGGGAGAACCTATCAGAGTATGACCCCGATTGGCCCATAGGTGGCGCTACAGCAACCAAAAGTACTAAATTGCTCATAACTCCTAGACCGTTTGACTTGGAATGCCTTGGCTCAAGGCGGACAAGATGTATATATCGGATTCTCGATTTGAGCAACGAAAAATTTGTTATGGCCAATTTTGTCCAAAACTTACTTTTGCAAACTAGTCCCTGGTTTTTTGCCTGATCGGAACCAGACCAGTCTAGGACAATTCTCTGGACTCTCTAGATCAATAATTATCAAAAAAAAGTTGAACTTTGCCCTTTGGTTCACTGTAACAGGGTCGTTTAGAAAAGGGGGTGTGTCAAAATACACTCAAAAGCCTATAAATCATAAATAAAAACTCAGAACTTCACAAAAACTGATGAGCACATGTGTCATGACATGGTGAAGAAGCATGCAGAGTTTCATGGAGATCGGACCATAGGTGGCGCTATAACTGTCAAAAAGGTCGCCTATTATTAGGTGTTCAAGCACGAAGTGCTGAAAACCTATTGTAATTGCTATTTGAAAAAAAAAAAAACCTAAAACGCATCGTGCAGCCCAAACCGTAAGGCCTAGAGACTTGAAACCTGGCCAGGTGGTAGGGCCTCAGTTTGGGGAGAACCTATCAGAGTATGACCCCGATTGGCCCATAGGTGGCGCTACAGCAACCAAAAGTACTAAATTGCTCATAACTCCTAGACCGTTTGACTTGGAATCAAGCTTTTTGCACCACTGTGTTCCTTGGCTCAAGACGGACAAGGTGTATATCTCGGATTCTCGATTGGAGCAACACTCACACTTTGAACTTTGCCCTTTGGTTCACTGTAACAGGGTCGTTTAGAAAAGGGGGCGTGTCAAAATACACTCAAAAGCCTATAAATCGTAAATAAAAACTCAGAACTTCACAAAACTGATGAGCACATGTGTCATGACATGGTGAAGAAGCATGCAGAGTTTCATGGAGATCGGACCATAGGTGGCGCTATAACTGTCAAAAAGGTCGCCTATTATTAGGTGTTCAAGCACGAAGTGCTGAAAACCTATTGTAATTGCTATTTGAAAAAAAAAAAAAAACCTAAAACGCATCGTGCAGCCCAAACCTTGAAACCTGGCCGGGTGGTAGGGCCTCAGTTTGGGGAGAACCTATCAGAGTATGACCCCGATTGGCCCATAGGTGGCGCTACAGCAACCAAAAGTACTAAATTGCTCATAACTCCTAGACCGTTGGACTTGGAATGCCTTGGCTCAAGGCGGACAAGATGTATATATCGGATTCTCGATTTGAGCAACGAAAAATTTGTTATGGCCAATTTTGTCCAAAACCTACTTTTGCAAACTAGTCCCTGGTTTTTTGCCTGATCGGAACCAGACCAGTCTAGGACAATTCTCTGGACTCTCTAGATCAATAATTATCAAAAAAAAGTTGAACTTTGCCCTTTGGTTCACTGTAACAGGGTCGTTTAGAAAAGGGGGTGTGTCAAAATACACTCAAAAGCCTATAAATCATAAATAAAAACTCAGAACTTCACAAAAACTGATGAGCACATGTGTCATGACATGGTGAAGAAGCATGCAGAGTTTCATGGAGATCGGACCATAGGTGGCGCTATAACTGTCAAAAAGGTCGCCTATTATTAGGTGTTCAAGCACGAAGTGCTGAAAACCTATTGTAATTGCTATTTGAAAAAAAAAAAAAAACCTAAAACGCATCGTGCAGCCCAAACCGTAAGGCCTAGAGACTTGAAACCTGGCCAGGTGGTAGGGCCTCAGTTTGGGGAGAACCTATCAGAGTATGACCCCGATTGGCCCATAGGTGGCGCTACAGCAAGCAAAAGTACTAAATTGCTCATAACTCCTAGACCGTTTGACTTGGAATCAAGCTTTTTGCACCACTGTGTTCCTTGGCTCAAGACGGACAAGGTGTTTATCTCGGATTCTCGATTGGAGCAACACTCACACTTTGAACTTTGCCCTTTGGTTCACTGTAACAGGGTCGTTTAGAAAAGGGGGCGTGTCAAAATACACTCAAAAGCCTATAAATCATAAATAAAAACTCAGAACTTCACAAAAACTGATGAGCACATGTGTCATGACATGGTGAAGAAGCATGCAGAGTTTCATGGAGATCGGACCATAGGTGGCGCTATAACTGTCAAAAAGGTCGCCTATTATTAGGTGTTCAAGCACGAAGTGCTGAAAACCTATTGTAATTGCTATTTGAAAAAAAAAAAAAAACCTAAAACGCATCGTGCAGCCCAAACCTTGAAACCTGGCCGGGTGGTAGGGCCTCAGTTTGGGGAGAACCTATCAGAGTATGACCCCGATTGGCCCATAGGTGGCGCTACAGCAACCAAAAGTACTAAATTGCTCATAACTCCTAGACCGTTTGACTTAGAATGCCTTGGCTCAAGGCGGACAAGATGTATATATCGGATTCTCGATTTGAGCAACGAAAAATTTGTTATGGCCAATTTTGTCCAAAACTTACTTTTGCAAACTAGTCCCTGGTTTTTTGCCTGATCGGAACCAGACCAGTCTAGGACAATTCTCTGGACTCTCTAGATCAATAATTATCAAAAAAAAGTTGAACTTTGCCCTTTGGTTCACTGTAACAGGGTCGTTTAGAAAAGGGGGTGTGTCAAAATACACTCAAAAGCCTATAAATCATAAATAAAAACTCAGAACTTCACAAAAACTGATGAGCACATGTGTCATGACATGGTGAAGAAGCATGCAGAGTTTCATGGAGATCGGACCATAGGTGGCGCTATAACTGTCAAAAAGGTCGCCTATTATTAGGTGTTCAAGCACGAAGTGCTGAAAACCTATTGTAATTGCTATTTGAAAAAAAAAAAAACCTAAAACGCATCGTGCAGCCCAAACCGTAAGGCCTAGAGACTTGAAACCTGGCCAGGTGGTAGGGCCTCAGTTTGGGGAGAACCTATCAGAGTATGACCCCGATTGGCCCATAGGTGGCGCTACAGCAACCAAAAGTACTAAATTGCTCATAACTCCTAGACCGTTTGACTTGGAATCAAGCTTTTTGCACCACTGTGTTCCTTGGCTCAAGACGGACAAGGTGTATATCTCGGATTCTCGATTGGAGCAACACTCACACTTTGAACTTTGCCCTTTGGTTCACTGTAACAGGGTCGTTTAGAAAAGGGGGCGTGTCAAAATACACTCAAAAGCCTATAAATCATAAATAAAAACTCAGAACTTCACAAAACTGATGAGCACATGTGTCATGACATGGTGAAGAAGCATGCAGAGTTTCATGGAGATCGGACCATAGGTGGCGCTATAACTGTCAAAAAGGTCGCCTATTATTAGGTGTTCAAGCACGAAGTGCTGAAAACCTATTGTAATTGCTATTTGAAAAAAAAAAAAAAACCTAAAACGCATCGTGCAGCCCAAACCTTGAAACCTGGCCGGGTGGTAGGGCCTCAGTTTGGGGAGAACCTATCAGAGTATGACCCCGATTGGCCCATAGGTGGCGCTACAGCAACCAAAAGTACTAAATTGCTCATAACTCCTAGACCGTTTGACTTGGAATGCCTTGGCTCAAGGCGGACAAGATGTATATATCGGATTCTCGATTTGAGCAACGAAAAATTTGTTATGGCCAATTTTGTCCAAAACCTACTTTTGCAAACTAGTCCCTGGTTTTTTGCCTGATCGGAACCAGACCAGTCTAGGACAATTCTCTGGACTCTCTAGATCAATAATTATCAAAAAAAAGTTGAACTTTGCCCTTTGGTTCACTGTAACAGGGTCGTTTAGAAAAGGGGGTGTGTCAAAATACACTCAAAAGCCTATAAATCATAAATAAAAACTCAGAACTTCACAAAAACTGATGAGCACATGTGTCATGACATGGTGAAGAAGCATGCAGAGTTTCATGGAGATCGGACCATAGGTGGCGCTATAACTGTCAAAAAGGTCGCCTATTATTAGGTGTTCAAGCACGAAGTGCTGAAAACCTATTGTAATTGCTATTTGAAAAAAAAAAAAAACCTAAAACGCATCGTGCAGCCCAAACCTTGAAACCTGGCCGGGTGGTAGGGCCTCAGTTTGGGGAGAACCTATCAGAGTATGACCCCGATTGGCCCATAGGTGGCGCTACAGCAACCAAAAGTACTAAATTGCTCATAACTCCTAGACCGTTTGACTTGGAATGCCTTGGCTCAAGGCGGACAAGATGTATATATCGGATTCTCGATTTGAGCAACGAAAAATTTGTTATGGCCAATTTTGTCCAAAACCTACTTTTGCAAACTAGTCCCTGGTTTTTTGCCTGATCGGAACCAGACCAGTCTAGGACAATTCTCTGGACTCTCTAGATCAATAATTATCAAAAAAAAGTTGAACTTTGCCCTTTGGTTCACTGTAACAGGGTCGTTTAGAAAAGGGGGTGTGTCAAAATACACTCAAAAGCCTATAAATCATAAATAAAAACTCAGAACTTCACAAAAACTGATGAGCACATGTGTCATGACATGGTGAAGAAGCATGCAGAGTTTCATGGAGATCGGACCATAGGTGGCGCTATAACTGTCAAAAAGGTCGCCTATTATTAGGTGTTCAAGCACGAAGTGCTGAAAACCTATTGTAATTGCTATTTGAAAAAAAAAAAAAAACCTAAAACGCATCGTGCAGCCCAAACCGTAAGGCCTAGAGACTTGAATCCTGGCCAGGTGGTAGGGCCTCAGTTTGGGGAGAACCTATCAGAGTATGACCCCGATTGGCCCATAGGTGGCGCTACAGCAACCAAAAGTACTAAATTGCTCATAACTCCTAGACCGTTTGACTTGGAATCAAGCTTTTTGCACCACTGTGTTCCTTGGCTCAAGACGGACAAGGTGTATATCTCGGATTCTCGATTGGAGCAACACTCACACTTTGAACTTTGCCCTTTGGTTCACTGTAACAGGGTCGTTTAGACAAGGGGGCGTGTCAAAATACACTCAAAAGCCTATAAATCATAAATAAAAACTCAGAACTTCACAAAAACTGATGAGCACATGTGTCATGACATGGTGAAGAAGCATGCAGAGTTTCATGGAGATCGGACCATAGGTGGCGCTATAACTGTCAAAAAGCTTATATACCATTAAAAGAGATTTTCACAATTACATATCCCGTGTGCGTGTGTGTGTGTGTGTGTGTGTGTGTATGTGTGTGTGTGTGTGTGTGTGTGTAAGCATGCATAATATAGTTAACAACTGGTTTGTTTTAGTGCAGAATACTGGTGAAATCAAGTGTGTTCAAAATGAAAGTGAGTCAGTAAGTGGTCTTCTATTGCCCTCTCTACTTATTAATAGTCTTTTCACATGTGCTTTTGCATTCATATATATAGACAATAATAAATCACTTATATAACAATTACTATTATAACACAATCATATTTTGTCAGAGTGTATCACTTCAATTGTTCTGATGCTTCACATAATGTCTATCAACGTGGTAAATCATGGTAAATAACGCCAGAAACATGGTAAATCATAGTGAATAAGGTAAATCATGCTAGAATCCTGGTAAATCATTCTAGAATGTGCTATATCATGGTAAATCATCCTATAACATGGTAAATCAAGGTAAACTAAGATAAATCATGGTAAATTATGGTAAACCATGTTAGAATCATATTAAATCATACTAGAATGTGTTCAATTCTGGTAAACCATGTTAGAACAGGGTAAATCATGGTCAATCATACTAGAACTTGGTATATCATGGTAAACTATGGTAAATCATACTGGAACATGGTAAATCATACTGGAACATGGTAAATCATACTGGAACATGGTAAATCAAGAAAAATCAAACTGAAATGTGGTATATCATGGTAAATCATGCTAAAACATGGTCTATTCCATCTATGATGTCAGTGGTTAAATGCTTGCTACATAAAACTTAATGTCTTTTGATGCTTTTGTGCTTAACGGCCTTAAAGGCCTTAACTGCTTGAACACCGCTAAATGCTGCTTGCAGCTTTAATTAGGTGTTCAAGCACGAAGTGCTGAAAACCTATTGTAATTGCTATTTGAAAAAAAATAAAAAAAATAAAACGCATCGTGCAGCCCAAACCGTAAGGCCTAGAGACTTGAAACCTGGCCAGGTGGTAGGGCCTCAGTTTGGGGAGAACCTATCAGAGTATGACCCCGATTGGCCCATAGGTGGCGCTACAGCAACCAAAAGTACTAAATTGCTCATAACTCCTAGACCGTTTGACTTGGAATGCCTTGGCTCAAGGCGGACAAGATGTATATCTCGGATTCTCGATTTGAGCAACGAAAAATTTGTTATGGCCAATTTTGTCCAAAACCTACTTTTGCAAACTAGTCCCTGGTTTTTTGCCTGATCGGAACCAGACCAGTCTAGGACAATTCTCTGGACTCTCTAGATCAATAATTATCAAAAAAAAGTTGAACTTTGCCCTTTGGTTCACTGTAACAGGGTCGTTTAGAAAAGGGGGTGTGTCAAAATATACTCAAAAGCCTATAAATCATAAATAAAAACTCAGAACTTCACAAAAACTGATGAGCACATGTGTCATGACATGGTGAAGAAGCATGCAGAGTTTCATGGAGATCGGACCATAGGTGGCGCTATAACTGTCAAAAAGGTTGCCTATTATTAGGTGTTCAAGCACGAAGTGCTGAAAACCTATTGTAATTGCTATTTGAAAAAAAAAAAAAACACCTAAAACGCATCGTGCAGCCCAAACCGTAAGGCCTAGAGACTTGAAACCTGGCCAGGTGGTAGGGCCTCAGTTTGGGGAGAACCTATCAGAGTATGACCCCGATTGGCCCATAGGTGGCGCTACAGCAACCAAAAGTACTAAATTGCTCATAACTCCTAGACCGTTTGACTTGGAATGCCTTGGCTCAAGGCGGACAAGATGTATATCTCGGATTCTCGATTTGAGCAACGAAAAATTTGTTATGGCCAATTTTGTCCAAAACCTACTTTTGCAAACTAGTCCCTGGTTTTTTGCCTGATCGGAACCAGACCAGTCTAGGACAATTCTCTGGACTCTCTAGATCAATAATTATCAAAAAAAGTTGAACTTTGCCCTTTGGTTCACTGTAACAGGGTCGTTTAGAAAAGGGGGCGTGTCAAAATACACTCAAAAGCCTATAAATCATAAATAAAAACTCAGAACTTCACAAAAACTGAAGAGCACATGTGTCATGACATGGTGAAGAAGCATGCAGAGTTTCATGGAGATCGGACCATAGGTGGCGCTATAACTGTCAAAAAGGTCGCCTATTATTAGGTGTTCAAGCACGAAGTGCTGAAAACCTATTGTAATTGCTATTTGAAAAAAAAAAAAAAAACTAAAACGCATCGTGCAGCCCAAACCTTGAAACCTGGCCAGGTGGTAGGGCCTCAGTTTGGGGAGAACCTATCAGAGTATGACCCCGATTGGCCCATAGGTGGCGCTACAGCAACCAAAAGTACTAAATTGCTCATAACTCCTAGACCGTTTGACTTGGAATCAAGCTTTTTGCACCACTGTGTTCCTTGGCTCAAGACGGACAAGATGTATATATCGGATTCTCGATTTGAGCAACGAAAATTTGTTATGGCCGATTTTGTCCAAATCCTACTTTTGAGAACTAGTCCCTGGTTTTTTGCCTGATCGGAACCAGACCAGTCTAGGACAATTCTCTGGACTCTCTAGATCAATAATTATCAAAAAAAAGTTGAACTTTGCCCTTTGGTTCACTGTAACAGGGTCGTTTAGAAAAGGGGGTGTGTCAAAATACACTCAAAAGCCTATAAATCATAAATAAAAACTCAGAACTTCACAAAAACTGATGAGCACATGTGTCATGACATGGTGAAGAAGCATGCAGAGTTTCATGGAGATCGGACCATAGGTGGTGCTATAACTGTCAAAAAGGTCGCCTATTATTAGGTGTTCAAGCACGAAGTGCTGAAAACCTATTGTAATTGCTATTTGAAAAAAAAAAAAAAACCTAAAACGCATCGTGCAGCCCAAACCTTGAAACCTGGCCGGGTGGTAGGGCCTCAGTTTGGGGAGAACCTATCAGAGTATGACCCCGATTGGCCCATAGGTGGCGCTACAGCAACCAAAAGTACTAAATTGCTCATAACTCCTAGACCGTTTGACTTGGAATGCCTTGGCTCAAGGCGGACAAGATGTATATATCGGATTCTCGATTTGAGCAACGAAAAATTTGTTATGGCCAATTTTGTCCAAAACTTACTTTTGCAAACTAGTCCCTGGTTTTTTGCCTGATCGGAACCAGACCAGTCTAGGACAATTCTCTGGACTCTCTAGATCAATAATTATCAAAAAAAAGTTGAACTTTGCCCTTTGGTTCACTGTAACAGGGTCGTTTAGAAAAGGGGGTGTGTCAAAATACACTCAAAAGCCTATAAATCATAAATAAAAACTCAGAACTTCACAAAAACTGATGAGCACATGTGTCATGACATGGTGAAGAAGCATGCAGAGTTTCATGGAGATCGGACCATAGGTGGCGCTATAACTGTCAAAAAGGTCGCCTATTATTAGGTGTTCAAGCACGAAGTGCTGAAAACCTATTGTAATTGCTATTTGAAAAAAAAAAAAACCTAAAACGCATCGTGCAGCCCAAACCGTAAGGCCTAGAGACTTGAAACCTGGCCAGGTGGTAGGGCCTCAGTTTGGGGAGAACCTATCAGAGTATGACCCCGATTGGCCCATAGGTGGCGCTACAGCAACCAAAAGTAATAAATTGCTCATAACTCCTAGACCGTTTGACTTGGAATCAAGCTTTTTGCACCACTGTGTTCCTTGGCTCAAGACGGACAAGGTGTATATCTCGGATTCTCGATTGGAGCAACACTCACACTTTGAACTTTGCCCTTTGGTTCACTGTAACAGGGTCGTTTAGAAAAGGGGGCGTGTCAAAATACACTCAAAAGCCTATAAATCATAAATAAAAACTCAGAACTTCACAAAAACTGATGAGCACATGTGTCATGACCAGTGTTGTGCAAGTTACTTCCAAACTGTAATACATTATATATTACTTGTTACTGTTATTTAAAAGTAATTCATTACCTTACAATATTACTGTCTCAGAATTGTAATGCGTTACATTACTCCTGTATTACTTTTGAGTTACTTTCACAAAAATAACTATACAGAAGTAGAACTTAACATTCTAAATTGACTAGGGCTGTAACGATATGCGATATGAAACCGAAATCGCGACACTCAGATCCACGAACCTGCAGAATGGCGACACACCCCTTCCAACTCCCAGCATCATCCTTCCCGTCCAGATCCAATGCTACCACATCTTTAAATTACTATTAGTATTATTTGAAGTTAACTTAACATTATAAAATATGTAGACCTACACCACAAAACTAGTTGAGGATAAATTATTTAAATTTTGGAAATTCCAGCATTATGGACATGACATTTGCAGACTTGTACTAGTCAAAACTTATATAATTATATAAATTCTCAGAAAGTGCATTTCTACCAAAATATTGAAACGTCTGTTTATCCATAGGCTCCTCCCAGAAAGGAGTCCAGACATTAGAAAAATATCAGTCTACACATGCGTTTTATATTTAATATTAGGGAAATCGACAGTCATGTGTGACAAAAAAAAAATCTTTAACTTTTAGGAGGAAACGATTTTTTTGTTGTAATTCTATGAATTACACTGCGCAAATCTAATGAAGAAGGGTTGGCTCTCCACAGAACATAAAATATTCATTTTATTTTATTTTTCGTGTTCGCATTTATGAGGAAAAAACAATGTTACAGACGTGACAGTTCTCCGTTACGGACGCGACCGCTCTGAAGCGGCACTAAAAGACTGCTTTAAAACTTTCACAGACACCTTACACAGAAGACACGAAGCCTTCTTTAAAGTGAATTTCGTTTTGTATTAATTGTACGGACCTGAAAAATATATCTATATTGAAATGTCTACTTGTAAACAGAACAATTCAAAACGAAAGAAAACAGACTGCTCTCTGCTTATGAAATGAAATGTGCATTTCTCTCTGGTGCATTCAATACTGCAAAGATCGCGAGTCAGCATCGTCAACTTCATCTCGACTTTATTAATAAACAATCAACATGTCTCCTTGCTATATTTGACATTTTCAAAATCTTTTGCCGGTTCTTTGCGACAGCGTTTAGGTGCTTTATCGGCAGCGCCGCCGCCCTTACATGAACGCGTCACCACGGCATCAAAAACATGATTGCGTGATGAAAACATGAAAAATACCACATAAACATAGCCTAACTGTTTAGAAAGAAAAGAAAGAACGAATAGCCTAATGCGCATACGTCCATCTCGCGAATGTAGTCTTCATGCCATCTTCACCATTAGGCGCTTTTCCTCTGGCCAGCGTGAGCACAGAGGCCGAAATCATACCTCACGGCACTCCTGTAAAAAATAAATCGCTATACAAATATATCAGACGCTGCCATTTAGTCTTTAATTACAGACTTGGACATCACACGCGGCTATTGACTGACCACGAACAGGTAATTTAGCCTACTTGCATCTTTCATTCGTTAATGTCTGGCGGTCTTGCTGTATTTTTTGTTTTGTTTGTTTGTTTGTTTTACAATTAAAACTAAAAGTCTGTTGTAACGCAAGCCTTACCGAACATGTACCGAGTAAAATATTACTGAAAATTGATTAGTAATGCCTTACACTACTGCGTTACAGCAAAACGTAATATGTTACTGTAATGCATTACTTTTGTAACGCGTTACTCCCAACACTGGTCATGACATGGTGAAGAAGCATGCAGAGTTTCATGGAGATCGGACCATAGGTGGCGCTATAACTGTCAAAAAGCTTATATACCATTAAAAGAGATTTTCACAATTACATATCCCGTGTGTGTGTGTGTGTGTGTGTGTGTGTGTGTGTGTGTGTGTGTGTGTGTGTGTGTGTGTGTGTGTGTAAGCATGCATAATATAGTTAACAACTGGTTTGTTTTAGTGCAGAATACTGGTGAAATCAAGTGTGTTCAAAATGAAAGTGAGTCAGTAAGTGGTCTTCTATTGCCCTCTCTACTTATTAATAGTCTTTTCACATGTGCTTTTGCATTCATATATATAGACAATAATAAATCACTTATATAACAATTACTATTATAACACAATCATATTTTGTCAGAGTGTATCACTTCAATTGTTCTGATGCTTCACATAATGTCTATCAACGTGGTAAATCATGGTAAATAACGCCAGAAACATGGTAAATCATAGTGAATAAGGTAAATCATGCTAGAATCCTGGTAAATCATTCTAGAATGTGCTATATCATGGTAAATCATCCTATAACATGGTAAATCAAGGTAAACTAAGATAAATCATGGTAAATTATGGTAAACCATGTTAGAATCATATTAAATCATACTAGAATGTGTTCAATTCTGGTAAACCATGTTAGAACAGGGTAAATCATGGTCAATCATACTAGAACTTGGTATATCATGGTAAACTATGGTAAATCATACTGGAACATGGTAAATCATACTGGAACATGGTAAATCATACTGGAACATGGTAAATCAAGAAAAATCAAACTGAAATGTGGTATATCATGGTAAATCATGCTAAAACATGGTCTATTCCATCTATGATGTCAGTGGTTAAATGCTTGCTACATAAAACTTAATGTCTTTTGATGCTTTTGTGCTTAACGGCCTTAAAGGCCTTAACTGCTTGAACACCGCTAAATGCTGCTTGCAGCTTTAATTAGGTGTTCAAGCACGAAGTGCTGAAAACCTATTGTAATTGCTATTTGAAAAAAAAAAAAACCTAAAACGCATCGTGCAGCCCAAACCGTAAGGCCTAGAGACTTGAAACCTGGCCAGGTGGTAGGGCCTCAGTTTGGGGAGAACCTATCAGAGTATGACCCCGATTGGCCCATAGGTGGCGCTACAGCAACCAAAAGTACTAAATTGCTCATAACTCCTAGACCGTTTGACTTGGAATGCCTTGGCTCAAGGCGGACAAGATGTATATCTCGGATTCTCGATTTGAGCAACGAAAAATTTGTTATGGCCAATTTTGTCCAAAACCTACTTTTGCAAACTAGTCCCTGGTTTTTTGCCTGATCGGAACCAGACCAGTCTAGGACAATTCTCTGGACTCTCTAGATCAATAATTATCAAAAAAAAGTTGAACTTTGCCCTTTGGTTCACTGTAACAGGGTCGTTTAGAAAAGGGGGTGTGTCAAAATACACTCAAAAGCCTATAAATCATAAATAAAAACTCAGAACTTCACAAAAACTGAAGAGCACATGTGTCATGACATGGTGAAGAAGCATGCAGAGTTTCATGGAGATCGGACCATAGGTGGCGCTATAACTGTCAAAAAGGTCGCCTATTATTAGGTGTTCAAGCACGAAGTGCTGAAAACCTATTGTAATTGCTATTTGAAAAAAAAAAAAAACCTAAAACGCATCGTGCAGCCCAAACCTTGAAACCTGGCCGGGTGGTAGGGCCTCAGTTTGGGGAGAACCTATCAGAGTATGACCCCGATTGGCCCATAGGTGGCGCTACAGCAACCAAAAGTACTAAATTGCTCATAACTCCTAGACCGTTTGACTTGGAATGCCTTGGCTCAAGGCGGACAAGATGTATATATCGGATTCTCGATTTGAGCAACGAAAAATTTGTTATGGCCAATTTTGTCCAAAACTTACTTTTGCAAACTAGTCCCTGGTTTTTTGCCTGATCGGAACCAGACCAGTCTAGGACAATTCTCTGGACTCTCTAGATCAATAATTATCAAAAAAAAGTTGAACTTTGCCCTTTGGTTCACTGTAACAGGGTCGTTTAGAAAAGGGGGTGTGTCAAAATACACTCAAAAGCCTATAAATCATAAATAAAAACTCAGAACTTCACAAAAACTGATGAGCACATGTGTCATGACATGGTGAAGAAGCATGCAGAGTTTCATGGAGATCGGACCATAGGTGGCGCTATAACTGTCAAAAAGGTCGCCTATTATTAGGTGTTCAAGCACGAAGTGCTGAAAACCTATTGTAATTGCTATTTGAAAAAAAAAAAAACCTAAAACGCATCGTGCAGCCCAAACCGTAAGGCCTAGAGACTTGAAACCTGGCCAGGTGGTAGGGCCTCAGTTTGGGGAGAACCTATCAGAGTATGACCCCGATTGGCCCATAGGTGGCGCTACAGGAACCAAAAGTACTAAATTGCTCATAACTCCTAGACCGTTTGACTTGGAATCAAGCTTTTTGCACCACTGTGTTCCTTGGCTCAAGACGGACAAGGTGTATATCTCGGATTCTCGATTGGAGCAACACTCACACTTTGAACTTTGCCCTTTGGTTCACTGTAACAGGGTCGTTTAGAAAAGGGGGCGTGTCAAAATACACTCAAAAGCCTATAAATCATAAATAAAAACTCAGAACTTCACAAAAACTGATGAGCACATGTGTCATGACATGGTGAAGAAGCATGCAGAGTTTCATGGAGATCGGACCATAGGTGGCGCTATAACTGTCAAAAAGCTTATATACCATTAAAAGAGATTTTCACAATTACATATCCCGTGTGTGTGTGTGTGTGTGTGTGTGTGTGTGTGTGTGTGTGTGTGTGTGTGTGTGTGTGTGTGTGTGTGTGTGTGTGTGTGTGTGTGTGTGTGTAAGCATGCATAATATAGTTAACAACTGGTTTGTTTTAGTGCAGAATACTGGTGAAATCAAGTGTGTTCAAAATGAAAGTGAGTCAGTAAGTGGTCTTCTATTGCCCTCTCTACTTATTAATAGTCTTTTCACATGTGCTTTTGCATTCATATATATAGACAATAATAAATCACTTATATAACAATTACTATTATAACACAATCATATTTTGTCAGAGTGTATCACTTCAATTGTTCTGATGCTTCACATAATGTCTATCAACGTGGTAAATCATGGTAAATAACGCCAGAAACATGGTAAATCATAGTGAATAAGGTAAATCATGCTAGAATCCTGGTAAATCATTCTAGAATGTGCTATATCATGGTAAATCATCCTATAACATGGTAAATCAAGGTAAACTAAGATAAATCATGGTAAATTATGGTAAACCATGTTAGAATCATATTAAATCATACTAGAATGTGTTCAATTCTGGTAAACCATGTTAGAACAGGGTAAATCATGGTCAATCATACTAGAACTTGGTATATCATGGTAAACTATGGTAAATCATACTGGAACATGGTAAATCATACTGGAACATGGTAAATCATACTGGAACATGGTAAATCAAGAAAAATCAAACTGAAATGTGGTATATCATGGTAAATCATGCTAAAACATGGTCTATTCCATCTATGATGTCAGTGGTTAAATGCTTGCTACATAAAACTTAATGTCTTTTGATGCTTTTGTGCTTAACGGCCTTAAAGGCCTTAACTGCTTGAACACCGCTAAATGCTGCTTGCAGCTTTAATTAGGTGTTCAAGCACGAAGTGCTGAAAACCTATTGTAATTGCTATTTGAAAAAAAAAAAAACCTAAAACGCATCGTGCAGCCCAAACCGTAAGGCCTAGAGACTTGAAACCTGGCCAGGTGGTAGGGCCTCAGTTTGGGGAGAACCTATCAGAGTATGACCCCGATTGGCCCATAGGTGGCGCTACAGCAACCAAAAGTACTAAATTGCTCATAACTCCTAGACCGTTTGACTTGGAATGCCTTGGCTCAAGGCGGACAAGATGTATATCTCGGATTCTCGATTTGAGCAACGAAAAATTTGTTATGGCCAATTTTGTCCAAAACCTACTTTTGCAAACTAGTCCCTGGTTTTTTGCCTGATCGGAACCAGACCAGTCTAGGACAATTCTCTGGACTCTCTAGATCAATAATTATCAAAAAAAAGTTGAACTTTGCCCTTTGGTTCACTGTAACAGGGTCGTTTAGAAAAGGGGGTGTGTCAAAATACACTCAAAAGCCTATAAATCATAAATAAAAACTCAGAACTTCACAAAAACTGATGAGCACATGTGTCATGACATGGTGAAGAAGCATGCAGAGTTTCATGGAGATCGGACCATAGGTGGCGCTATAACTGTCAAAAAGGTCGCCTATTATTAGGTGTTCAAGCACGAAGTGCTGAAAACCTATTGTAATTGCTATTTGAAAAAAAAAAAAAACCTAAAACGCATCGTGCAGCCCAAACCTTGAAACCTGGCCGGGTGGTAGGGCCTCAGTTTGGGGAGAACCTATCAGAGTATGACCCCGATTGGCCCATAGGTGGCGCTACAGCAACCAAAAGTACTAAATTGCTCATAACTCCTAGACCGTTTGACTTGGAATCAAGCTTTTTGCACCACTGTGTTCCTTGGCTCAAGACGGACAAGGTGTATATCTCGGATTCTCGATTGGAGCAACACTCACACTTTGAACTTTGCCCTTTGGTTCACTGTAACAGGGTCGTTTAGAAAAGGGGGCGTGTCAAAATACACTCAAAAGCCTATAAATCATAAATAAAAACTCAGAACTTCACAAAAACTGATGAGCACATGTGTCATGACATGGTGAAGAAGCATGCAGAGTTTCATGGAGATCGGACCATAGGTGGCGCTATAACTGTCAAAAAGCTTATATACCATTAAAAGAGATTTTCACAATTACATATCCCGTGTGTGTGTGTGTGTGTGTGTGTGTGTGTGTGTGTGTGTGTGTGTGTGTGTGTGTGTGTGTGTGTGTGTGTGTGTGTGTGTGTGTGTGTGTAAGCATGCATAATATAGTTAACAACTGGTTTGTTATAGTGCAGAATACTGGTGAAATCAAGTGTGTTCAAAATGAAAGTGAGTCAGTAAGTGGTCTTCTATTGCCCTCTCTACTTATTAATAGTCTTTTCACATGTGCTTTTGCATTCATATATATAGACAATAATAAATCACTTATATAACAATTACTATTATAACACAATCATAATTTGTCAGAGTGTATCACTTCAATTGTTCTGATGCTTCACATAATGTCTATCAACGTGGTAAATCATGGTAAATAACGCCAGAAACATGGTAAATCATAGTGAATAAGGTAAATCATGCTAGAATCCTGGTAAATCATTCTAGAATGTGCTATATCATGGTAAATCATCCTATAACATGGTAAATCAAGGTAAACTAAGATAAATCATGGTAAATTATGGTAAACCATGTTAGAATCATATTAAATCATACTAGAATGTGTTCAATTCTGGTAAACCATGTTAGAACAGGGTAAATCATGGTCAATCATACTAGAACTTGGTATATCATGGTAAACTATGGTAAATCATACTGGAACATGGTAAATCATACTGGAACATGGTAAATCATACTGGAACATGGTAAATCAAGAAAAATCAAACTGAAATGTGGTATATCATGGTAAATCATGCTAAAACATGGTCTATTCCATCTATGATGTCAGTGGTTAAATGCTTGCTACATAAAACTTAATGTCTTTTGATGCTTTTGTGCTTAACGGCCTTAAAGGCCTTAACTGCTTGAACACCGCTAAATGCTGCTTGCAGCTTTAATTAGGTGTTCAAGCACGAAGTGCTGAAAACCTATTGTAATTGCTATTTGAAAAAAAAAAAACAACCTAAAACGCATCGTGCAGCCCAAACCGTAAGGCCTAGAGACTTGAAACCTGGCCAGGTGGTAGGGCCTCAGTTTGGGGAGAACCTATCAGAGTATGACCCCGATTGGCCCATAGGTGGCGCTACAGCAACCAAAAGTACTAAATTGCTCATAACTCCTAGACCGTTTGACTTGGAATGCCTTGGCTCAAGGCGGACAAGATGTATATCTCGGATTCTCGATTTGAGCAACGAAAAATTTGTTATGGCCAATTTTGTCCAAAACCTACTTTTACAAACTAGTCCCTGGTTTTTTGCCTGATCGGAACCAGACCAGTCTAGGACAATTCTCTGGACTCTCTAGATCAATAATTATCAAAAAAAAGTTGAACTTTGCCCTTTGGTTCACTGTAACAGGGTCGTTTAGAAAAGGGGGTGTGTCAAAATACACTCAAAAGCCTATAAATCATAAATAAAAACTCAGAACTTCACAAAAACTGATGAGCACATGTGTCATGACATGGTGAAGAAGCATGCAGAGTTTCATGGAGATCGGACCATAGGTGGCGCTATAACTGTCAAAAAGGTCGCCTATTATTAGGTGTTCAAGCACGAAGTGCTGAAAACCTATTGTAATTGCTATTTGAAAAAAAAAAAAAAACCTAAAACGCATCGTGCAGCCCAAACCTTGTAACCTGGCCGGGTGGTAGGGCCTCAGTTTGGGGAGAACCTATCAGAGTATGACCCCGATTGGCCCATAGGTGGCGCTACAGCAACCAAAAGTACTAAATTGCTCATAACTCCTAGACCGTTTGACTTGGAATGCCTTGGCTCAAGGCGGACAAGATGTATATATCGGATTCTCGATTTGAGCAACGAAAAATTTGTTATGGCCAATTTTGTCCAAAACCTACTTTTGCAAACTAGTCCCTGGTTTTTTGCCTGATCGGAACCAGACCAGTCTAGGACAATTCTCTGGACTCTCTAGATCAATAATTATCAAAAAAAAGTTGAACTTTGCCCTTTGGTTCACTGTAACAGGGTCGTTTAGAAAAGGGGGTGTGTCAAAATACACTCAAAAGCCTATAAATCATAAATAAAAACTCAGAACTTCACAAAAACTGATGAGCACATGTGTCATGACATGGTGAAGAAGCATGCAGAGTTTCATGGAGATCGGACCATAGGTGGCGCTATAACTGTCAAAAAGGTCGCCTATTATTAGGTGTTCAAGCACGAAGTGCTGAAAACCTATTGTAATTGCTATTTGAAAAAAAAAAAAACCTAAAACGCATCGTGCAGCCCAAACCGTAAGGCCTAGAGACTTGAAACCTGGCCAGGTGGTAGGGCCTCAGTTTGGGGAGAACCTATCAGAGTATGACCCCGATTGGCCCATAGGTGGCGCTACAGCAACCAAAAGTACTAAATTGCTCATAACTCCTAGACCGTTTGACTTGGAATGCCTTGGCTCAAGGCGGACAAGATGTATATATCGGATTCTCGATTTGAGCAACGAAAAATTTGTTATGGCCAATTTTGTCCAAAACCTACTTTTGCAAACTAGTCCCTGGTTTTTTGCCTGATCGGAACCAGACCAGTCTAGGACAATTCTCTGGACTCTCTAGATCAATAATTATCAAAAAAAAGTTGAACTTTGCCCTTTGGTTCACTGTAACAGGGTCGTTTAGAAAAGGGGGTGTGTCAAAATACACTCAAAAGCCTATAAATCATAAATAAAAACTCAGAGCTTCACAAAAACTGATGAGCACATGTGTCATGACATGGTGAAGAAGCATGCAGAGTTTCATGGAGATCGGACCATAGGTGGCGCTATAACTGTCAAAAAGGTCGCCTATTATTAGGTGTTCAAGCACGAAGTGCTGAAAACCTATTGTAATTGCTATTTGAAAAAAAAAAAAACCTAAAACGCATCGTGCAGCCCAAACCGTAAGGCCTAGAGACTTGAAACCTGGCCAGGTGGTAGGGCCTCAGTTTGGGGAGAACCTATCAGAGTATGACCCCGATTGGCCCATAGGTGGCGCTACAGCAACCAAAAGTACTAAATTGCTCATAACTCCTAGAGCGTTTGACTTGGAATCAAGCTTTTTGCACCACTGTGTTCCTTGGCTCAAGACGGACAAGGTGTATATCTCGGATTCTCGATTGGAGCAACACTCACACTTTGAACTTTGCCCTTTGGTTCACTGTAACAGGGTCGTTTAGAAAAGGGGGCGTGTCAAAATACACTCAAAAGCCTATAAATCATAAATAAAAACTCAGAACTTCACAAAAACTGATGAGCACATGTGTCATGACATGGTGAAGAAGCATGCAGAGTTTCATGGAGATCGGACCATAGGTGGCGCTATAACTGTCAAAAAGCTTATATACCATTAAAAGAGATTTTCACAATTACATATCCCGTGTGTGTGTGTGTGTGTGTGTGTGTGTGTGTGTGTGTGTGTGTGTGTGTGTGTGTGTGTGTGTGTGTGTGTGTGTGTGTGTGTGTGTGTGTGTGTAAGCATGCATAATATAGTTAACAACTGGTTTGTTATAGTGCAGAATACTGGTGAAATCAAGTGTGTTCAAAATGAAAGTGAGTCAGTAAGTGGTCTTCTATTGCCCTCTCTACTTATTAATAGTCTTTTCACATGTGCTTTTGCATTCATATATATAGACAATAATAAATCACTTATATAACAATTACTATTATAACACAATCATATTTTGTCAGAGTGTATCACTTCAATTGTTCTGATGCTTCACATAATGTCTATCAACGTGGTAAATCATGGTAAATAACGCCAGAAACATGGTAAATCATAGTGAATAAGGTAAATCATGCTAGAATCCTGGTAAATCATTCTAGAATGTGCTATATCATGGTAAATCATCCTATAACATGGTAAATCAAGGTAAACTAAGATAAATCATGGTAAATTATGGTAAACCATGTTAGAATCATATTAAATCATACTAGAATGTGTTCAATTCTGGTAAACCATGTTAGAACAGGGTAAATCATGGTCAATCATACTAGAACTTGGTATATCATGGTAAACTATGGTAAATCATACTGGAACATGGTAAATCATACTGGAACATGGTAAATCATACTGGAACATGGTAAATCAAGAAAAATCAAACTGAAATGTGGTATATCATGGTAAATCATGCTAAAACATGGTCTATTCCATCTATGATGTCAGTGGTTAAATGCTTGCTACATAAAACTTAATGTCTTTTGATGCTTTTGTGCTTAACGGCCTTAAAGGCCTTAACTGCTTGAACACCGCTAAATGCTGCTTGCAGCTTTAATTAGGTGTTCAAGCACGAAGTGCTGAAAACCTATTGTAATTGCTATTTGAAAAAAAAAAAACAACCTAAAACGCATCGTGCAGCCCAAACCGTAAGGCCTAGAGACTTGAAACCTGGCCAGGTGGTAGGGCCTCAGTTTGGGGAGAACCTATCAGAGTATGACCCCGATTGGCCCATAGGTGGCGCTACAGCAACCAAAAGTACTAAATTGCTCATAACTCCTAGACCGTTTGACTTGGAATGCCTTGGCTCAAGGCGGACAAGATGTATATCTCGGATTCTCGATTTGAGCAACGAAAAATTTGTTATGGCCAATTTTGTCCAAAACCTACTTTTACAAACTAGTCCCTGGTTTTTTGCCTGATCGGAACCAGACCAGTCTAGGACAATTCTCTGGACTCTCTAGATCAATAATTATCAAAAAAAAGTTGAACTTTGCCCTTTGGTTCACTGTAACAGGGTCGTTTAGAAAAGGGGGTGTGTCAAAATACACTCAAAAGCCTATAAATCATAAATAAAAACTCAGAACTTCACAAAAACTGATGAGCACATGTGTCATGACATGGTGAAGAAGCATGCAGAGTTTCATGGAGATCGGACCATAGGTGGCGCTATAACTGTCAAAAAGGTCGCCTATTATTAGGTGTTCAAGCACGAAGTGCTGAAAACCTATTGTAATTGCTATTTGAAAAAAAAAAAAAAACCTAAAACGCATCGTGCAGCCCAAACCTTGTAACCTGGCCGGGTGGTAGGGCCTCAGTTTGGGGAGAACCTATCAGAGTATGACCCCGATTGGCCCATAGGTGGCGCTACAGCAACCAAAAGTACTAAATTGCTCATAACTCCTAGACCGTTTGACTTGGATGCCTTGGCTCAAGGCGGACAAGATGTATATATCGGATTCTCGATTTGAGCAACGAAAAATTTGTTATGGCCAATTTTGTCCAAAACCTACTTTTGCAAACTAGTCCCTGGTTTTTTGCCTGATCGGAACCAGACCAGTCTAGGACAATTCTCTGGACTCTCTAGATCAATAATTATCAAAAAAAAGTTGAACTTTGCCCTTTGGTTCACTGTAACAGGGTCGTTTAGAAAAGGGGGTGTGTCAAAATACACTCAAAAGCCTATAAATCATAAATAAAAACTCAGAACTTCACAAAAACTGATGAGCACATGTGTCATGACATGGTGAAGAAGCATGCAGAGTTTCATGGAGATCGGACCATAGGTGGCGCTATAACTGTCAAAAAGGTCGCCTATTATTAGGTGTTCAAGCACGAAGTGCTGAAAACCTATTGTAATTGCTATTTGAAAAAAAAAAAAACCTAAAACGCATCGTGCAGCCCAAACCTTGAAACCTGGCCGGGTGGTAGGGCCTCAGTTTGGGGAGAACCTATCAGAGTATGACCCCGATTGGCCCATAGGTGGCGCTACAGCAACCAAAAGTACTAAATTGCTCATAACTCCTAGACCGTTTGACTTGGAATGCCTTGGCTCAAGGCGGACAAGATGTATATATCGGATTCTCGATTTGAGCAACGAAAAATTTGTTATGGCCAATTTTGTCCAAAACCTACTTTTGCAAACTAGTCCCTGGTTTTTTGCCTGATCGGAACCAGACCAGTCTAGGACAATTCTCTGGACTCTCTAGATCAATAATTATCAAAAAAAAGTTGAACTTTGCCCTTTGGTTCACTGTAACAGGGTCGTTTAGAAAAGGGGGTGTGTCAAAATACACTCAAAAGCCTATAAATCATAAATAAAAACTCAGAACTTCACAAAAACTGATGAGCACATGTGTCATGACATGGTGTATAAGCATGCAGAGTTTCATGGAGATCGGACCATAGGTGGCGCTATAACTGTCAAAAAGGTCGCCTATTATTAGGTGTTCAAGCACGAAGTGCTGAAAACCTATTGTAATTGCTATTTGAAAAAAAAAAAAAAACCTAAAACGCATCGTGCAGCCCAAACCTTGAAACCTGGCCGGGTGGTAGGGCCTCAGTTTGGGGAGAACCTATCAGAGTATGACCCCGATTGGCCCATAGGTGGCGCTACAGCAACCAAAAGTACTAAATTGCTCATAACTCCTAGACCGTTTGACTTGGAATGCCTTGGCTCAAGGCGGACAAGATGTATATATCGGATTCTCGATTTGAGCAACGAAAAATTTGTTATGGCCAATTTTGTCCAAAACCTACTTTTGCAAACTAGTCCCTGGTTTTTTGCCTGATCGGAACCAGACCAGTCTAGGACAATTCTCTGGACTCTCTAGATCAATAATTATCAAAAAAAAGTTGAACTTTGCCCTTTGGTTCACTGTAACAGGGTCGTTTAGAAAAGGGGGTGTGTCAAAATACACTCAAAAGCCTATAAATCATAAATAAAAACTCAGAACTTCACATAAACTGATGAGCACATGTGTCATGACATGGTGAAGAAGCATGCAGAGTTTCATGGAGATCGGACCATAGGTGGCGCTATAACTGTCAAAAAGGTCGCCTATTATTAGGTGTTCAAGCACGAAGTGCTGAAAACCTATTGTAATTGCTATTTGAAAAAAAAAAAAACCTAAAACGCATCGTGCAGCCCAAACCGTAAGGCCTAGAGACTTGAAACCTGGCCAGGTGGTAGGGCCTCAGTTTGGGGAGAACCTATCAGAGTATGACCCCGATTGGCCCATAGGTGGCGCTACAGCAACCAAAAGTACTAAATTGCTCATAACTCCTAGACCGTTTGACTTGGAATGCCTTGGCTCAAGGCGGACAAGATGTATATATCGGATTCTCGATTTGAGCAACGAAAAATTTGTTATGGCCAATTTTGTCCAAAACCTACTTTTGCAAACTAGTCCCTGGTTTTTTGCCTGATCGGAACCAGACCAGTCTAGGACAATTCTCTGGACTCTCTAGATCAATAATTATCAAAAAAAAGTTGAACTTTGCCCTTTGGTTCACTGTAACAGGGTCGTTTAGAAAAGGGGGTGTGTCAAAATACACTCAAAAGCCTATAAATCATAAATAAAAACTCAGAGCTTCACAAAAACTGATGAGCACATGTGTCATGACATGGTGAAGAAGCATGCAGAGTTTCATGGAGATCGGACCATAGGTGGCGCTATAACTGTCAAAAAGGTCGCCTATTATTAGGTGTTCAAGCACGAAGTGCTGAAAACCTATTGTAATTGCTATTTGAAAAAAAAAAAAACCTAAAACGCATCGTGCAGCCCAAACCGTAAGGCCTAGAGACTTGAAACCTGGCCAGGTGGTAGGGCCTCAGTTTGGGGAGAACCTATCAGAGTATGACCCCGATTGGCCCATAGGTGGCGCTACAGCAACCAAAAGTACTAAATTGCTCATAACTCCTAGAGCGTTTGACTTGGAATCAAGCTTTTTGCACCACTGTGTTCCTTGGCTCAAGACGGACAAGGTGTATATCTCGGATTCTCGATTGGAGCAACACTCACACTTTGAACTTTGCCCTTTGGTTCACTGTAACAGGGTCGTTTAGAAAAGGGGGCGTGTCAAAATACACTCAAAAGCCTATAAATCATAAATAAAAACTCAGAACTTCACAAAAACTGATGAGCACATGTGTCATGACATGGTGAAGAAGCATGCAGAGTTTCATGGAGATCGGACCATAGGTGGCGCTATAACTGTCAAAAAGCTTATATACCATTAAAAGAGATTTTCACAATTACATATCCCGTGTGTGTGTGTGTGTGTGTGTGTGTGTGTGTGTGTGTGTGTGTGTGTGTGTGTGTGTGTGTGTGTGTGTGTGTGTGTGTGTGTGTGTGTGTGTGTGTAAGCATGCATAATATAGTTAACAACTGGTTTGTTTTAGTGCAGAATACTGGTGAAATCAAGTGTGTTCAAAATGAAAGTGAGTCAGTAAGTGGTCTTCTATTGCCCTCTCTACTTATTAATAGTCTTTTCACATGTGCTTTTGCATTCATATATATAGACAATAATAAATCACTTATATAACAATTACTATTATAACACAATCATATTTTGTCAGAGTGTATCACTTCAATTGTTCTGATGCTTCACATAATGTCTATCAACGTGGTAAATCATGGTAAATAACGCCAGAAACATGGTAAATCATAGTGAATAAGGTAAATCATGCTAGAATCCTGGTAAATCATTCTAGAATGTGCTATATCATGGTAAATCATCCTATAACATGGTAAATCAAGGTAAACTAAGATAAATCATGGTAAATTATGGTAAACCATGTTAGAATCATATTAAATCATACTAGAATGTGTTCAATTCTGGTAAACCATGTTAGAACAGGGTAAATCATGGTCAATCATACTAGAACTTGGTATATCATGGTAAACTATGGTAAATCATACTGGAACATGGTAAATCATACTGGAACATGGTAAATCATACTGGAACATGGTAAATCAAGAAAAATCAAACTGAAATGTGGTATATCATGGTAAATCATGCTAAAACATGGTCTATTCCATCTATGATGTCAGTGGTTAAATGCTTGCTACATAAAACTTAATGTCTTTTGATGCTTTTGTGCTTAACGGCCTTAAAGGCCTTAACTGCTTGAACACCGCTAAATGCTGCTTGCAGCTTTAATTAGGTGTTCAAGCACGAAGTGCTGAAAACCTATTGTAATTGCTATTTGAAAAAAAAAAAAACCTAAAACGCATCGTGCAGCCCAAACCGTAAGGCCTAGAGACTTGAAACCTGGCCAGGTGGTAGGGCCTCAGTTTGGGGAGAACCTATCAGAGTATGACCCCGATTGGCCCATAGGTGGCGCTACAGCAACCAAAAGTACTAAATTGCTCATAACTCCTAGACCGTTTGACTTGGAATGCCTTGGCTCAAGGCGGACAAGATGTATATCTCGGATTCTCGATTTGAGCAACGAAAAATTTGTTATGGCCAATTTTGTCCAAAACCTACTTTTGCAAACTAGTCCCTGGTTTTTTGCCTGATCGGAACCAGACCAGTCTAGGACAATTCTCTGGACTCTCTAGATCAATAATTATCAAAAAAAAGTTGAACTTTGCCCTTTGGTTCACTGTAACAGGGTCGTTTAGAAAAGGGGGTGTGTCAAAATACACTCAAAAGCCTATAAATCATAAATAAAAACTCAGAACTTCACAAAAACTGATGAGCACATGTGTCATGACATGGTGAAGAAGCATGCAGAGTTTCATGGAGATCGGACCATAGGTGGCGCTATAACTGTCAAAAAGGTCGCCTATTATTAGGTGTTCAAGCACGAAGTGCTGAAAACCTATTGTAATTGCTATTTGAAAAAAAAAAAAAACCTAAAACGCATCGTGCAGCCCAAACCTTGAAACCTGGCCGGGTGGTAGGGCCTCAGTTTGGGGAGAACCTATCAGAGTATGACCCCGATTGGCCCATAGGTGGCGCTACAGCAACCAAAAGTACTAAATTGCTCATAACTCCTAGACCGTTTGACTTGGAATGCCTTGGCTCAAGGCGGACAAGATGTATATATCGGATTCTCGATTTGAGCAACGAAAAATTTGTTATGGCCAATTTTGTCCAAAACTTACTTTTGCAAACTAGTCCCTGGTTTTTTGCCTGATCGGAACCAGACCAGTCTAGGACAATTCTCTGGACTCTCTAGATCAATAATTATCAAAAAAAAGTTGAACTTTGCCCTTTGGTTCACTGTAACAGGGTCGTTTAGAAAAGGGGGGGTGTCAAAATACACTCAAAAGCCTATAAATCATAAATAAAAACTCAGAACTTCACAAAAACTGATGAGCACATGTGTCATGACATGGTGAAGAAGCATGCAGAGTTTCATGGAGATCGGACCATAGGTGGCGCTATAACTGTCAAAAAGGTCGCCTATTATTAGGTGTTCAAGCACGAAGTGCTGAAAACCTATTGTAATTGCTATTTGAAAAAAAAAAAAACCTAAAACGCATCGTGCAGCCCAAACCGTAAGGCCTAGAGACTTGAAACCTGGCCAGGTGGTAGGGCCTCAGTTTGGGGAGAACCTATCAGAGTATGACCCCGATTGGCCCATAGGTGGCGCTACAGCAACCAAAAGTACTAAATTGCTCATAACTCCTAGACCGTTTGACTTGGAATCAAGCTTTTTGCACCACTGTGTTCCTTGGCTCAAGACGGACAAGGTGTATATCTCGGATTCTCGATTGGAGCAACACTCACACTTTGAACTTTGCCCTTTGGTTCACTGTAACAGGGTCGTTTAGAAAAGGGGGCGTGTCAAAATACACTCAAAAGCCTATAAATCATAAATAAAAACTCAGAACTTCACAAAAACTGATGAGCACATGTGTCATGACATGGTGAAGAAGCATGCAGAGTTTCATGGAGATCGGACCATAGGTGGCGCTATAACTGTCAAAAAGCTTATATACCATTAAAAGAGATTTTCACAATTACATATCCCGTGTGTGTGTGTGTGTGTGTGTGTGTGTGTGTGTGTGTGTGTGTGTGTGTGTGTGTGTGTGTGTGTGTGTGTAAGCATGCATAATATAGTTAACAACTGGTTTGTTTTAGTGCAGAATACTGGTGAAATCAAGTGTGTTCAAAATGAAAGTGAGTCAGTAAGTGGTCTTCTATTGCCCTCTCTACTTATTAATAGTCTTTTCACATGTGCTTTTGCATTCATATATATAGACAATAATAAATCACTTATATAACAATTACTATTATAGCACAATCATATTTTGTCAGAGTGTATCACTTCAATTGTTCTGATGCTTCACATAATGTCTATCAACGTGGTAAATCATGGTAAATAACGCCAGAAACATGGTAAATCATAGTGAATAAGGTAAATCATGCTAGAATCCTGGTAAATCATTCTAGAATGTGCTATATCATGGTAAATCATCCTATAACATGGTAAATCAAGGTAAACTAAGATAAATCATGGTAAATTATGGTAAACCATGTTAGAATCATATTAAATCATACTAGAATGTGTTCAATTCTGGTAAACCATGTTAGAACAGGGTAAATCATGGTCAATCATACTAGAACTTGGTATATCATGGTAAACTATGGTAAATCATACTGGAACATGGTAAATCATACTGGAACATGGTAAATCATACTGGAACATGGTAAATCAAGAAAAATCAAACTGAAATGTGGTATATCATGGTAAATCATGCTAAAACATGGTCTATTCCATCTATGATGTCAGTGGTTAAATGCTTGCTACATAAAACTTAATGTCTTTTGATGCTTTTGTGCTTAACGGCCTTAAAGGCCTTAACTGCTTGAACACCGCTAAATGCTGCTTGCAGCTTTAATTAGGTGTTCAAGCACGAAGTGCTGAAAACCTATTGTAATTGCTATTTGAAAAAAAAAAAAAAAACCTAAAACGCATCGTGCAGCCCAAACCGTAAGGCCTAGAGACTTGAAACCTGGCCAGGTGGTAGGGCCTCAGTTTGGGGAGAACCTATCAGAGTATGACCCCGATTGGCCCATAGGTGGCGCTACAGCAACCAAAAGTACTAAATTGCTCATAACTCCTAGACCGTTTGACTTGGAATGCCTTGGCTCAAGGCGGACAAGATGTATATCTCGGATTCTCGATTTGAGCAACGAAAAATTTGTTATGGCCAATTTTGTCCAAAACCTACTTTTGCAAACTAGTCCCTGGTTTTTTGCCTGATCGGAACCAGACCAGTCTAGGACAATTCTCTGGACTCTCTAGATCAATAATTATCAAAAAAAAGTTGAACTTTGCCCTTTGGTTCACTGTAACAGGGTCGTTTAGAAAAGGGGGTGTGTCAAAATACACTCAAAAGCCTATCAATCATAAATAAAAACTCAGAACTTCACAAAAACTGATGAGCACATGTGTCATGACATGGTGAAGAAGCATGCAGAGTTTCATGGAGATCGGACCATAGGTGGCGCTATAACTGTCAAAAAGGTCGCCTATTATTAGGTGTTCAAGCACGAAGTGCTGAAAACCTATTGTAATTGCTATTTGAAAAAAAAAAAAAAACCTAAAACGCATCGTGCAGCCCAAACCTTGAAACCTGGCCGGGTGGTAGGGCCTCAGTTTGGAGAAAACCTATCAGAGTATGACCCCGATTGGCCCATAGGTGGCGCTACAGCAACCAAAAGTACTAAATTGCTCATAACTCCTAGACCGTTTGACTTGGAATGCCTTGGCTCAAGGCGGACAAGATGTATATATCGGATTCTCGATTTGAGCAACGAAAAATTTGTTATGGCCAATTTTGTCCAAAACCTACTTTTGCAAACTAGTCCCTGGTTTTTTGCCTGATCGGAACCAGACCAGTCTAGGACAATTCTCTGGACTCTCTAGATCAATAATTATCAAAAAAAAGTTGAACTTTGCCCTTTGGTTCACTGTAACAGGGTCGTTTAGAAAAGGGGGTGTGTCAAAATACACTCAAAAGCCTATAAATCATAAATAAAAACTCAGAACTTCACAAAAACTGATGAGCACATGTGTCATGACATGGTGAAGAAGCATGCAGAGTTTCATGGAGATCGGACCATAGGTGGCGCTATAACTGTCAAAAAGGTCGCCTATTATTAGGTGTTCAAGCACGAAGTGCTGAAAACCTATTGTAATTGCTATTTGAAAAAAAAAAAAAAACCTAAAACGCATCGTGCAGCCCAAACCTTGAAACCTGGCCGGGTGGTAGGGCCTCAGTTTGGGGAGAACCTATCAGAGTATGACCCCGATTGGCCCATAGGTGGCGCTACAGCAACCAAAAGTACTAAATTGCTCATAACTCCTAGACCGTTTGACTTGGAATGCCTTGGCTCAAGGCGGACAAGATGTATATATCGGATTCTCGATTTGAGCAACGAAAAATTTGTTATGGCCAATTTTGTCCAAAACCTACTTTTGCAAACTAGTCCCTGGTTTTTTGCCTGATCGGAACCAGACCAGTCTAGGACAATTCTCTGGACTCTCTAGATCAATAATTATCAAAAAAAAGTTGAACTTTGCCCTTTGGTTCAATGTAACAGGGTCGTTTAGAAAAGGGGGTGTGTCAAAATACACTCAAAAGCCTATAAATCATAAATAAAAACTCAGAACTTCACAAAAACTGATGAGCACATGTGTCATGACATGGTGAAGAAGCATGCAGAGTTTCATGGAGATCGGACCATAGGTGGCGCTATAACTGTCAAAAAGGTCGCCTATTATTAGGTGTTCAAGCATGAAATGCTGAAAACCTATTGTAATTGCTATTTGAAAAAAAAAAAAACCTAAAACGCATCGTGCAGCCCAAACCGTAAGGCCTAGAGACTTGAAACCTGGCCAGGTGGTAGGGCCTCAGTTTGGGGAGAACCTATCAGAGTATGACCCCGATTGGCCCATAGGTGGCGCTACAGCAACCAAAAGTACTAAATTGCTCATAACTCCTAGAGCGTTTGACTTGGAATCAAGCTTTTTGCACCACTGTGTTCCTTGGCTCAAGACGGACAAGGTGTATATCTCGGATTCTCGATTGGAGCAACACTCACACTTTGAACTTTGCCCTTTGGTTCACTGTAACAGGGTCGTTTAGAAAAGGGGGCGTGTCAAAATACACTCAAAAGCCTATAAATCATAAATAAAAACTCAGAACTTCACAAAAACTGATGAGCACATGTGTCATGACATGGTGAAGAAGCATGCAGAGTTTCATGGAGATCGGACCATAGGTGGCGCTATAACTGTCAAAAAGCTTATATACCATTAAAAGAGATTTTCACAATTACATATCCCGTGTGTGTGTGTGTGTGTGTGTGTGTGTGTGTGTGTGTGTGTGTGTGTGTGTGTGTAAGCATGCATAATATAGTTAACAACTGGTTTGTTTTAGTGCAGAATACTGGTGAAATCAAGTGTGTTCAAAATGAAAGTGAGTCAGTAAGTGGTCTTCTATTGCCCTCTCTACTTATTAATAGTCTTTTCACATGTGCTTTTGCATTCATATATATAGACAATAATAAATCACTTATATAACAATTACTATTATAACACAATCATATTTTGTCAGAGTGTATCACTTCAATTGTTCTGATGCTTCACATAATGTCTATCAACGTGGTAAATCATGGTAAATAACGCCAGAAACATGGTAAATCATAGTGAATAAGGTAAATCATGCTAGAATCCTGGTAAATCATTCTAGAATGTGCTATATCATGGTAAATCATCCTATAACATGGTAAATCAAGGTAAACTAAGATAAATCATGGTAAATTATGGTAAACCATGTTAGAATCATATTAAATCATACTAGAATGTGTTCAATTCTGGTAAACCATGTTAGAACAGGGTAAATCATGGTCAATCATACTAGAACTTGGTATATCATGGTAAACTATGGTAAATCATACTGGAACATGGTAAATCATACTGGAACATGGTAAATCATACTGGAACATGGTAAATCAAGAAAAATCAAACTGAAATGTGGTATATCATGGTAAATCATGCTAAAACATGGTCTATTCCATCTATGATGTCAGTGGTTAAATGCTTGCTACATAAAACTTAATGTCTTTTGATGCTTTTGTGCTTAACGGCCTTAAAGGCCTTAACTGCTTGAACACCGCTAAATGCTGCTTGCAGCTTTAATTAGGTGTTCAAGCACGAAGTGCTGAAAACCTATTGTAATTGCTATTTGAAAAAAAAAAAAAAAACCTAAAACGCATCGTGCAGCCCAAACCGTAAGGCCTAGAGACTTGAAACCTGGCCAGGTGGTAGGGCCTCAGTTTGGGGAGAACCTATCAGAGTATGACCCCGATTGGCCCATAGGTGGCGCTACAGCAACCAAAAGTACTAAATTGCTCATAACTCCTAGACCGTTTGACTTGGAATGCCTTGGCTCAAGCCGGACAAGATGTATATCTCGGATTCTCGATTTGAGCAACGAAAAATTTGTTATGGCCAATTTTGTCCAAAACCTACTTTTGCAAACTAGTAGTGATCGACCGATGTATCGGTTTACCGATATTTTTCCCGATATTTAAGCATTTTCCCATAATCGGGAATCGGTTTTGTAATATCGGATTTTCCGATAAACGGCGCCATCTTGTGGCCGTTTTGAGAATTCCGCCATTGCAGCCCGCGTCTGAGGAGATCAGTCAATAACAACTCTGTGCACAGGTATATGTTCTACTTGCTTTGCTTTAATTATTCAACTTTATTTAACATAACAGACACGCAGAAATGATGTTTGAGACATAAATGCCTGATATAGTTTATTTATGCAGCTTGGTTCTAAAAAATTGAGACGAACTCGTTGAGCCACGTAGCGTAATCCGTCATGTCCTTCCCCAATAAAGACGTAACTTTATATAAATTAAATAAAACAGACATGAATGCGTGCATGTTGAAAATAAAAGCGCTGAATTTAATTCTCTATCTGTTGTATTTGCTCACCATTTGTCTCGAAAAAAAAGTTTGTTCATATTGCTGAGCACTCACTGGGTTGATGATCAGGAATGCTCAAGCACGGCCACTGAATGAAACTTTTGACAAGATTATCTTGTTTAAACACCCTAGATTATATTATCATTTACCTCATAGCAATTATTTCGCTAATACACATCTAAATATACCGCTTTGTGGAAATTAATTATTTATTATCTGCACGCGCGATCGCGGTTGAGTAACGTATAGCCTAATGTTATAGTTATGTGTAAATGCATAGATAAACAGCACTTTGTCATAAAGCATTTCATGATCTAGACCGACAAAAATATTAATAATAATTAATAACATACTAGTTGGAAAATGCAATGATGTATATGCTGTTTTGTTTGTTACTTTCCTGATGTTATAGGCTATTCCAGCTAATATTATGCAGTGTATTAATATTACCCAGTGAATTATTCCTCACTCTTAGTTTAAACCTATTAAACGGCACACAAACCTTCTAAAACGGTTTAAAATGAATTACATTTCTGCAAAGGTGATATGACTCCCCTCTCAATTATTTTTTCCATATGAAAACATTATGCTTTTAACATTTATTTTGCCTATTGTTTACATTGTTGCTGCTGATGCTTATAAATGATATGTATAATTTAGATATAAATTATATAATGTAATAATATAAATGTTTTTATTGTAATTTGATTAGTTTACCATTTATGAAAACAAATAAACATACACCCCCCCCCCCCCAAACAAAAACAAAATAGTTTTTGTGCTTTATTTTTTTCCTCATCAAAGCTTTTATTTTTAAACAAAGACACTTAGTAACAGTGCACTTAATTTTTTGGACTCAGACCCCTCTATTTATTTGTGTATAAATATAAAGGTTTTTTTTTTGTATGAAAGGAGGGAGTGATTGTTATAAATAAAATGGTTTGTTCAGTTCATTTGTGTTGTAATAATTGTGCCAAAAACAGAAGTATAACAGTAAATAAATATCGGTTCTGCATATCGGTTATCGGCCACATACACGTGCAAATAATCTGTATCGGTATCGGTTATAAAAAATCAATATCGGTCGATCACTACAAACTAGTCCCTGGTTTTTTGCCTGATCGGAACCAGACCAGTCTAGGACAATTCTCTAGACTCTCTAGATCAATAATTATCAAAAAAAAGTTGAACTTTGCCCTTTGGTTCACTGTAACAGGGTCGTTTAGAAAAGGGGGTGTGTCAAAATACACTCAAAAGCCTATAAATCATAAATAAAAACTCAGAACTTCACAAAAACTGATGAGCACATGTGTCATGACATGGTGAAGAAGCATGCAGAGTTTCATGGAGATCGGACCATAGGTGGCGCTATAACTGTCAAAAAGGTCGCCTATTATTAGGTGTTCAAGCACGAAGTGCTGAAAACCTATTGTAATTGCTATTTGAAAAAAAAAAAAAAAACTAAAACGCATCGTGCAGCCCAAACCTTGAAACCTGGCCGGGTGGTAGGGCCTCAGTTTGGGGAGAAACCTATCAGAGTATGACCCCGATTGGCCCATAGGTGGCGCTACAGCAACCAAAAGTACTAAATTGCTCATAACTCCTAGACCGTTTGACTTGGAATGCCTTGGCTCAAGGCGGACAAGATGTATATATCGGATTCTCGATTTGAGCAACGAAAAATTTGTTATGGCCAATTTTGTCCAAAACATACTTTTGCAAACTAGTCCCTGGTTTTTTGCCTGATCGGAACCAGACCAGTCTAGGACAATTCTCTGGACTCTCTAGATCAATAATTATCAAAAAAAAATTTGAACTTTGCCCTTTGGTTCACTGTAACAGGGTCGTTTAGAAAAGGGGGTGTGTCAAAATACACTCAAAAGCCTATAAATCATAAATAAAAACTCAGAACTTCACAAAAACTGATGAGCACATGTGTCATGACATGGTGAAGAAGCATGCAGAGTTTCATGGAGATCGGACCATAGGTGGCGCTATAACTGTCAAAAAGGTCGCCTATTATTAGGTGTTCAAGCACGAAGTGCTGAAAACCTATTGTAATTGCTATTTGAAAAAAAAAAAAAACCTAAAACGCATCGTGCAGCCCAAACCGTAAGGCCTAGAGACTTGAAACCTGGCCAGGTGGTAGGGCCTCAGTTTGGGGAGAACCTATCAGAGTATGACCCCGATTGGCCCATAGGTGGCGCTACAGCAACCAAAAGTACTAAATTGCTCATAACTCCTAGACCGTTTGACTTGGAATCAAGCTTTTTGCACCACTGTGTTCCTTGGCTCAAGACGGACAAGGTGTATATCTCGGATTCTCGATTGGAGCAACACTCACACTTTGAACTTTGCCCTTTGGTTCACTGTAACAGGGTCGTTTAGAAAAGGGGGCGTGTCAAAATACACTCAAAAGCCTATAAATCATAAATAAAAACTCAGAACTTCACAAAAACTGATGAGCACATGTGTCATGACATGGTGAAGAAGCATGCAGAGTTTCATGGAGATCGGACCATAGGTGGCGCTATAACTGTCAAAAAGCTTATATACCATTAAAAGAGATTTTCACAATTACATATCCCGTGTGTGTGTGTGTGTGTGTGTGTGTGTGTGTGTGTGTGTGTGTGTGTGTGTGTGTGTGTGTGTGTGTGTGTGTGTGTGTGTGTGTGTGTGTGTGTGTGTAAGCATGCATAATATAGTTAACAACTGGTTTGTTTTAGTGCAGAATACTGGTGAAATCAAGTGTGTTCAAAATGAAAGTGAGTCAGTAAGTGGTCTTCTATTGCCCTCTCTACTTATTAATAGTCTTTTCACATGTGCTTTTGCATTCATATATATAGACAATAATAAATCACTTATATAACAATTACTATTATAACACAATCATATTTTGTCAGAGTGTATCACTTCAATTGTTCTGATGCTTCACATAATGTCTATCAACGTGGTAAATCATGGTAAATAACGCCAGAAACATGGTAAATCATAGTGAATAAGGTAAATCATGCTAGAATCCTGGTAAATCATTCTAGAATGTGCTATATCATGGTAAATCATCCTATAACATGGTAAATCAAGGTAAACTAAGATAAATCATGGTAAATTATGGTAAACCATGTTAGAATCATATTAAATCATACTAGAATGTGTTCAATTCTGGTAAACCATGTTAGAACAGGGTAAATCATGGTCAATCATACTAGAACTTGGTATATCATGGTAAACTATGGTAAATCATACTGGAACATGGTAAATCATACTGGAACATGGTAAATCATACTGGAACATGGTAAATCAAGAAAAATCAAACTGAAATGTGGTATATCATGGTAAATCATGCTAAAACATGGTCTATTCCATCTATGATGTCAGTGGTTAAATGCTTGCTACATAAAACTTAATGTCTTTTGATGCTTTTGTGCTTAACGGCCTTAAAGGCCTTAACTGCTTGAACACCGCTAAATGCTGCTTGCAGCTTTAATTAGGTGTTCAAGCACGAAGTGCTGAAAACCTATTGTAATTGCTATTTGAAAAAAAAAAAAACCTAAAACGCATCGTGCAGCCCAAACCGTAAGGCCTAGAGACTTGAAACCTGGCCAGGTGGTAGGGCCTCAGTTTGGGGAGAACCTATCAGAGTATGACCCCGATTGGCCCATAGGTGGCGCTACAGCAACCAAAAGTACTAAATTGCTCATAACTCCTAGACCTTTTGACTTGGAATGCCTTGGCTCAAGGCGGACAAGATGTATATCTCGGATTCTCGATTTGAGCAACGAAAAATTTGTTATGGCCAATTTTGTCCAAAACCTACTTTTGCAAACTAGTCCCTGGTTTTTTGCCTGATCGGAACCAGACCAGTCTAGGACAATTCTCTGGACTCTCTAGATCAATAATTATCAAAAAAAAGTTGAACTTTGCCCTTTGGTTCACTGTAACAGGGTCGTTTAGAAAAGGGGGTGTGTCAAAATACACTCAAAAGCCTATAAATCATAAATAAAAACTCAGAACTTCACAAAAACTGATGAGCACATGTGTCATGACATGGTGAAGAAGCATGCAGAGTTTCATGGAGATCGGACCATAGGTGGCGCTATAACTGTCAAAAAGGTCGCCTATTATTAGGTGTTCAAGCACGAAGTGCTGAAAACCTATTGTAATTGCTATTTGAAAAAAAAAAAAACCTAAAACGCATCGTGCAGCCCAAACCTTGAAACCTGGCCGGGTGGTAGGGCCTCAGTTTGGGGAGAACCTATCAGAGTATGACCCCGATTGGCCCATAGGTGGCGCTACAGCAACCAAAAGTACTAAATTGCTCATAACTCCTAGACCGTTTGACTTGGAATGCCTTGGCTCAAGGCGGACAAGATGTATATATCGGATTCTCGATTTGAGCAACGAAAAATTTGTTATGGCCAATTTTGTCCAAAACTTACTTTTGCAAACTAGTCCCTGGTTTTTTGCCTGATCGGAACCAGACCAGTCTAGGACAATTCTCTGGACTCTCTAGATCAATAATTATCAAAAAAAAGTTGAACTTTGCCCTTTGGTTCACTGTAACAGGGTCGTTTAGAAAAGGGGGGGTGTCAAAATACACTCAAAAGCCTATAAATCATAAATAAAAACTCAGAACTTCACAAAAACTGATGAGCACATGTGTCATGACATGGTGAAGAAGCATGCAGAGTTTCATGGAGATCGGACCATAGGTGGCGCTATAACTGTCAAAAAGGTCGCCTATTATTAGGTGTTCAAGCACGAAGTGCTGAAAACCTATTGTAATTGCTATTTGAAAAAAAAAAAAACCTAAAACGCATCGTGCAGCCCAAACCGTAAGGCCTAGAGACTTGAAACCTGGCCAGGTGGTAGGGCCTCAGTTTGGGGAGAACCTATCAGAGTATGACCCCGATTGGCCCATAGGTGGCGCTACAGCAACCAAAAGTACTAAATTGCTCATAACTCCTAGACCGTTTGACTTGGAATCAAGCTTTTTGCACCACTGTGTTCCTTGGCTCAAGACGGACAAGGTGTATATCTCGGATTCTCGATTGGAGCAACACTCACACTTTGAACTTTGCCCTTTGGTTCACTGTAACAGGGTCGTTTAGAAAAGGGGGCGTGTCAAAATACACTCAAAAGCCTATAAATCATAAATAAAAACTCAGAACTTCACAAAAACTGATGAGCACATGTGTCATGACATGGTGAAGAAGCATGCAGAGTTTCATGGAGATCGGACCATAGGTGGCGCTATAACTGTCAAAAAGCTTATATACCATTAAAAGAGATTTTCACAATTACATATCCCGTGTGTGTGTGTGTGTGTGTGTGTGTGTGTGTGTGTGTGTGTGTGTGTGTGTGTGTGTGTGTGTGTGTGTGTGTGTGTGTGTGTGTGTGTGTGTAAGCATGCATAATATAGTTAACAACTGGTTTGTTTTAGTGCAGAATACTGGTGAAATCAAGTGTGTTCAAAATGAAAGTGAGTCAGTAAGTGGTCTTCTATTGCCCTCTCTACTTATTAATAGTCTTTTCACATGTGCTTTTGCATTCATATATATAGACAATAATAAATCACTTATATAACAATTACTATTATAGCACAATCATATTTTGTCAGAGTGTATCACTTCAATTGTTCTGATGCTTCACATAATGTCTATCAACGTGGTAAATCATGGTAAATAACGCCAGAAACATGGTAAATCATAGTGAATAAGGTAAATCATGCTAGAATCCTGGTAAATCATTCTAGAATGTGCTATATCATGGTAAATCATCCTATAACATGGTAAATCAAGGTAAACTAAGATAAATCATGGTAAATTATGGTAAACCATGTTAGAATCATATTAAATCATACTAGAATGTGTTCAATTCTGGTAAACCATGTTAGAACAGGGTAAATCATGGTCAATCATACTAGAACTTGGTATATCATGGTAAACTATGGTAAATCATACTGGAACATGGTAAATCATACTGGAACATGGTAAATCATACTGGAACATGGTAAATCAAGAAAAATCAAACTGAAATGTGGTATATCATGGTAAATCATGCTAAAACATGGTCTATTCCATCTATGATGTCAGTGGTTAAATGCTTGCTACATAAAACTTAATGTCTTTTGATGCTTTTGTGCTTAACGGCCTTAAAGGCCTTAACTGCTTGAACACCGCTAAATGCTGCTTGCAGCTTTAATTAGGTGTTCAAGCACGAAGTGCTGAAAACCTATTGTAATTGCTATTTGAAAAAAAAAAAAAAAACCTAAAACGCATCGTGCAGCCCAAACCGTAAGGCCTAGAGACTTGAAACCTGGCCAGGTGGTAGGGCCTCAGTTTGGGGAGAACCTATCAGAGTATGACCCCGATTGGCCCATAGGTGGCGCTACAGCAACCAAAAGTACTAAATTGCTCATAACTCCTAGACCGTTTGACTTGGAATGCCTTGGCTCAAGGCGGACAAGATGTATATCTCGGATTCTCGATTTGAGCAACGAAAAATTTGTTATGGCCAATTTTGTCCAAAACCTACTTTTGCAAACTAGTCCCTGGTTTTTTGCCTGATCGGAACCAGACCAGTCTAGGACAATTCTCTGGACTCTCTAGATCAATAATTATCAAAAAAAAGTTGAACTTTGCCCTTTGGTTCACTGTAACAGGGTCGTTTAGAAAAGGGGGTGTGTCAAAATACACTCAAAAGCCTATCAATCATAAATAAAAACTCAGAACTTCACAAAAACTGATGAGCACATGTGTCATGACATGGTGAAGAAGCATGCAGAGTTTCATGGAGATCGGACCATAGGTGGCGCTATAACTGTCAAAAAGGTCGCCTATTATTAGGTGTTCAAGCACGAAGTGCTGAAAACCTATTGTAATTGCTATTTGAAAAAAAAAAAAAAACCTAAAACGCATCGTGCAGCCCAAACCTTGAAACCTGGCCGGGTGGTAGGGCCTCAGTTTGGAGAAAACCTATCAGAGTATGACCCCGATTGGCCCATAGGTGGCGCTACAGCAACCAAAAGTACTAAATTGCTCATAACTCCTAGACCGTTTGACTTGGAATGCCTTGGCTCAAGGCGGACAAGATGTATATATCGGATTCTCGATTTGAGCAACGAAAAATTTGTTATGGCCAATTTTGTCCAAAACCTACTTTTGCAAACTAGTCCCTGGTTTTTTGCCTGATCGGAACCAGACCAGTCTAGGACAATTCTCTGGACTCTCTAGATCAATAATTATCAAAAAAAAGTTGAACTTTGCCCTTTGGTTCACTGTAACAGGGTCGTTTAGAAAAGGGGGTGTGTCAAAATACACTCAAAAGCCTATAAATCATAAATAAAAACTCAGAACTTCACAAAAACTGATGAGCACATGTGTCATGACATGGTGAAGAAGCATGCAGAGTTTCATGGAGATCGGACCATAGGTGGCGCTATAACTGTCAAAAAGGTCGCCTATTATTAGGTGTTCAAGCACGAAGTGCTGAAAACCTATTGTAATTGCTATTTGAAAAAAAAAAAAAAACCTAAAACGCATCGTGCAGCCCAAACCTTGAAACCTGGCCGGGTGGTAGGGCCTCAGTTTGGGGAGAACCTATCAGAGTATGACCCCGATTGGCCCATAGGTGGCGCTACAGCAACCAAAAGTACTAAATTGCTCATAACTCCTAGACCGTTTGACTTGGAATGCCTTGGCTCAAGGCGGACAAGATGTATATATCGGATTCTCGATTTGAGCAACGAAAAATTTGTTATGGCCAATTTTGTCCAAAACCTACTTTTGCAAACTAGTCCCTGGTTTTTTGCCTGATCGGAACCAGACCAGTCTAGGACAATTCTCTGGACTCTCTAGATCAATAATTATCAAAAAAAAGTTGAACTTTGCCCTTTGGTTCAATGTAACAGGGTCGTTTAGAAAAGGGGGTGTGTCAAAATACACTCAAAAGCCTATAAATCATAAATAAAAACTCAGAACTTCACAAAAACTGATGAGCACATGTGTCATGACATGGTGAAGAAGCATGCAGAGTTTCATGGAGATCGGACCATAGGTGGCGCTATAACTGTCAAAAAGGTCGCCTATTATTAGGTGTTCAAGCATGAAATGCTGAAAACCTATTGTAATTGCTATTTGAAAAAAAAAAAAATCTAAAACGCATCGTGCAGCCCAAACCGTAAGGCCTAGAGACTTGAAACCTGGCCAGGTGGTAGGGCCTCAGTTTGGGGAGAACCTATCAGAGTATGACCCCGATTGGCCCATAGGTGGCGCTACAGCAACCAAAAGTACTAAATTGCTCATAACTCCTAGAGCGTTTGACTTGGAATCAAGCTTTTTGCACCACTGTGTTCCTTGGCTCAAGACGGACAAGGTGTATATCTCGGATTCTCGATTGGAGCAACACTCACACTTTGAACTTTGCCCTTTGGTTCACTGTAACAGGGTCGTTTAGAAAAGGGGGCGTGTCAAAATACACTCAAAAGCCTATAAATCATAAATAAAAACTCAGAACTTCACAAAAACTGATGAGCACATGTGTCATGACATGGTGAAGAAGCATGCAGAGTTTCATGGAGATCGGACCATAGGTGGCGCTATAACTGTCAAAAAGCTTATATACCATTAAAAGAGATTTTCACAATTACATATCCCGTGTGTGTGTGTGTGTGTGTGTGTGTGTGTGTGTGTGTGTGTGTGTGTGTGTGTGTGTAAGCATGCATAATATAGTTAACAACTGGTTTGTTTTAGTGCAGAATACTGGTGAAATCAAGTGTGTTCAAAATGAAAGTGAGTCAGTAAGTGGTCTTCTATTGCCCTCTCTACTTATTAATAGTCTTTTCACATGTGCTTTTGCATTCATATATATAGACAATAATAAATCACTTATATAACAATTACTATTATAACACAATCATATTTTGTCAGAGTGTATCACTTCAATTGTTCTGATGCTTCACATAATGTCTATCAACGTGGTAAATCATGGTAAATAACGCCAGAAACATGGTAAATCATAGTGAATAAGGTAAATCATGCTAGAATCCTGGTAAATCATTCTAGAATGTGCTATATCATGGTAAATCATCCTATAACATGGTAAATCAAGGTAAACTAAGATAAATCATGGTAAATTATGGTAAACCATGTTAGAATCATATTAAATCATACTAGAATGTGTTCAATTCTGGTAAACCATGTTAGAACAGGGTAAATCATGGTCAATCATACTAGAACTTGGTATATCATGGTAAACTATGGTAAATCATACTGGAACATGGTAAATCATACTGGAACATGGTAAATCATACTGGAACATGGTAAATCAAGAAAAATCAAACTGAAATGTGGTATATCATGGTAAATCATGCTAAAACATGGTCTATTCCATCTATGATGTCAGTGGTTAAATGCTTGCTACATAAAACTTAATGTCTTTTGATGCTTTTGTGCTTAACGGCCTTAAAGGCCTTAACTGCTTGAACACCGCTAAATGCTGCTTGCAGCTTTAATTAGGTGTTCAAGCACGAAGTGCTGAAAACCTATTGTAATTGCTATTTGAAAAAAAAAAAAAAACCTAAAACGCATCGTGCAGCCCAAACCGTAAGGCCTAGAGACTTGAAACCTGGCCAGGTGGTAGGGCCTCAGTTTGGGGAGAACCTATCAGAGTATGACCCCGATTGGCCCATAGGTGGCGCTACAGCAACCAAAAGTACTAAATTGCTCATAACTCCTAGACCGTTTGACTTGGAATGCCTTGGCTCAAGGCGGACAAGATGTATATCTCGGATTATCGATTTGAGCAACGAAAAATTTGTTATGGCCAATTTTGTCCAAAACCTACTTTTGCAAACTAGTCCCTGGTTTTTTGCCTGATCGGAACCAGACCAGTCTAGGACAATTCTCTGGACTCTCTAGATCAATAATTATCCAAAAAAAGTTGAACTTTGCCCTTTGGTTCACTGTAACAGGGTCGTTTAGAAAAGGGGGTGTGTCAAAATACACTCAAAAGCCTATAAATCATAAATAAAAACTCAGAACTTCACAAAAACTGATGAGCACATGTGTCATGACATGGTGAAGAAGCATGCAGAGTTTCATGGAGATCGGACCATAGGTGGCGCTATAACTGTCAAAAAGGTCGCCTATTATTAGGTGTTCAAGCACGAAGTGCTGAAAACCTATTGTAATTGCTATTTGAAAAAAAAAAAAAAAACTAAAACGCATCGTGCAGCCCAAACCTTGAAACCTGGCCGGGTGGTAGGGCCTCAGTTTGGAGAGAACCTATCAGAGTATGACCCCGATTGGCCCATAGGTGGCGCTACAGCAACCAAAAGTACTAAATTGCTCATAACTCCTAGACCGTTTGACTTGGAATGCCTTGGCTCAAGGCGGACAAGATGTATATATCGGATTCTCGATTTGAGCAACGAAAAATTTGTTATGGCCAATTTTGTCCAAAACCTACTTTTGCAAACTAGTCCCTGGTTTTTTGCCTGATCGGAACCAGACCAGTCTAGGACAATTCTCTGGACTCTCTAGATCAATAATTATCAAAAAAAAGTTGAACTTTGCCCTTTGGTTCACTGTAACAGGGTCGTTTAGAAAAGGGGGTGTGTCAAAATACACTCAAAAGCCTATAAATCATAAATAAAAACTCAGAACTTCACAAAAACTGATGAGCACATGTGTCATGACATGGTGAAGAAGCATGCAGAGTTTCATGGAGATCGGACCATAGGTGGCGCTATAACTGTCAAAAAGGTCGCCTATTATTAGGTGTTCAAGCACGAAGTGCTGAAAACCTATTGTAATTGCTATTTGAAAAAAAAAAAAAAACCTAAAACGCATCGTGCAGCCCAAACCTTGAAACCTGGCCGGGTGGTAGGGCCTCAGTTTGGGGAGAACCTATCAGAGTATGACCCCGATTTGCCCATAGGTGGCGCTACAGCAACGAAAAGTACTAAATTGCTCATAACTCCTAGACCGTTTGACTTGGAATGCCTTGGCTCAAGGCGGACAAGATGTATATATCGGATTCTCGATTTGAGCAACGAAAAATTTGTTATGGCCAATTTTGTCCAAAACCTACTTTTGCAAACTAGTCCCTGGTTTTTTGCCTGATCGGAACCAGACCAGTCTAGGACAATTCTCTGGACTCTCTAGATCAATAATTATCAAAAAAAAGTTGAACTTTGCCCTTTGGTTCACTGTAACAGGGTCGTTTAGAAAAGGGGGTGTGTCAAAATACACTCAAAAGCCTATAAATCATAAATAAAAACTCAGAACTTCACAAAAACTGATGAGCACATGTGTCATGACATGGTGAAGAAGCATGCAGAGTTTCATGGAGATCGGACCATAGGTGGCGCTATAACTGTCAAAAAGGTCGCCTATTATTAGGTGTTCAAGCACGAAGTGCTGAAAACCTATTGTAATTGCTATTTGAAAAAAAAAAAAAAAAAAAACGCATCGTGCAGCCCAAACCTTGAAACCTGGCCGGGTGGTAGGGCCTCAGTTTGGGGAGAACCTATCAGAGTATGACCCCGATTGGCCCATAGGTGGCGCTACAGCAACCAAAAGTACTAAATTGCTCATAACTCCTAGACCGTTTGACTTGGAATGCCTTGGCTCAAGGCGGACAAGATGTATATATCGGATTCTCGATTTGAGCAACGAAAAATTTGTTATGGCCAATTTTGTCCAAAACCTACTTTTGCAAACTAGTCCCTGGTTTTTTGCCTGATCGGAACCAGACCAGTCTAGGACAATTCTCTGGACTCTCTAGATCAATAATTATCAAAAAAAAGTTGAACTTTGCCCTTTGGTTCACTGTAACAGGGTCGTTTAGAAAAGGGGGTGTGTCAAAATACACTCAAAAGCCTATAAATCATAAATAAAAACTCAGAACTTCACAAAAAATGATGAGCACATGTGTCATGACATGGTGAAGAAGCATGCAGAGTTTCATGGAGATCGGACCATAGGTGGCGCTATAACTGTCAAAAAGGTCGCCTATTATTAGGTGTTCAAGCACGAAGTGCTGAAAACCTATTGTAATTGCTATTTGAAAAAAAAAAAAAAACTAAAACGCATCGTGCAGCCCAAACCTTGAAACCTGGCCAGGTGGTAGGGCCTCAGTTTGGGGAGAACCTATCAGAGTATGACCCCGATTGGCCCATAGGTGGCGCTACAGCAATCAAAAGAACTAAATTGCTCATAACTCCTAGACCGTTTGACTTGGAATCAAGCTTTTTGCACCACTGTGTTCCTTGGCTCAAGACGGACAAGGTGTATATCTCGGATTCTCGATTGGAGCAACACTCACACTTTGAACTTTGCCCTTTGGTTCACTGTAACAGGGTCGTTTAGAAAAGGGGGCGTGTCAAAATACACTCAAAAGCCTATAAATCATAAATAAAAACTCAGAACTTCACAAAAACTGATGAGCACATGTGTCATGACATGGTGAAGAAGCATGCAGAGTTTCATGGAGATCGGACCATAGGTGGCGCTATAACTGTCAAAAAGCTTATATACCATTAAAAGAGATTTTCACAATTACATATCCCGTGTGTGTGTGTGTGTGTGTGTGTGTGTGTGTGTGTGTGTGTGTGTGTGTGTGTGTGTGTGTGTGTGTGTGTGTGTGTGTGTGTAAGCATGCATAATATAGTTAACAACTGGTTTGTTTTAGTGCAGAATACTGGTGAAATCAAGTGTGTTCAAAATGAAAGTGAGTCAGTAAGTGGTCTTCTATTGCCCTCTCTACTTATTAATAGTCTTTTCACATGTGCTTTTGCATTCATATATATAGACAATAATAAATCACTTATATAACAATTACTATTATAACACAATCATATTTTGTCAGAGTGTATCACTTCAATTGTTCTGATGCTTCACATAATGTCTATCAACGTGGTAAATCATGGTAAATAACGCCAGAAACATGGTAAATCATAGTGAATAAGGTAAATCATGCTAGAATCCTGGTAAATCATTCTAGAATGTGCTATATCATGGTAAATCATCCTATAACATGGTAAATCAAGGTAAACTAAGATAAATCATGGTAAATTATGGTAAACCATGTTAGAATCATATTAAATCATACTAGAATGTGTTCAATTCTGGTAAACCATGTTAGAACAGGGTAAATCATGGTCAATCATACTAGAACTTGGTATATCATGGTAAACTATGGTAAATCATACTGGAACATGGTAAATCATACTGGAACATGGTAAATCATACTGGAACATGGTAAATCAAGAAAAATCAAACTGAAATGTGGTATATCATGGTAAATCATGCTAAAACATGGTCTATTCCATCTATGATGTCAGTGGTTAAATGCTTGCTACATAAAACTTAATGTCTTTTGATGCTTTTGTGCTTAACGGCCTTAAAGGCCTTAACTGCTTGAACACCGCTAAATGCTGCTTGCAGCTTTAATTAGGTGTTCAAGCACGAAGTGCTGAAAACCTATTGTAATTGCTATTTGAAAAAAAAAAAAAAAACTAAAACGCATCGTGCAGCCCAAACCGTAAGGCCTAGAGACTTGAAACCTGGCCAGGTGGTAGGGCCTCAGTTTGGGGAGAACCTATCAGAGTATGACCCCGATTGGCCCATAGGTGGCGCTACAGCAACCAAAAGTACTAAATTGCTCATAACTCCTAGACCGTTTGACTTGGAATGCCTTGGCTCAAGGCGGACAAGATGTATATCTCGGATTCTCGATTTGAGCAACGAAAAATTTGTTATGGCCAATTTTGTCCAAAACCTACTTTTGCAAACTAGTCCCTGGTTTTTTGCCTGATCGGAACCAGACCAGTCTAGGACAATTCTCTGGACTCTCTAGATCAATAATTATCAAAAAAAAGTTGAACTTTGCCCTTTGGTTCACTGTAACAGGGTCGTTTAGAAAAGGGGGTGTGTCAAAATACACTCAAAAGCCTATAAATCATAAATAAAAACTCAGAACTTCACAAAAAATGATGAGCACATGTGTCATGACATGGTGAAGAAGCATGCAGAGTTTCATGGAGATCGGACCATAGGTGGCGCTATAACTGTCAAAAAGGTCGCCTATTATTAGGTGTTCAAGCACGAAGTGCTGAAAACCTATTGTAATTGCTATTTGAAAAAAAAAAAAAACCTAAAACGCATCGTGCAGCCCAAACCTTGAAACCTGGCCAGATGGTAGGGCCTCAGTTTGGGGAGAACCTATCAGAGTATGACCCCGATTGGCCCATAGGTGGCGCTACAGCAACCAAAAGAACTAAATTGCTCATAACTCCTAGACCGTTTGACTTGGAATCAAGCTTTTTGCACCACTGTGTTCCTTGGCTCAAGACGGACAAGGTGTATATCTCGGATTCTCGATTGGAGCAACACTCACACTTTGAACTTTGCCCTTTGGTTCACTGTAACAGGGTCGTTTAGAAAAGGGGGCGTGTCAAAATACACTCAAAAGCCTATAAATCATAAATAAAAACTCAGAACTTCACAAAAACTGATGAGCACATGTGTCATGACATGGTGAAGAAGCATGCAGAGTTTCATGGAGATCGGACCATAGGTGGCGCTATAACTGTCAAAAAGCTTATATACCATTAAAAGAGATTTTCACAATTACATATCCCGTGTGTGTGTGTGTGTGTGTGTGTGTGTGTGTGTGTGTGTGTGTGTGTAAGCATGCATAATATAGTTAACAACTGGTTTGTTTTAGTGCAGAATACTGGTGAAATCAAGTGTGTTCAAAATGAAAGTGAGTCAGTAAGTGGTCTTCTATTGCCCTCTCTACTTATTAATAGTCTTTTCACATGTGCTTTTGCATTCATATATATAGACAATAATAAATCACTTATATAACAATTACTATTATAACACAATCATATTTTGTCAGAGTGTATCACTTCAATTGTTCTGATGCTTCACATAATGTCTATCAACGTGGTAAATCATGGTAAATAACGCCAGAAACATGGTAAATCATAGTGAATAAGGTAAATCATGCTAGAATCCTGGTAAATCATTCTAGAATGTGCTATATCATGGTAAATCATCCTATAACATGGTAAATCAAGGTAAACTAAGATAAATCATGGTAAATTATGGTAAACCATGTTAGAATCATATTAAATCATACTAGAATGTGTTCAATTCTGGTAAACCATGTTAGAACAGGGTAAATCATGGTCAATCATACTAGAACTTGGTATATCATGGTAAACTATGGTAAATCATACTGGAACATGGTAAATCATACTGGAACATGGTAAATCAAGAAAAATCAAACTGAAATGTGGTATATCATGGTAAATCATGCTAAAACATGGTCTATTCCATCTATGATGTCAGTGGTTAAATGCTTGCTACATAAAACTTAATGTCTTTTGATGCTTTTGTGCTTAACGGCCTTAAAGGCCTTAACTGCTTGAACACCGCTAAATGCTGCTTGCAGCTTTAATTAGGTGTTCAAGCACGAAGTGCTGAAAACCTATTGTAATTGCTATTTGAAAAAAAAAAAAAAACCTAAAACGCATCGTGCAGCCCAAACCGTAAGGCCTAGAGACTTGAAACCTGGCCAGGTGGTAGGGCCTCAGTTTGGGGAGAACCTATCAGAGTATGACCCCGATTGGCCCATAGGTGGCGCTACAGCAACCAAAAGTACTAAATTGCTCATAACTCCTAGACCGTTTGACTTGGAATGCCTTGGCTCAAGGCGGACAAGATGTATATCTCGGATTCTCGATTTGAGCAACGAAAAATTTGTTATGGCCAATTTTGTCCAAAACCTACTTTTGCAAACTAGTCCCTGGTTTTTTGCCTGATCGGAACCAGACCAGTCTAGGACAATTCTCTGGACTCTCTAGATCAATAATTATCAAAAAAAAGTTGAACTTTGCCCTTTGGTTCACTGTAACAGGGTCGTTTAGAAAAGGGGGTGTGTCAAAATACACTCAAAAGCCTATAAATCATAAATAAAAACTCAGAACTTCACAAAAAATGATGAGCACATGTGTCATGACATGGTGAAGAAGCATGCAGAGTTTCATGGAGATCGGACCATAGGTGGCGCTATAACTGTCAAAAAGGTCGCCTATTATTAGGTGTTCAAGCACGAAGTGCTGAAAACCTATTGTAATTGCTATTTGAAAAAAAAAAAAAACCTAAAACGCATCGTGCAGCCCAAACCTTGAAACCTGGCCAGATGGTAGGGCCTCAGTTTGGGGAGAACCTATCAGAGTATGACCCCGATTGGCCCATAGGTGGCGCTACAGCAACCAAAAGAACTAAATTGCTCATAACTCCTAGACCGTTTGACTTGGAATCAAGCTTTTTGCACCACTGTGTTCCTTGGCTCAAGACGGACAAGGTGTATATCTCGGATTTTCGATTGGAGCAACACTCACACTTTGAACTTTGCCCTTTGGTTCACTGTAACAGGGTCGTTTAGAAAAGGGGGCGTGTCAAAATACACTCAAAAGCCTATAAATCATAAATAAAAACTCAGAACTTCACAAAAACTGATGAGCACATGTGTCATGACATGGTGAAGAAGCATGCAGAGTTTCATGGAAATCGGACCATAGGTGGCGCTATAACTGTCAAAAAGCTTATATACCATTAAAAGAGATTTTCACAATTACATATCCCGTGTGTGTGTGTGTGTGTGTGTGTGTGTGTGTGTGTGTGTGTGTGTGTGTGTGTGTGTGTGTGTGTGTGTGTGTGTAAGCATGCATAATATAGTTAACAACTGGTTTGTTTTAGTGCAGAATACTGGTGAAATCAAGTGTGTTCAAAATGAAAGTGAGTCAGTAAGTGGTCTTCTATTGCCCTCTCTACTTATTAATAGTCTTTTCACATGTGCTTTTGCATTCATATATATAGACAATAATAAATCACTTATATAACAATTACTATTATAACACAATCATATTTTGTCAGAGTGTATGACTTCAATTGTTCTGATGCTTCACATAATGTCTATCAACGTGGTAAATCATGGTAAATAACGCCAGAAACATGGTAAATCATAGTGAATAAGGTAAATCATGCTAGAATCCTGGTAAATCATTCTAGAATGTGCTATATCATGGTAAATCATCCTATAACATGGTAAATCAAGGTAAACTAAGATAAATCATGGTAAATTATGGTAAACCATGTTAGAATCATATTAAATCATACTAGAATGTGTTCAATTCTGGTAAACCATGTTAGAACAGGGTAAATCATGGTCAATCATACTAGAACTTGGTATATCATGGTAAACTATGGTAAATCATACTGGAACATGGTAAATCATACTGGAACATGGTAAATCATACTGGAACATGGTAAATCAAGAAAAATCAAACTGAAATGTGGTATATCATGGTAAATCATGCTAAAACATGGTCTATTCCATCTATGATGTCAGTGGTTAAATGCTTGCTACATAAAACTTAATGTCTTTTGATGCTTTTGTGCTTAACGGCCTTAAAGGCCTTAACTGCTTGAACACCGCTAAATGCTGCTTGCAGCTTTAATTAGGTGTTCAAGCACGAAGTGCTGAAAACCTATTGTAATTGCTATTTGAAAAAAAAAAAAAAACCTAAAACGCATCGTGCAGCCCAAACCGTAAGGCCTAGAGACTTGAAACCTGGCCAGGTGGTAGGGCCTCAGTTTGGGGAGAACCTATCAGAGTATGACCCCGATTGGCCCATAGGTGGCGCTACAGCAACCAAAAGTACTAAATTGCTCATAACTCCTAGACCGTTTGACTTGGAATGCCTTGGCTCAAGGCGGACAAGATGTATATCTCGGATTCTCGATTTGAGCAACGAAAAATTTGTTATGGCCAATTTTGTCCAAAACCTACTTTTGCAAACTAGTCCCTGGTTTTTTGCCTGATCGGAACCAGACCAGTCTAGGACAATTCTCTGGACTCTCTAGATCAATAATTATCAAAAAAAAGTTGAACTTTGCCCTTTGGTTCACTGTAACAGGGTCGTTTAGAAAAGGGGGTGTGTCAAAATACACTCAAAAGCCTATAAATCATAAATAAAAACTCAGAACTTCACAAAAACTGATGAGCACATGTGTCATGACATGGTGAAGAAGCATGCAGAGTTTCATGGAGATCGGACCATAGGTGGCGCTATAACTGTCAAAAAGGTCGCCTATTATTAGGTGTTCAAGCACGAAGTGCTGAAAACCTATTGTAATTGCTATTTGAAAAAAAAAAAAAAACCTAAAACGCATCGTGCAGCCCAAACCTTGAAACCTGGCCGGGTGGTAGGGCCTCAGTTTGGGGAGAACCTATCAGAGTATGACCCCGATTGGCCCATAGGTGGCGCTAAAGCAACCAAAAGTACTAAATTGCTCATAACTCCTAGACCGTTTGACTTGGAATGCCTTGGCTCAAGGCGGACAAGATGTATATATCGGATTCTCGATTTGAGCAACGAAAAATTTGTTATGGCCAATTTTGTCCAAAACCTACTTTTGCAAACTAGTCCCTGGTTTTTTGCCTGATCGGAACCAGACCAGTCTAGGACAATTCTCTGGACTCTCTAGATCAATAATTATCAAAAAAAAGTTGAACTTTGCCCTTTGGTTCACTGTAACAGGGTCGTTTAGAAAAGGGGGTGTGTCAAAATACACTCAAAAGCCTATAAATCATAAATAAAAACTCAGAACTTCACAAAAACTGATGAGCACATGTGTCATGACATGGTGAAGAAGCATGCAGAGTTTTATGGAGATCGGACCATAGGTGGCGCTATAACTGTCAAAAAGGTCGCCTATTATTAGGTGTTCAAGCACGAAGTGCTGAAAACCTATTGTAATTGCTATTTGAAAAAAAAAAAAACCTAAAACGCATCGTGCAGCCCAAACCGTAAGGCCTAGAGACTTGAAACCTGGCCAGGTGGTAGGGCCTCAGTTTGGGGAGAACCTATCAGAGTATGACCCCGATTGGCCCATAGGTGGCGCTACAGCAACCAAAAGTACTAAATTGCTCATAACTCCTAGACCGTTTGACTTGGAATGCCTTGGCTCAAGGCGGACAAGATGTATATATCGGATTCTCGATTTGAGCAACGAAAAATTTGTTATGGCCAATTTTGTCCAAAACCTACTTTTGCAAACTAGTCCCTGGTTTTTTGCCTGATCGGAACCAGACCAGTCTAGGACAATTCTCTGGACTCTCTAGATCAATAATTATCAAAAAAAAGTTGAACTTTGCCCTTTGGTTCACTGTAGCAGGGTCGTTTAGAAAAGGGGGTGTGTCAAAATACACTCAAAAGCCTATAAATCATAAATAAAAACTCAGAACTTCACAAAAACTGATGAGCACATGTGTCATGACATGGTGAAGAAGCATGCAGAGTTTCATGGAGATCGGACCATAGGTTGCGCTATAACTGTCAAAAAGGTCGCCTATTATTAGGTGTTCAAGCACGAAGTGCTGAAAACCTATTGTAATTGCTATTTGAAAAAAAAAAAAACCTAAAACGCATCGTGCAGCCCAAACCTTGAAACCTGGCCGGGTGGTAGGGCCTCAGTTTGGGGAGAACCTATCAGAGTATGACCCCGATTGGCCCATAGGTGGCGCTACAGCAACCAAAAGTACTAAATTGCTCATAACTCCTAGACCGTTTGACTTGGAATGCCTTGGCTCAAGGCGGACAAGATGTATATATCGGATTCTCGATTTGAGCAACGAAAAATTTGTTATGGCCAATTTTGTCCAAAACCTACTTTTGCAAACTAGTCCCTGGTTTTTTGCCTGATCGGAACCAGACCAGTCTAGGACAATTCTCTGGACTCTCTAGATCAATAATTATCAAAAAAAAGTTGAACTTTGCCCTTTGGTTCACTGTAACAGGGTCGTTTAGAAAAGGGGGTGTGTCAAAATACACTCAAAAGCCTATAAATCATAAATAAAAACTCAGAACTTCACAAAAACTGATGAGCACATGTGTCATGACATGGTGAAGAAGCATGCAGAGTTTTATGGAGATCGGACCATAGGTGGCGCTATAACTGTCAAAAAGGTCGCCTATTATTAGGTGTTCAAGCACGAAGTGCTGAAAACCTATTGTAATTGCTATTTGAAAAAAAAAAAAAACCTAAAACGCATCGTGCAGCCCAAACCGTAAGGCCTAGAGACTTGAAACCTGGCCAGGTGGTAGGGCCTCAGTTTGGGGAGAACCTATCAGAGTATGACCCCGATTGGCCCATAGGTGGCGCTACAGCAACCAAAAGTACTAAATTGCTCATAACTCCTAGACCGTTTGACTTGGAATGCCTTGGCTCAAGGCGGACAAGATGTATATATCGGATTCTCGATTTGAGCAACGAAAAATTTGTTATGGCCAATTTTGTCCAAAACCTACTTTTGCAAACTAGTCCCTGGTTTTTTGCCTGATCGGAACCAGACCAGTCTAGGACAATTCTCTGGACTCTCTAGATCAATAATTATCAAAAAAAAGTTGAACTTTGCCCTTTGGTTCACTGTAACAGGGTCGTTTAGAAAAGGGGGTGTGTCAAAATACACTCAAAAGCCTATAAATCATAAATAAAAACTCAGAGCTTCACAAAAACTGATGAGCACATGTGTCATGACATGGTGAAGAAGCATGCAGAGTTTCATGGAGATCGGACCATAGGTGGCGCTATAACTGTCAAAAAGGTCGCCTATTATTAGGTGTTCAAGCACGAAGTGCTGAAAACCTATTGTAATTGCTATTTGAAAAAAAAAAAAACCTAAAACGCATCGTGCAGCCCAAACCGTAAGGCCTAGAGACTTGAAACCTGGCCAGGTGGTAGGGCCTCAGTTTGGGGAGAACCTATCAGAGTATGACCCCGATTGGCCCATAGGTGGCGCTACAGCAACCAAAAGTACTAAATTGCTCATAACTCCTAGAGCGTTTGACTTGGAATCAAGCTTTTTGCACCACTGTGTTCCTTGGCTCAAAACGGACAAGGTGTATATCTCGGATTCTCGATTGGAGCAACACTCACACTTTGAACTTTGCCCTTTGGTTCACTGTAACAGGGTCGTTTAGAAAAGGGGGCGTGTCAAAATACACTCAAAAGCCTATAAATCATAAATAAAAACTCAGAACTTCACAAAAACTGATGAGCACATGTGTCATGACATGGTGAAGAAGCATGCAGAGTTTCATGGAGATCGGACCATAGGTGGCGCTATAACTGTCAAAAAGCTTATATACCATTAAAAGAGATTTTCACAATTACATATCCCGTGTGTGTGTGTGTGTGTGTGTGTGTGTGTGTGTGTGTGTGTGTGTGTGTGTGTGTGTGTGTGTGTGTAAGCATGCATAATATAGTTAACAACTGGTTTGTTTTAGTGCAGAATACTGGTGAAATCAAGTGTGTTCAAAATGAAAGTGAGTCAGTAAGTGGTCTTCTATTGCCCTCTCTACTTATTAATAGTCTTTTCACATGTGCTTTTGCATTCATATATATAGACAATAATAAATCACTTATATAACAATTACTATTATAACACAATCATATTTTGTCAGAGTGTATCACTTCAATTGTTCTGATGCTTCACATAATGTCTATCAACGTGGTAAATCATGGTAAATAACGCCAGAAACATGGTAAATCATAGTGAATAAGGTAAATCATGCTAGAATCCTGGTAAATCATTCTAGAATGTGCTATATCATGGTAAATCATCCTATAACATGGTAAATCAAGGTAAACTAAGATAAATCATGGTAAATTATGGTAAACCATGTTAGAATCATATTAAATCATACTAGAATGTGTTCAATTCTGGTAAACCATGTTAGAACAGGGTAAATCATGGTCAATCATACTAGAACTTGGTATATCATGGTAAACTATGGTAAATCATACTGGAACATGGTAAATCATACTGGAACATGGTAAATCATACTGGAACATGGTAAATCAAGAAAAATCAAACTGAAATGTGGTATATCATGGTAAATCATGCTAAAACATGGTCTATTCCATCTATGATGTCAGTGGTTAAATGCTTGCTACATAAAACTTAATGTCTTTTGATGCTTTTGTGCTTAACGGCCTTAAAGGCCTTAACTGCTTGAACACCGCTAAATGCTGCTTGCAGCTTTAATTAGGTGTTCAAGCACGAAGTGCTGAAAACCTATTGTAATTGCTATTTGAAAAAAAAAAAAAAACCTAAAACGCATCGTGCAGCCCAAACCGTAAGGCCTAGAGACTTGAAACCTGGCCAGGTGGTAGGGCCTCAGTTTGGGGAGAACCTATCAGAGTATGACCCCGAATGGCCCATAGGTGGCGCTACAGCAACCAAAAGTACTAAATTGCTCATAACTCCTAGACCGTTTGACTTGGAATGCCTTGGCTCAAGGCGGACAAGATGTATATCTCGGATTATCGATTTGAGCAACGAAAAATTTGTTATGGCCAATTTTGTCCAAAACCTACTTTTGCAAACTAGTCCCTGGTTTTTTGCCTGATCGGAACCAGACCAGTCTAGGACAATTCTCTGGACTCTCTAGATCAATAATTATCCAAAAAAAGTTGAACTTTGCCCTTTGGTTCACTGTAACAGGGTCGTTTAGAAAAGGGGGTGTGTCAAAATACACTCAAAAGCCTATAAATCATAAATAAAAACTCAGAACTTCACAAAAAATGATGAGCACATGTGTCATGACATGGTGAAGAAGCATGCAGAGTTTCATGGAGATCGGACCATAGGTGGCGCTATAACTGTCAAAAAGGTCGCCTATTATTAGGTGTTCAAGCACGAAGTGCTGAAAACCTATTGTAATTGCTATTTGAAAAAAAAAAAAAACCTAAAACGCATCGTGCAGCCCAAACCTTGAAACCTGGCCAGATGGTAGGGCCTCAGTTTGGGGAGAACCTATCAGAGTATGACCCCGATTGGCCCATAGGTGGCGCTACAGCAACCAAAAGAACTAAATTGCTCATAACTCCTAGACCGTTTGACTTGGAATCAAGCTTTTTGCACCACTGTGTTCCTTGGCTCAAGACGGACAAGGTGTATATCTCGGATTTTCGATTGGAGCAACACTCACACTTTGAACTTTGCCCTTTGGTTCACTGTAACAGGGTCGTTTAGAAAAGGGGGCGTGTCAAAATACACTCAAAAGCCTATAAATCATAAATAAAAACTCAGAACTTCACAAAAACTGATGAGCACATGTGTCATGACATGGTGAAGAAGCATGCAGAGTTTCATGGAGATCGGACCATAGGTGGCGCTATAACTGTCAAAAAGCTTATATACCATTAAAAGAGATTTTCACAATTACATATCCCGTGTGTGTGTGTGTGTGTGTGTGTGTGTGTGTGTGTGTGTGTGTGTGTGTGTGTGTGTGTGTGTGTGTGTGTGTGTGTGTGTGTGTGTGTGTGTGTGTGTGTAAGCATGCATAATATAGTTAACAACTGGTTTGTTTTAGTGCAGAATACTGGTGAAATCAAGTGTGTTCAAAATGAAAGTGAGTCAGTAAGTGGTCTTCTATTGCCCTCTCTACTTATTAATAGTCTTTTCACATGTGCTTTTGCATTCATATATATAGACAATAATAAATCACTTATATAACAATTACTATTATAACACAATCATATTTTGTCAGAGTGTATCACTTCAATTGTTCTGATGCTTCACATAATGTCTATCAACGTGGTAAATCATGGTAAATAACGCCAGAAACATGGTAAATCATAGTGAATAAGGTAAATCATGCTAGAATCCTGGTAAATCATTCTAGAATGTGCTATATCATGGTAAATCATCCTATAACATGGTAAATCAAGGTAAACTAAGATAAATCATGGTAAATTATGGTAAACCATGTTAGAATCATATTAAATCATACTAGAATGTGTTCAATTCTGGTAAACCATGTTAGAACAGGGTAAATCATGGTCAATCATACTAGAACTTGGTATATCATGGTAAACTATGGTAAATCATACTGGAACATGGTAAATCATACTGGAACATGGTAAATCATACTGGAACATGGTAAATCAAGAAAAATCAAACTGAAATGTGGTATATCATGGTAAATCATGCTAAAACATGGTCTATTCCATCTATGATGTCAGTGGTTAAATGCTTGCTACATAAAACTTAATGTCTTTTGATGCTTTTGTGCTTAACGGCCTTAAAGGCCTTAACTGCTTGAACACCGCTAAATGCTGCTTGCAGCTTTAATTAGGTGTTCAAGCACGAAGTGCTGAAAACCTATTGTAATTGCTATTTGAAAAAAAAAAAAAAACCTAAAACGCATCGTGCAGCCCAAACCGTAAGGCCTAGAGACTTGAAACCTGGCCAGGTGGTAGGGCCTCAGTTTGGGGAGAACCTATCAGAGTATGACCCCGATTGGCCCATAGGTGGCGCTACAGCAACCAAAAGTACTAAATTGCTCATAACTCCTAGACCGTTTGACTTGGAATGCCTTGGCTCAAGGCGGACAAGATGTATATCTCGGATTCTCGATTTGAGCAACGAAAAATTTGTTATGGCCAATTTTGTCCAAAACCTACTTTTGCAAACTAGTCCCTGGTTTTTTGCCTGATCGGAACCAGACCAGTCTAGGACAATTCTCTGGACTCTCTAGATCAATAATTATCAAAAAAAAGTTGAACTTTGCCCTTTGGTTCACTGTAACAGGGTCGTTTAGAAAAGGGGGTGTGTCAAAATACACTCAAAAGCCTATAAATCATAAATAAAAACTCAGAACTTCACAAAAAATGATGAGCACATGTGTCATGACATGGTGAAGAAGCATGCAGAGTTTCATGGAGATCGGACCATAGGTGGCGCTATAACTGTCAAAAAGGTCGCCTATTATTAGGTGTTCAAGCACGAAGTGCTGAAAACCTATTGTAATTGCTATTTGAAAAAAAAAAAAAACCTAAAACGCATCGTGCAGCCCAAACCTTGAAACCTGGCCAGATGGTAGGGCCTCAGTTTGGGGAGAACCTATCAGAGTATGACCCCGATTGGCCCATAGGTGGCGCTACAGCAACCAAAAGAACTAAATTGCTCATAACTCCTAGACCGTTTGACTTGGAATCAAGCTTTTTGCACCACTGTGTTCCTTGGCTCAAGACGGACAAGGTGTATATCTCGGATTTTCGATTGGAGCAACACTCACACTTTGAACTTTGCCCTTTGGTTCACTGTAACAGGGTCGTTTAGAAAAGGGGGCGTGTCAAAATACACTCAAAAGCCTATAAATCATAAATAAAAACTCAGAACTTCACAAAAACTGATGAGCACATGTGTCATGACATGGTGAAGAAGCATGCAGAGTTTCATGGAAATCGGACCATAGGTGGCGCTATAACTGTCAAAAAGCTTATATACCATTAAAAGAGATTTTCACAATTACATATCCCGTGTGTGTGTGTGTGTGTGTGTGTGTGTGTGTGTGTGTGTGTGTGTGTGTGTGTGTGTGTGTGTGTGTGTGTGTGTAAGCATGCATAATATAGTTAACAACTGGTTTGTTTTAGTGCAGAATACTGGTGAAATCAAGTGTGTTCAAAATGAAAGTGAGTCAGTAAGTGGTCTTCTATTGCCCTCTCTACTTATTAATAGTCTTTTCACATGTGCTTTTGCATTCATATATATAGACAATAATAAATCACTTATATAACAATTACTATTATAACACAATCATATTTTGTCAGAGTGTATGACTTCAATTGTTCTGATGCTTCACATAATGTCTATCAACGTGGTAAATCATGGTAAATAACGCCAGAAACATGGTAAATCATAGTGAATAAGGTAAATCATGCTAGAATCCTGGTAAATCATTCTAGAATGTGCTATATCATGGTAAATCATCCTATAACATGGTAAATCAAGGTAAACTAAGATAAATCATGGTAAATTATGGTAAACCATGTTAGAATCATATTAAATCATACTAGAATGTGTTCAATTCTGGTAAACCATGTTAGAACAGGGTAAATCATGGTCAATCATACTAGAACTTGGTATATCATGGTAAACTATGGTAAATCATACTGGAACATGGTAAATCATACTGGAACATGGTAAATCATACTGGAACATGGTAAATCAAGAAAAATCAAACTGAAATGTGGTATATCATGGTAAATCATGCTAAAACATGGTCTATTCCATCTATGATGTCAGTGGTTAAATGCTTGCTACATAAAACTTAATGTCTTTTGATGCTTTTGTGCTTAACGGCCTTAAAGGCCTTAACTGCTTGAACACCGCTAAATGCTGCTTGCAGCTTTAATTAGGTGTTCAAGCACGAAGTGCTGAAAACCTATTGTAATTGCTATTTGAAAAAAAAAAAAAAACCTAAAACGCATCGTGCAGCCCAAACCGTAAGGCCTAGAGACTTGAAACCTGGCCAGGTGGTAGGGCCTCAGTTTGGGGAGAACCTATCAGAGTATGACCCCGATTGGCCCATAGGTGGCGCTACAGCAACCAAAAGTACTAAATTGCTCATAACTCCTAGACCGTTTGACTTGGAATGCCTTGGCTCAAGGCGGACAAGATGTATATCTCGGATTCTCGATTTGAGCAACGAAAAATTTGTTATGGCCAATTTTGTCCAAAACCTACTTTTGCAAACTAGTCCCTGGTTTTTTGCCTGATCGGAACCAGACCAGTCTAGGACAATTCTCTGGACTCTCTAGATCAATAATTATCAAAAAAAAGTTGAACTTTGCCCTTTGGTTCACTGTAACAGGGTCGTTTAGAAAAGGGGGTGTGTCAAAATACACTCAAAAGCCTATAAATCATAAATAAAAACTCAGAACTTCACAAAAACTGATGAGCACATGTGTCATGACATGGTGAAGAAGCATGCAGAGTTTCATGGAGATCGGACCATAGGTGGCGCTATAACTGTCAAAAAGGTCGCCTATTATTAGGTGTTCAAGCACGAAGTGCTGAAAACCTATTGTAATTGCTATTTGAAAAAAAAAAAAAAACCTAAAACGCATCGTGCAGCCCAAACCTTGAAACCTGGCCGGGTGGTAGGGCCTCAGTTTGGGGAGAACCTATCAGAGTATGACCCCGATTGGCCCATAGGTGGCGCTACAGCAACCAAAAGTACTAAATTGCTCATAACTCCTAGACCGTTTGACTTGGAATGCCTTGGCTCAAGGCGGACAAGATGTATATATCGGATTCTCGATTTGAGCAACGAAAAATTTGTTATGGCCAATTTTGTCCAAAACCTACTTTTGCAAACTAGTCCCTGGTTTTTTGCCTGATCGGAACCAGACCAGTCTAGGACAATTCTCTGGACTCTCTAGATCAATAATTATCAAAAAAAAGTTGAACTTTGCCCTTTGGTTCACTGTAACAGGGTCGTTTAGAAAAGGGGGTGTGTCAAAATACACTCAAAAGCCTATAAATCATAAATAAAAACTCAGAACTTCACAAAAACTGATGAGCACATGTGTCATGACATGGTGAAGAAGCATGCAGAGTTTTATGGAGATCGGACCATAGGTGGCGCTATAACTGTCAAAAAGGTCGCCTATTATTAGGTGTTCAAGCACGAAGTGCTGAAAACCTATTGTAATTGCTATTTGAAAAAAAAAAAAACCTAAAACGCATCGTGCAGCCCAAACCGTAAGGCCTAGAGACTTGAAACCTGGCCAGGTGGTAGGGCCTCAGTTTGGGGAGAACCTATCAGAGTATGACCCCGATTGGCCCATAGGTGGCGCTACAGCAACCAAAAGTACTAAATTGCTCATAACTCCTAGACCGTTTGACTTGGAATGCCTTGGCTCAAGGCGGACAAGATGTATATATCGGATTCTCGATTTGAGCAACGAAAAATTTGTTATGGCCAATTTTGTCCAAAACCTACTTTTGCAAACTAGTCCCTGGTTTTTTGCCTGATCGGAACCAGACCAGTCTAGGACAATTCTCTGGACTCTCTAGATCAATAATTATCAAAAAAAAGTTGAACTTTGCCCTTTGGTTCACTGTAACAGGGTCGTTTAGAAAAGGGGGTGTGTCAAAATACACTCAAAAGCCTATAAATCATAAATAAAAACTCAGAACTTCACAAAAACTGATGAGCACATGTGTCATGACATGGTGAAGAAGCATGCAGAGTTTCATGGAGATCGGACCATAGGTTGCGCTATAACTGTCAAAAAGGTCGCCTATTATTAGGTGTTCAAGCACGAAGTGCTGAAAACCTATTGTAATTGCTATTTGAAAAAAAAAAAAACCTAAAACGCATCGTGCAGCCCAAACCTTGAAACCTGGCCGGGTGGTAGGGCCTCAGTTTGGGGAGAACCTATCAGAGTATGACACCGATTGGCCCATAGGTGGCGCTACAGCAACCAAAAGTACTAAATTGCTCATAACTCCTAGACCGTTTGACTTGGAATGCCTTGGCTCAAGGCGGACAAGATGTATATATCGGATTCTCGATTTGAGCAACGAAAAATTTGTTATGGCCAATTTTGTCCAAAACCTACTTTTGCAAACTAGTCCCTGGTTTTTTGCCTGATCGGAACCAGACCAGTCTAGGACAATTCTCTGGACTCTCTAGATCAATAATTATCAAAAAAAAGTTGAACTTTGCCCTTTGGTTCACTGTAACAGGGTCGTTTAGAAAAGGGGGTGTGTCAAAATACACTCAAAAGCCTATAAATCATAAATAAAAACTCAGAACTTCACAAAAACTGATGAGCACATGTGTCATGACATGGTGAAGAAGCATGCAGAGTTTCATGGAGATCGGACCATAGGTGGCGCTATAACTGTCAAAAAGGTCGCCTATTATTAGGTGTTCAAGCACGAAGTGCTGAAAACCTATTGTAATTGCTATTTGAAAAAAAAAAAAACCTAAAACGCATCGTGCAGCCCAAACCGTAAGGCCTAGAGACTTGAAACCTGGCCAGGTGGTAGGGCCTCAGTTTGGGGAGAACCTATCAGAGTATGACCCCGATTGGCCCATAGGTGGCGCTACAGCAACCAAAAGTACTAAATTGCTCATAACTCCTAGACCGTTTGACTTGGAATGCCTTGGCTCAAGGCGGACAAGATGTATATCTCGGATTCTCGATTTGAGCAACGAAAAATTTGTTATGGCCAATTTTGTCCAAAACCTACTTTTGCAAACTAGTCCCTGGTTTTTTGCCTGATCGGAACCAGACCAGTCTAGGACAATTCTCTGGACTCTCTAGATCAATAATTATCAAAAAAAAGTTGAACTTTGCCCTTTGGTTCACTGTAACAGGGTCGTTTAGAAAAGGGGGTGTGTCAAAATACACTCAAAAGCCTATAAATCATAAATAAAAACTCAGAACTTCACAAAAACTGATGAGCACATGTGTCATGACATGGTGAAGAAGCATGCAGAGTTTCATGGAGATCGGACCATAGGTGGCGCTATAACTGTCAAAAAGGTCGCCTATTATTAGGTGTTCAAGCACGAAGTGCTGAAAACCTATTGTAATTGCTATTTGAAAAAAAAAAAAAACCTAAAACGCATCGTGCAGCCCAAACCTTGAAACCTGGCCAGATGGTAGGGCCTCAGTTTGGGGAGAACCTATCAGAGTATGACCCCGATTGGCCCATAGGTGGCGCTACAGCAACCAAAAGAACTAAATTGCTCATAACTCCTAGACCGTTTGACTTGGAATCAAGCTTTTTGCACCACTGTGTTCCTTGGCTCAAGACGGACAAGGTGTATATCTCGGATTTTCGATTGGAGCAACACTCACACTTTGAACTTTGCCCTTTGGTTCACTGTAACAGGGTCGTTTAGAAAAGGGGGCGTGTCAAAATACACTCAAAAGCCTATAAATCATAAATAAAAACTCAGAACTTCACAAAAACTGATGAGCACATGTGTCATGACATGGTGAAGAAGCATGCAGAGTTTCATGGAAATCGGACCATAGGTGGCGCTATAACTGTCAAAAAGCTTATATACCATTAAAAGAGATTTTCACAATTACATATCCCGTGTGTGTGTGTGTGTGTGTGTGTGTGTGTGTGTGTGTGTGTGTGTGTGTGTGTGTGTGTGTGTGTGTGTGTAAGCATGCATAATATAGTTAACAACTGGTTTGTTTTAGTGCAGAATACTGGTGAAATCAAGTGTGTTCAAAATGAAAGTGAGTCAGTAAGTGGTCTTCTATTGCCCTCTCTACTTATTAATAGTCTTTTCACATGTGCTTTTGCATTCATATATATAGACAATAATAAATCACTTATATAACAATTACTATTATAACACAATCATATTTTGTCAGAGTGTATCACTTCAATTGTTCTGATGCTTCACATAATGTCTATCAACGTGGTAAATCATGGTAAATAACGCCAGAAACATGGTAAATCATAGTGAATAAGGTAAATCATGCTAGAATCCTGGTAAATCATTCTAGAATGTGCTATATCATGGTAAATCATCCTATAACATGGTAAATCAAGGTAAACTAAGATAAATCATGGTAAATTATGGTAAACCATGTTAGAATCATATTAAATCATACTAGAATGTGTTCAATTCTGGTAAACCATGTTAGAACAGGGTAAATCATGGTCAATCATACTAGAACTTGGTATATCATGGTAAACTATGGTAAATCATACTGGAACATGGTAAATCATACTGGAACATGGTAAATCATACTGGAACATGGTAAATCAAGAAAAATCAAACTGAAATGTGGTATATCATGGTAAATCATGCTAAAACATGGTCTATTCCATCTATGATGTCAGTGGTTAAATGCTTGCTACATAAAACTTAATGTCTTTTGATGCTTTTGTGCTTAACGGCCTTAAAGGCCTTAACTGCTTGAACACCGCTAAATGCTGCTTGCAGCTTTAATTAGGTGTTCAAGCACGAAGTGCTGAAAACCTATTGTAATTGCTATTTGAAAAAAAAAAAAAAACCTAAAACGCATCGTGCAGCCCAAACCGTAAGGCCTAGAGACTTGAAACCTGGCCAGGTGGTAGGGCCTCAGTTTGGGGAGAACCTATCAGAGTATGACCCCGATTGGCCCATAGGTGGCGCTACAGCAACCAAAAGTACTAAATTGCTCATAACTCCTAGACCGTTTGACTTGGAATGCCTTGGCTCAAGGCGGACAAGATGTATATCTCGGATTCTCGATTTGAGCAACGAAAAATTTGTTATGGCCAATTTTGTCCAAAACCTACTTTTGCAAACTAGTCCCTGGTTTTTTGCCTGATCGGAACCAGACCAGTCTAGGACAATTCTCTGGACTCTCTAGATCAATAATTATCAAAAAAAAGTTGAACTTTGCCCTTTGGTTCACTGTAACAGGGTCGTTTAGAAAAGGGGGTGTGTCAAAATACACTCAAAAGCCTATCAATCATAAATAAAAACTCAGAACTTCACAAAAACTGATGAGCACATGTGTCATGACATGGTGAAGAAGCATGCAGAGTTTCATGGAGATCGGACCATAGGTGGCGCTATAACTGTCAAAAAGGTCGCCTATTATTAGGTGTTCAAGCACGAAGTGCTGAAAACCTATTGTAATTGCTATTTGAAAAAAAAAAAAAAACCTAAAACGCATCGTGCAGCCCAAACCTTGAAACCTGGCCGGGTGGTAGGGCCTCAGTTTGGAGAGAACCTATCAGAGTATGACCCCGATTGGCCCATAGGTGGCGCTACAGCAACCAAAAGTACTAAATTGCTCATAACTCCTAGACCGTTTGACTTGGAATGCCTTGGCTCAAGGCGGACAAGATGTATATATCGGATTCTCGATTTGAGCAACGAAAAATTTGTTATGGCCAATTTTGTCCAAAACCTACTTTTGCAAACTAGTCCCTGGTTTTTTGCCTGATCGGAACCAGACCAGTCTAGGACAATTCTCTGGACTCTCTAGATCAATAATTATCAAAAAAAAGTTGAACTTTGCCCTTTGGTTCACTGTAACAGGGTCGTTTAGAAAAGGGGGTGTGTCAAAATACACTCAAAAGCCTATAAATCATAAATAAAAACTCAGAACTTCACAAAAACTGATGAGCACATGTGTCATGACATGGTGAAGAAGCATGCAGAGTTTCATGGAGATCGGACCATAGGTTGCGCTATAACTGTCAAAAAGGTCGCCTATTATTAGGTGTTCAAGCACGAAGTGCTGAAAACCTATTGTAATTGCTATTTGAAAAAAAAAAAAACCTAAAACGCATCGTGCAGCCCAAACCTTGAAACCTGGCCGGGTGGTAGGGCCTCAGTTTGGGGAGAACCTATCAGAGTATGACACCGATTGGCCCATAGGTGGCGCTACAGCAACCAAAAGTACTAAATTGCTCATAACTCCTAGACCGTTTGACTTGGAATGCCTTGGCTCAAGGCGGACAAGATGTATATATCGGATTCTCGATTTGAGCAACGAAAAATTTGTTATGGCCAATTTTGTCCAAAACCTACTTTTGCAAACTAGTCCCTGGTTTTTTGCCTGATCGGAACCAGACCAGTCTAGGACAATTCTCTGGACTCTCTAGATCAATAATTATCAAAAAAAAGTTGAACTTTGCCCTTTGGTTCACTGTAACAGGGTCGTTTAGAAAAGGGGGTGTGTCAAAATACACTCAAAAGCCTATAAATCATAAATAAAAACTCAGAACTTCACAAAAACTGATGAGCACATGTGTCATGACATGGTGAAGAAGCATGCAGAGTTTCATGGAGATCGGACCATAGGTGGCGCTATAACTGTCAAAAAGGTCGCCTATTATTAGGTGTTCAAGCACGAAGTGCTGAAAACCTATTGTAATTGCTATTTGAAAAAAAAAAAAACCTAAAACGCATCGTGCAGCCCAAACCGTAAGGCCTAGAGACTTGAAACCTGGCCAGGTGGTAGGGCCTCAGTTTGGGGAGAACCTATCAGAGTATGACCCCGATTGGCCCATAGGTGGCGCTACAGCAACCAAAAGTACTAAATTGCTCATAACTCCTAGACCGTTTGACTTGGAATGCCTTGGCTCAAGGCGGACAAGATGTATATCTCGGATTCTCGATTTGAGCAACGAAAAATTTGTTATGGCCAATTTTGTCCAAAACCTACTTTTGCAAACTAGTCCCTGGTTTTTTGCCTGATCGGAACCAGACCAGTCTAGGACAATTCTCTGGACTCTCTAGATCAATAATTATCAAAAAAAAGTTGAACTTTGCCCTTTGGTTCACTGTAACAGGGTCGTTTAGAAAAGGGGGTGTGTCAAAATACACTCAAAAGCCTATAAATCATAAATAAAAACTCAGAACTTCACAAAAACTGATGAGCACATGTGTCATGACATGGTGAAGAAGCATGCAGAGTTTCATGGAGATCGGACCATAGGTGGCGCTATAACTGTCAAAAAGGTCGCCTATTATTAGGTGTTCAAGCACGAAGTGCTGAAAACCTATTGTAATTGCTATTTGAAAAAAAAAAAAACCTAAAACGCATCGTGCAGCCCAAACCGTAAGGCCTAGAGACTTGAAACCTGGCCAGGTGGTAGGGCCTCAGTTTGGGGAGAACCTATCAGAGTATGACCCCGATTGGCCCATAGGTGGCGCTACAGCAACCAAAAGTACTAAATTGCTCATAACTCCTAGACCGTTTGACTTGGAATCAAGCTTTTTGCACCACTGTGTTCCTTGGCTCAAGACGGACAAGGTGTATATCTCGGATTCTCGATTGGAGCAACACTCACACTTTGAACTTTGCCCTTTGGTTCACTGTAACAGGGTCGTTTAGAAAAGGGGGCGTGTCAAAATACACTCAAAAGCCTATAAATCATAAATAAAAACTCAGAACTTCACAAAAACTGATGAGCACATGTGTCATGACATGGTGAAGAAGCATGCAGAGTTTCATGGAGATCGGACCATAGGTGGCGCTATAACTGTCAAAAAGCTTATATACCATTAAAAGAGATTTTCACAATTACATATCCCGTGTGTGTGTGTGTGTGTGTGTGTGTGTGTGTGTGTGTGTGTGTGTGTGTAAGCATGCATAATATAGTTAACAACTGGTTTGTTTTAGTGCAGAATACTGGTGAAATCAAGTGTGTTCAAAATGAAAGTGAGTCAGTAAGTGGTCTTCTATTGCCCTCTCTACTTATTAATAGTCTTTTCACATGTGCTTTTGCATTCATATATATAGACAATAATAAATCACTTATATAACAATTACTATTATAACACAATCATATTTTGTCAGAGTGTATCACTTCAATTGTTCTGATGCTTCACATAATGTCTATCAACGTGGTAAATCATGGTAAATAACGCCAGAAACATGGTAAATCATAGTGAATAAGGTAAATCATGCTAGAATCCTGGTAAATCATTCTAGAATGTGCTATATCATGGTAAATCATCCTATAACATGGTAAATCAAGGTAAACTAAGATAAATCATGGTAAATTATGGTAAACCATGTTAGAATCATATTAAATCATACTAGAATGTGTTCAATTCTGGTAAACCATGTTAGAACAGGGTAAATCATGGTCAATCATACTAGAACTTGGTATATCATGGTAAACTATGGTAAATCATACTGGAACATGGTAAATCATACTGCAACATGGTAAATCATACTGGAACATGGTAAATCAAGAAAAATCAAACTGAAATGTGGTATATCATGGTAAATCATGCTAAAACATGGTCTATTCCATCTATGATGTCAGTGGTTAAATGCTTGCTACATAAAACTTAATGTCTTTTGATGCTTTTGTGCTTAACGGCCTTAAAGGCCTTAACTGCTTGAACACCGCTAAATGCTGCTTGCAGCTTTAATTAGGTGTTCAAGCACGAAGTGCTGAAAACCTATTGTAATTGCTATTTGAAAAAAAAAAAAAAACCTAAAACGCATCGTGCAGCCCAAACCGTAAGGCCTAGAGACTTGAAACCTGGCCAGGTGGTAGGGCCTCAGTTTGGGGAGAACCTATCAGAGTATGACCCCGATTGGCCCATAGGTGGCGCTACAGCAACCAAAAGTACTAAATTGCTCATAACTCCTAGACCGTTTGACTTGGAATGCCTTGGCTCAAGGCGGACAAGATGTATATCTCGGATTCTCGATTTGAGCAACGAAAAATTTGTTATGGCCAATTTTGTCCAAAACCTACTTTTGCAAACTAGTCCCTGGTTTTTTGCCTGATCGGAACCAGACCAGTCTAGGACAATTCTCTGGACTCTCTAGATCAATAATTATCAAAAAAAAGTTGAACTTTGCCCTTTGGTTCACTGTAACAGGGTCGTTTAGAAAAGGGGGTGTGTCAAAATACACTCAAAAGCCTATCAATCATAAATAAAAACTCAGAACTTCACAAAAACTGATGAGCACATGTGTCATGACATGGTGAAGAAGCATGCAGAGTTTCATGGAGATCGGACCATAGGTGGCGCTATAACTGTCAAAAAGGTCGCCTATTATTAGGTGTTCAAGCACGAAGTGCTGAAAACCTATTGTAATTGCTATTTGAAAAAAAAAAAAAAACCTAAAACGCATCGTGCAGCCCAAACCTTGAAACCTGGCCGGGTGGTAGGGCCTCAGTTTGGAGAGAACCTATCAGAGTATGACCCCGATTGGCCCATAGGTGGCGCTACAGCAACCAAAAGTACTAAATTGCTCATAACTCCTAGACCGTTTGACTTGGAATGCCTTGGCTCAAGGCGGACAAGATGTATATATCGGATTCTCGATTTGAGCAACGAAAAATTTGTTATGGCCAATTTTGTCCAAAACCTACTTTTGCAAACTAGTCCCTGGTTTTTTGCCTGATCGGAACCAGACCAGTCTAGGACAATTCTCTGGACTCTCTAGATCAATAATTATCAAAAAAAAGTTGAACTTTGCCCTTTGGTTCACTGTAACAGGGTCGTTTAGAAAAGGGGGTGTGTCAAAATACACTCAAAAGCCTATAAATCATAAATAAAAACTCAGAACTTCACAAAAACTGATGAGCACATGTGTCATGACATGGTGAAGAAGCATGCAGAGTTTCATGGAGATCGGACCATAGGTGGCGCTATAACTGTCAAAAAGGTCGCCTATTATTAGGTGTTCAAGCACGAAGTGCTGAAAACCTATTGTAATTGCTATTTGAAAAAAAAAAAAAAAACCTAAAACGCATCGTGCAGCCCAAACCTTGAAACCTGGCCGGGTGGTAGGGCCTCAGTTTGGGGAGAACCTATCAGAGTATGACCCCGATTGGCCCATAGGTGGCGCTACAGCAACCAAAAGTACTAAATTGCTCATAACTCCTAGACCGTTTGACTTGGAATGCCTTGGCTCAAGGCGGACAAGATGTATATATCGGATTCTCGATTTGAGCAACGAAAAATTTGTTATGGCCAATTTTGTCCAAAACCTACTTTTGCAAACTAGTCCCTGGTTTTTTGCCTGATCGGAACCAGACCAGTCTAGGACAATTCTCTGGACTCTCTAGATCAATAATTATCAAAAAAAAGTTGAACTTTGCCCTTTGGTTCACTGTAACAGGGTCGTTTAGAAAAGGGGGTGTGTCAAAATACACTCAAAAGCCTATAAATCATAAATAAAAACTCAGAACTTCACAAAAACTGATGAGCACATGTGTCATGACATGGTGAAGAAGCATGCAGAGTTTTATGGAGATCGGACCATAGGTGGCGCTATAACTGTCAAAAAGGTCGCCTATTATTAGGTGTTCAAGCACGAAGTGCTGAAAACCTATTGTAATTGCTATTTGAAAATAAAAAAACCTAAAACGCATCGTGCAGCCCAAACCGTAAGGCCTAGAGACTTGAAACCTGGCCAGGTGGTAGGGCCTCAGTTTGGGGAGAACCTATCAGAGTATGACCCCGATTGGCCCATAGGTGGCGCTACAGCAACCAAAAGTACTAAATTGCTCATAACTCCTAGACCGTTTGACTTGGAATGCCTTGGCTCAAGGCGGACAAGATGTATATATCGGATTCTCGATTTGAGCAACGAAAAATTTGTTATGGCCAATTTTGTCCAAAACCTACTTTTGCAAACTAGTCCCTGGTTTTTTGCCTGATCGGAACCAGACCAGTCTAGGACAATTCTCTGGACTCTCTAGATCAATAATTATCAAAAAAAAGTTGAACTTTGCCCTTTGGTTCACTGTAACAGGGTCGTTTAGAAAAGGGGGTGTGTCAAAATACACTCAAAAGCCTATAAATCATAAATAAAAACTCAGAACTTCACAAAAACTGATGAGCACATGTGTCATGACATGGTGAAGAAGCATGCAGAGTTTCATGGAGATCGGACCATAGGTGGCGCTATAACTGTCAAAAAGGTCGCCTATTATTAGGTGTTCAAGCACGAAGTGCTGAAAACCTATTGTAATTGCTATTTGAAAAAAAAAACAACCTAAAACGCATCGTGCAGCCCAAACCTTGAAACCTGGCCGGGTGGTAGGGCCTCAGTTTGGGGAGAACCTATCAGAGTATGACCCCGATTGGCCCATAGGTGGCGCTACAGCAACCAAAAGTACTAAATTGCTCATAACTCCTAGACCGTTTGACTTGGAATGCCTTGGCTCAAGGCGGACAAGATGTATATATCGGATTCTCGATTTGAGCAACGAAAAATTTGTTATGGCCAATTTTGTCCAAAACCTACTTTTGCAAACTAGTCCCTGGTTTTTTGCCTGATCGGAACCAGACCAGTCTAGGACAATTCTCTGGACTCTCTAGATCAATAATTATCAAAAAAAAGTTGAACTTTGCCCTTTGGTTCACTGTAACAGGGTCGTTTAGAAAAGGGGGTGTGTCAAAATACACTCAAAAGCCTATAAATCATAAATAAAAACTCAGAACTTCACAAAAACTGATGAGCACATGTGTCATGACATGGTGAAGAAGCATGCAGAGTTTTATGGAGATCGGACCATAGGTGGCGCTATAACTGTCAAAAAGGTCGCCTATTATTAGGTGTTCAAGCACGAAGTGCTGAAAACCTATTGTAATTGCTATTTGAAAAAAAAAAAAACCTAAAACGCATCGTGCAGCCCAAACCGTAAGGCCTAGAGACTTGAAACCTGGCCAGGTGGTAGGGCCTCAGTTTGGGGAGAACCTATCAGAGTATGACCCCGATTGGCCCATAGGTGGCGCTACAGCAACCAAAAGTACTAAATTGCTCATAACTCCTAGAGCGTTTGACTTGGAATCAAGCTTTTTGCACCACTGTGTTCCTTGGCTCAAGACGGACAAGGTGTATATCTCGGATTCTCGATTGGAGCAACACTCACACTTTGAACTTTGCCCTTTGGTTCACTGTAACAGGGTCGTTTAGAAAAGGGGGCGTGTCAAAATACACTCAAAAGCCTATAAATCATAAATAAAAACTCAGAACTTCACAAAAACTGATGAGCACATGTGTCATGACATGGTGAAGAAGCATGCAGAGTTTCATGGAGATCGGACCATAGGTGGCGCTATAACTGTCAAAAAGCTTATATACCATTAAAAGAGATTTTCACAATTACATATCCCGTGTGTGTGTGTGTGTGTGTGTGTGTGTGTGTGTGTGTGTGTGTGTGTGTGTAAGCATGCATAATATAGTTAACAACTGGTTTGTTTTAGTGCAGAATACTGGTGAAATCAAGTGTGTTCAAAATGAAAGTGAGTCAGTAAGTGGTCTTCTATTGCCCTCTCTACTTATTAATAGTCTTTTCACATGTGCTTTTGCATTCATATATATAGACAATAATAAATCACTTATATAACAATTACTATTATAACACAATCATATTTTGTCAGAGTGTATCACTTCAATTGTTCTGATGCTTCACATAATGTCTATCAACGTGGTAAATCATGGTAAATAACGCCAGAAACATGGTAAATCATAGTGAATAAGGTAAATCATGCTAGAATCCTGGTAAATCATTCTAGAATGTGCTATATCATGGTAAATCATCCTATAATATGGTAAATCAAGGTAAACTAAGATAAATCATGGTAAATTATGGTAAACCATGTTAGAATCATATTAAATCATACTAGAATGTGTTCAATTCTGGTAAACCATGTTAGAACAGGGTAAATCATGGTCAATCATACTAGAACTTGGTATATCATGGTAAACTATGGTAAATCATACTGGAACATGGTAAATCATACTGGAACATGGTAAATCATACTGGAACATGGTAAATCAAGAAAAATCAAACTGAAATGTGGTATATCATGGTAAATCATGCTAAAACATGGTCTATTCCATCTATGATGTCAGTGGTTAAATGCTTGCTACATAAAACTTAATGTCTTTTGATGCTTTTGTGCTTAACGGCCTTAAAGGCCTTAACTGCTTGAACACCGCTAAATGCTGCTTGCAGCTTTAATTAGGTGTTCAAGCACGAAGTGCTGAAAACCTATTGTAATTGCTATTTGAAAAAAAAAAAAAAACCTAAAACGCATCGTGCAGCCCAAACCGTAAGGCCTAAAGACTTGAAACCTGGCCAGGTGGTAGGGCCTCAGTTTGGGGAGAACCTATCAGAGTATGACCCCGATTGGCCCATAGGTGGCGCTACAGCAACCAAAAGTACTAAATTGCTCATAACTCCTAGACCGTTTGACTTGGAATGCCTTGGCTCAAGGCGGACAAGATGTATATCTCGGATTCTCGATTTGAGCAACGAAAAATGTGTTATGGCCAATTTTGTCCAAAACCTACTTTTGCAAACTAGTCCCTGGTTTTTTGCCTGATCGGAACCAGACCAGTCTAGGACAATTCTCTGGACTCTCTAGATCAATAATTATCAAAAAAAAGTTGAACTTTGCCCTTTGGTTCACTGTAACAGGGTCGTTTAGACAAGGGGGTGTGTCAAAATACACTCAAAAGCCTATAAATCATAAATAAAAACTCAGAACTTCACAAAAACTGATGAGCACATGTGTCATGACATGGTGAAGAAGCATGCAGAGTTTCATGGAGATCGGACCATAGGTGGCGCTATAACTGCCAAAAAGGTCGCCTATTATTAGGTGTTCAAGCACGAAGTGCTGAAAACCTATTGTAATTGCTATTTGAAAAAAAAAAAAAACCTAAAACGCATCGTGCAGCCCAAACCTTGAAACCTGGCCGGGTGGTAGGGCCTCAGTTTGGAGAGAACCTATCAGAGTATGACCCCGATTGGCCCATAGGTGGCGCTACAGCAACCAAAAGTACTAAATTGCTCATAACTCCTAGACCGTTTGACTTGGAATGCCTTGGCTCAAGGCGGACAAGATGTATATATCGGATTCTCGATTTGAGCAACGAAAAATTTGTTATGGCCAATTTTGTCCAAAACCTACTTTTGCAAACTAGTCCCTGGTTTTTTGCCTGATCGGAACCAGACCAGTCTAGGACAATTCTCTGGACTCTCTAGATCAATAATTATCAAAAAAAAGTTGAACTTTGCCCTTTGGTTCACTGTAACAGGGTCGTTTAGAAAAGGGGGTGTGTCAAAATACACTCAAAAGCCTATAAATCATAAATAAAAACTCAGAACTTCACAAAAACTGATGAGCACATGTGTCATGACATGGTGAAGAAGCATGCAGAGTTTCATGGAGATCGGACCATAGGTGGCGCTATAACTGTCAAAAAGGTCGCCTATTATTAGGTGTTCAAGCACGAAGTGCTGAAAACCTATTGTAATTGCTATTTGAAAAAAAAAAAAACCTAAAACGCATCGTGCAGCCCAAACCGTAAGGCCTAGAGACTTGAAACCTGGCCAGGTGGTAGGGCCTCAGTTTGGGGAGAACCTATCAGAGTATGACCCCGATTGGCCCATAGGTGGCGCTACAGCAACCAAAAGTACTAAATTGCTCATAACTCCTAGACCGTTTGACTTGGAATCAAGCTTTTTGCACCACTGTGTTCCTTGGCTGAAGACGGACAAGGTGTATATCTCGGATTCTCGATTGGAGCAACACTCACACTTTGAACTTTGCCCTTTGGTTCACTGTAACAGGGTCGTTTAGAAAAGGGGGCGTGTCAAAATACACTCAAAAGCCTATAAATCATAAATAAAAACTCAGAACTTCACAAAAACTGATGAGCACATGTGTCATGACATGGTGAAGAAGCATGCAGAGTTTCATGGAGATCGGACCATAGGTGGCGCTATAACTGTCAAAAAGCTTATATACCATTAAAAGAGATTTTCACAATTACATATCCCGTGTGTGTGTGTGTGTGTGTGTGTGTGTGTGTGTGTGTGTGTGTAAGCATGCATAATATAGTTAACAACTGGTTTGTTTTAGTGCAGAATACTGGTGAAATCAAGTGTGTTCAAAATGAAAGTGAGTCAGTAAGTGGTCTTCTATTGCCCTCTCTACTTATTAATAGTCTTTTCACATGTGCTTTTGCATTCATATATATAGACAATAATAAATCACTTATATAACAATTACTATTATAACACAATCATATTTTGTCAGAGTGTATCACTTCAATTGTTCTGATGCTTCACATAATGTCTATCAACGTGGTAAATCATGGTAAATAACGCCAGAAACATGGTAAATCATAGTGAATAAGGTAAATCATGCTAGAATCCTGGTAAATCATTCTAGAATGTGCTATATCATGGTAAATCATCCTATAACATGGTAAATCAAGGTAAACTAAGATAAATCATGGTAAATTATGGTAAACCATGTTAGAATCATATTAAATCATACTAGAATGTGTTCAATTCTGGTAAACCATGTTAGAACAGGGTAAATCATGGTCAATCATACTAGAACTTGGTATATCATGGTAAACTATGGTAAATCATACTGGAACATGGTAAATCATACTGGAACATGGTAAATCATACTGGAACATGGTAAATCAAGAAAAATCAAACTGAAATGTGGTATATCATGGTAAATCATGCTAAAACATGGTCTATTCCATCTATGATGTCAGTGGTTAAATGCTTGCTACATAAAACTTAATGTCTTTTGATGCTTTTGTGCTTAACGGCCTTAAAGGCCTTAACTGCTTGAACACCGCTAAATGCTGCTTGCAGCTTTAATTAGGTGTTCAAGCACGAAGTGCTGAAAACCTATTGTAATTGCTATTTGAAAAAAAAAAAAAAACCTAAAACGCATCGTGCAGCCCAAACCGTAAGGCCTAGAGACTTGAAACCTGGCCAGGTGGTAGGGCCTCAGTTTGGGGAGAACCTATCAGAGTATGACCCCGATTGGCCCATAGGTGGCGCTACAGCAACCAAAAGTACTAAATTGCTCATAACTCCTAGACCGTTTGACTTGGAATGCCTTGGCTCAAGGCGGACAAGATGTATATCTCGGATTCTCGATTTGAGCAACGAAAAATTTGTTATGGCCAATTTTGTCCAAAACCTACTTTTGCAAACTAGTCCCTGGTTTTTTGCCTGATCGGAACCAGACCAGTCTAGGACAATTCTCTGGACTCTCTAGATCAATAATTATCAAAAAAAAGTTGAACTTTGCCCTTTGGTTCACTGTAACAGGGTCGTTTAGAAAAGGGGGTGTGTCAAAATACACTCAAAAGCCTATAAATCATAAATAAAAACTCAGAACTTCACAAAAAATGATGAGCACATGTGTCATGACATGGTGAAGAAGCATGCAGAGTTTCATGGAGATCGGACCATAGGTGGCGCTATAACTGTCAAAAAGGTCGCCTATTATTAGGTGTTCAAGCACGAAGTGCTGAAAACCTATTGTAATTGCTATTTGAAAAAAAAAAAAAAACCTAAAACGCATCGTGCAGCCCAAACCTTGAAACCTGGCCGGGTGGTAGGGCCTCAGTTTGGGGAGAACCTATCAGAGTATGACCCCGATTGGCCCATAGGTGGCGCTACAGCAACCAAAAGTACTAAATTGCTCATAACTCCCAGACCGTTTGACTTGGAATCAAGCTTTTTGCACCACTGTGTTCTTTGGCTCAAGACGGACAAGGTGTATATCTCGGATTCTCGATTGGAGCAACACTCACACTTTGAACTTTGCCCTTTGGTTCACTGTAACAGGGTCGTTTAGAAAAGGGGGCGTGTCAAAATACACTCAAAAGCCTATAAATCATAAATAAAAACTCAGAACTTCACAAAAACTGATGAGCACATGTGTCATGACATGGTGAAGAAGCATGCAGAGTTTCATGGAGATCGGACCATAGGTGGCGCTATAACTGTCAAAAAGCTTATATACCATTAAAAGAGATTTTCACAATTACATATCCCGTGTGTGTGTGTGTGTGTGTGTGTGTGTGTGTGTGTGTGTGTGTGTGTGTGTAAGCATGCATAATATAGTTAACAACTGGTTTGTTTTAGTGCAGAATACTGGTGAAATCAAGTGTGTTCAAAATGAAAGTGAGTCAGTAAGTGGTCTTCTATTGCCCTCTCTACTTATTAATAGTCTTTTCACATGTGCTTTTGCATTCATATATATAGACAATAATAAATCACTTATATAACAATTACTATTATAACACAATCATATTTTGTCAGAGTGTATCACTTCAATTGTTCTGATGCTTCACATAATGTCTATCAACGTGGTAAATCATGGTAAATAACGCCAGAAACATGGTAAATCATAGTGAATAAGGTAAATCATGCTAGAATCCTGGTAAATCATTCTAGAATGTGCTATATCATGGTAAATCATCCTATAACATGGTAAATCAAGGTAAACTAAGATAAATCATGGTAAATTGTGGTAAACCATGTTAGAATCATATTAAATCATACTAGAATGTGTTCAATTCTGGTAAACCATGTTAGAACAGGGTAAATCATGATCAATCATACTAGAACTTGGTATATCATGGTAAACTATGGTAAATCATACTGGAACATGGTAAATCATACTGGAACATGGTAAATCATACTGGAACATGGTAAATCAAGAAAAATCAAACTGAAATGTGGTATATCATGGTAAATCATGCTAAAACATGGTCTATTCCATCTATGATGTCAGTGGTTAAATGCTTGCTACATAAAACTTAATGTCTTTTGATGCTTTTGTGCTTAACGGCCTTAAAGGCCTTAACTGCTTGAACATCGCTAAATGCTGCTTGCAGCTTTAATTAGGTGTTCAAGCACGAAGTGCTGAAAACCTATTGTAATTGCTATTTGAAAAAAAAAAAAAAAACCTAAAACGCATCGTGCAGCCCAAACCGTAAGGCCTAGAGACTTGAAACCTGGCCAGGTGGTAGGGCCTCAGTTTGGGGAGAACCTATCAGAGTATGACCCCGATTGGCCCATAGGTGGCGCTACAGCAACCAAAAGAACAAAATTGCTCATAACTCCTAGACCGTTTGACTTGGAATCAAGCTTTTTGCACCACTGTGTTCCTTGGCTCAAGACGGACAAGGTGTATATCTCGGATTCTCGATTGGAGCAACACTCACACTTTGAACTTTGCCCTTTGGTTCACTGTAACAGGGTCGTTTAGAAAAGGGGGTGTGTCAAAATACACTCAAAAGCCTATAAATCATAAATAAAAACTCAGAACTTCACAAAAACTGATGAGCACATGTGTCATGACATGGTGAAGAAGCATGCAGAGTTTCATGGAGATCGGACCATAGGTGGCGCTATAACTGTCAAAAAGGTCGCCTATTATTAGGTGTTCAAGCACGAAGTGCTGAAAACCTATTGTAATTGCTATTTGAAAAAAAAAAAAAAACCTAAAACGCATCGTGCAGCCCAAACCTTGAAACCTGGCCGGGTGGTAGGGCCTCAGTTTGGGGAGAACCTATCAGAGTATGACCCCGATTGGCCCATAGGTGGCGCTACAGCAACCAAAAGTACTAAATTGCTCATAACTCCTAGACCGTTTGACTTGGAATGCCTTGGCTCAAGGCGGACAAGATGTATATATCGGATTCTCGATTTGAGCAACGAAAAATTTGTTATGGCCAATTTTGTCCAAAACCTACTTTTGCAAACTAGTCCCTGGTTTTTTGCCTGATCGGAACCAGACCAGTCTAGGACAATTCTCTGGACTCTCTAGATCAATAATTATCAAAAAAAAGTTGAACTTTGCCCTTTGGTTCACTGTAACAGGGTCGTTTAGAAAAGGGGGTGTGTCAAAATACACTCAAAAGCCTATAAATCATAAATAAAAACTCAGAACTTCACAAAAACTGATGAGCACATGTGTCATGACATGGTGAAGAAGCATGCAGAGTTTCATGGAGATCGGACCATAGGTGGCGCTATAACTGTCAAAAAGGTCGCCTATTATTAGGTGTTCAAGCACGAAGTGCTGAAAACCTATTGTAATTGCTATTTGAAAAAAAAAAAAACCTAAAACGCATCGTGCAGCCCAAACCTTGAAACCTGGCCGGGTGGTAGGGCCTCAGTTTGGGGAGAACCTATCAGAGTATGACCCCGATTGGCCCATAGGTGGCGCTACAGCAACCAAAAGTACTAAATTGCTCATAACTCCTAGACCGTTTGACTTGGAATGCCTTGGCTCAAGGCGGACAAGATGTATATATCGGATTCTCGATTTGAGCAACGAAAAATTTGTTATGGCCAATTTTGTCCAAAACCTACTTTTGCAAACTAGTCCCTGGTTTTTTGCCTGATCGGAACCAGACCAGTCTAGGACAATTCTCTGGACTCTCTAGATCAATAATTATCAAAAAAAAGTTGAACTTTGCCCTTTGGTTCACTGTAACAGGGTCGTTTAGAAAAGGGGGTGTGTCAAAATACACTCAAAAGCCTATAAATCATAAATAAAAACTCAGAACTTCACAAAAACTGATGAGCACATGTGTCATGACATGGTGAAGAAGCATGCAGAGTTTCATGGAGATCGGACCATAGGTGGCGCTATAACTGCCAAAAAGGTCGCCTATTATTAGGTGTTCAAGCACGAAGTGCTGAAAACCTATTGTAATTGCTATTTGAAAAAAAAAAAAAACCTAAAACGCATCGTGCAGCCCAAACCTTGAAACCTGGCCGGGTGGTAGGGCCTCAGTTTGGAGAGAACCTATCAGAGTATGACCCCGATTGGCCCATAGGTGGCGCTACAGCAACCAAAAGTACTAAATTGCTCATAACTCCTAGACCGTTTGACTTGGAATGCCTTGGCTCAAGGCGGACAAGATGTATATATCGGATTCTCGATTTGAGCAACGAAAAATTTGTTATGGCCAATTTTGTCCAAAACCTACTTTTGCAAACTAGTCCCTGGTTTTTTGCCTGATCGGAACCAGACCAGTCTAGGACAATTCTCTGGACTCTCTAGATCAATAATTATCAAAAAAAAGTTGAACTTTGCCCTTTGGTTCACTGTAACAGGGTCGTTTAGAAAAGGGGGTGTGTCAAAATACACTCAAAAGCCTATAAATCATAAATAAAAACTCAGAACTTCACAAAAACTGATGAGCACATGTGTCATGACATGGTGAAGAAGCATGCAGAGTTTCATGGAGATCGGACCATAGGTGGCGCTATAACTGTCAAAAAGGTCGCCTATTATTAGGTGTTCAAGCACGAAGTGCTGAAAACCTATTGTAATTGCTATTTGAAAAAAAAAAAAACCTAAAACGCATCGTGCAGCCCAAACCTTGAAACCTGGCCGGGTGGTAGGGCCTCAGTTTGGGGAGAACCTATCAGAGTATGACCCCGATTGGCCCATAGGTGGCGCTACAGCAACCAAAAGTACTAAATTGCTCATAACTCCTAGACCGTTTGACTTGGAATGCCTTGGCTCAAGGCGGACAAGATGTATATATCGGATTCTCGATTTGAGCAACGAAAAATTTGTTATGGCCAATTTTGTCCAAAACCTACTTTTGCAAACTAGTCCCTGTTTTTTTGCCTGATCGGAACCAGACCAGTCTAGGACAATTCTCTGGACTCTCTAGATCAATAATTATCAAAAAAAAGTTGAACTTTGCCCTTTGGTTCACTGTAACAGGGTCGTTTAGACAAGGGGGTGTGTCAAAATACACTCAAAAGCCTATAAATCATAAATAAAAACTCAGAACTTCACAAAAACTGATGAGCACATGTGTCATGACATGGTGAAGAAGCATGCAGAGTTTCATGGAGATCGGACCATAGGTGGCGCTATAACTACCAAAAAGGTCGCCTATTATTAGGTGTTCAAGCACGAAGTGCTGAAAACCTATTGTAATTGCTATTTGAAAAAAAAAAAAAACCTAAAACGCATCGTGCAGCCCAAACCTTGAAACCTGGCCGGGTGGTAGGGCCTCAGTTTGGAGAGAACCTATCAGAGTATGACCCCGATTGGCCCATAGGTGGCGCTACAGCAACCAAAAGTACTAAATTGCTCATAACTCCTAGACCGTTTGACTTGGAATGCCTTGGCTCAAGGCGGACAAGATGTATATATCGGATTCTCGATTTGAGCAACGAAAAATTTGTTATGGCCAATTTTGTCCAAAACCTACTTTTGCAAACTAGTCCCTGGTTTTTTGCCTGATCGGAACCAGACCAGTCTAGGACAATTCTCTGGACTCTCTAGATCAATAATTATCAAAAAAAAGTTGAACTTTGCCCTTTGGTTCACTGTAACAGGGTCGTTTAGAAAAGGGGGTGTGTCAAAATACACTCAAAAGCCTATAAATCATAAATAAAAACTCAGAACTTCACAAAAACTGATGAGCACATGTGTCATGACATGGTGAAGAAGCATGCAGAGTTTCATGGAGATCGGACCATAGGTGGCGCTATAACTGTCAAAAAGGTCGCCTATTATTAGGTGTTCAAGCACGAAGTGCTGAAAACCTATTGTAATTGCTATTTGAAAAAAAAAACAACCTAAAACGCATCGTGCAGCCCAAACCGTAAGGCCTAGAGACTTGAAACCTGGCCAGGTGGTAGGGCCTCAGTTGGGGGAGAACCTATCAGAGTATGACCCCGATTGGCCCATAGGTGGCGCTACAGCAACCAAAAGTACTAAATTGCTCATAACTCCTAGACCGTTTGACTTGGAATCAAGCTTTTTGCACCACTGTGTTCCTTGGCTCAAGACGGACAAGGTGTATATCTCGGATTCTCGATTGGAGCAACACTCACACTTTGAACTTTGCCCTTTGGTTCACTGTAACAGGGTCGTTTAGAAAAGGGGGCGTGTCAAAATACACTCAAAAGCCTATAAATCATAAATAAAAACTCAGAACTTCACAAAAACTGATGAGCACATGTGTCATGACATGGTGAAGAAGCATGCAGAGTTTCATGGAGATCGGACCATAGGTGGCGCTATAACTGTCAAAAAGCTTATATACCATTAAAAGAGATTTTCACAATTACATATCCCGTGTGTGTGTGTGTGTGTGTGTGTGTGTGTGTGTGTGTGTGTAAGCATGCATAATATAGTTAACAACTGGTTTGTTTTAGTGCAGAATACTGGTGAAATCAAGTGTGTTCAAAATGAAAGTGAGTCAGTAAGTGGTCTTCTATTGCCCTCTCTACTTATTAATAGTCTTTTCACATGTGCTTTTGCATTCATATATATAGACAATAATAAATCACTTATATAACAATTACTATTATAACACAATCATATTTTGTCAGAGTGTATCACTTCAATTGTTCTGATGCTTCACATAATGTCTATCAACGTGGTAAATCATGGTAAATAACGCCAGAAACATGGTAAATCATAGTGAATAAGGTAAATCATGCTAGAATCCTGGTAAATCATTCTAGAATGTGCTATATCATGGTAAATCATCCTATAACATGGTAAATCAAGGTAAACTAAGATAAATCATGGTAAATTATGGTAAACCATGTTAGAATCATATTAAATCATACTAGAATGTGTTCAATTCTGGTAAACCATGTTAGAACAGGGTAAATCATGGTCAATCATACTAGAACTTGGTATATCATGGTAAACTATGGTAAATCATACTGGAACATGGTAAATCATACTGGAACATGGTAAATCATACTGGAACATGGTAAATCAAGAAAAATCAAACTGAAATGTGGTATATCATGGTAAATCATGTTAAAACATGGTCTATTCCATCTATGATGTCAGTGGTTAAATGCTTGCTACATAAAACTTAATGTCTTTTGATGCTTTTGTGCTTAACGGCCTTAAAGGCCTTAACTGCTTGAACACCGCTAAATGCTGCTTGCAGCTTTAATTAGGTGTTCAAGCACGAAGTGCTGAAAACCTATTGTAATTGCTATTTGAAAAAAAAAAAAAAACCTAAAACGCATCGTGCAGCCCAAACCGTAAGGCCTAGAGACTTGAAACCTGGCCAGGTGGTAGGGCCTCAGTTTGGGGAGAACCTATCAGAGTATGACCCCGATTGGCCCATAGGTGGCGCTACAGCAACCAAAAGTACTAAATTGCTCATAACTCCTAGACCGTTTGACTTGGAATGTGTGTGTGTGTGTGTGTGTGTGTGTGTGTGTGTGTAAGCATGCATAATATAGTTAACAACTGGTTTGTTTTAGTGCAGAATACTGGTGAAATCAAGTGTGTTCAAAATGAAAGTGAGTCAGTAAGTGGTCTTCTATTGCCCTCTCTACTTATTAATAGTCTTTTCACATGTGCTTTTGCATTCATATATATAGACAATAATAAATCACTTATATAACAATTACTATTATAACACAATCATATTTTGTCAGAGTGTATCACTTCAATTGTTCTGATGCTTCACATAATGTCTATCAACGTGGTAAATCATGGTAAATAACGCCAGAAACATGGTAAATCATAGTGAATAAGGTAAATCATGCTAGAATCCTGGTAAATCATTCTAGAATGTGCTATATCATGGTAAATCATCCTATAACATGGTAAATCAAGGCAAACTAAGATAAATCATGGTAAATTGTGGTAAACCATGTTAGAATCATATTAAATCATACTAGAATGTGTTCAATTCTGGTAAACCATGTTAGAACAGGGTAAATCATGGTCAATCATACTAGAACTTGGTATATCATGGTAAACTATGGTAAATCATACTGGAACATGGTAAATCATACTGGAACATGGTAAATCATACTGGAACATGGTAAATCAAGAAAAATCAAACTGAAATGTGGTATATCATGGTAAATCATGCTAAAACATGGTCTATTCCATCTATGATGTCAGTGGTTAAATGCTTGCTACATAAAACTTAATGTCTTTTGATGCTTTTGTGCTTAACGGCCTTAAAGGCCTTAACTGCTTGAACACCGCTAAATGCTGCTTGCAGCTTTAATTAGGTGTTCAAGCACGAAGTGCTGAAAACCTATTGTAATTGCTATTTGAAAAAAAAAAAAAAACCTAAAACGCATCGTGCAGCCCAAACCGTAAGGCCTAGAGACTTGAAACCTGGCCAGGTGGTAGGGCCTCAGTTTGGGGAGAACCTATCAGAGTATGACCCCGATTGGCCCATAGGTGGCGCTACAGCAACCAAAAGTACTAAATTGCTCATAACTCCTAGACCGTTTGACTTGGAATGCCTTGGCTCAAGGCGGACAAGATGTATATCTCGGATTCTCGATTTGAGCAACGAAAAATTTGTTATGGCCAATTTTGTCCAAAACCTACTTTTGCAAACTAGTCCCTGGTTTTTTGCCTGATCGGAACCAGACCAGTCTAGGACAATTCTCTGGACTCTCTAGATCAATAATTATCAAAAAAAAGTTGAACTTTGCCCTTTGGTTCACTGTAACAGGGTCGTTTAGAAAAGGGGGTGTGTCAAAATACACTCAAAAGCCTATAAATCATAAATAAAAACTCAGAACTTCACAAAAACTGATGAGCACATGTGTCATGACATGGTGAAGAAGCATGCAGAGTTTCATGGAGATCGGACCATAGGTGGCGCTATAACTGTCAAAAAGGTCGCCTATTATTAGGTGTTCAAGCACGAAGTGCTGAAAACCTATTGTAATTGCTATTTGAAAAAAAAAAAAAAACCTAAAACGCATCGTGCAGCCCAAACCTTGAAACCTGGCCGGGTGGTAGGGCCTCAGTTTGGAGAGAACCTATCAGAGTATGACCCCGATTGGCCCATAGGTGGCGCTACAGCAACCAAAAGTACTAAATTGCTCATAACTCCTAGACCGTTTGACTTGGAATGCCTTGGCTCAAGGCGGACAAGATGTATATATCGGATTCTCGATTTGAGCAACGAAAAATTTGTTATGGCCAATTTTGTCCAAAACCTACTTTTGCAAACTAGTCCCTGGTTTTTTGCCTGATCGGAACCAGACCAGTCTAGGACAATTCTCTGGACTCTCTAGATCAATAATTATCAAAAAAAAGTTGAACTTTGCCCTTTGGTTCACTGTAACAGGGTCGTTTAGAAAAGGGGGTGTGTCAAAATACACTCAAAAGCCTATAAATCATAAATAAAAACTCAGAACTTCACAAAAACTGATGAGCACATGTGTCATGACATGGTGAAGAAGCATGCAGAGTTTCATGGAGATCGGACCAAAGGTGGCGCTATAACTGTCAAAAAGGTCGCCTATTATTAGGTGTTCAAGCACGAAGTGCTGAAAACCTATTGTAATTGCTATTTGAAAAAAAAAAAAAAACCTAAAACGCATCGTGCAGCCCAAACCTTGAAACCTGGCCGGGTGGTAGGGCCTCAGTTTGGGGAGAACCTATCAGAGTATGACCCCGATTGGCCCATAGGTGGCGCTACAGCAACCAAAAGTACTAAATTGCTCATAACTCCTAGACCGTTTGACTTGGAATGCCTTGGCTCAAGGCGGACAAGATGTATATATCGGATTCTCGATTTGAGCAACGAAAAATTTGTTATGGCCAATTTTGTCCAAAACCTACTTTTGCAAACTAGTCCCTGGTTTTTTGCCTGATCGGAACCAGACCAGTCTAGGACAATTCTCTGGACTCTCTAGATCAATAATTATCAAAAAAAAGTTGAACTTTGCCCTTTGGTTCACTGTAACAGGGTCGTTTAGAAAAGGGGGTGTGTCAAAATACACTCAAAAGCCTATAAATCATAAATAAAAACTCAGAACTTCACAAAAACTGATGAGCACATGTGTCATGACATGGTGAAGAAGCATGCAGAGTTTCATGGAGATCGGACCATAGGTGGCGCTATAACTGTCAAAAAGGTCGCCTATTATTAGGTGTTCAAGCACGAAGTGCTGAAAACCTATTGTAATTGCTATTTGAAAAAAAAAAAAACCTAAAACGCATCGTGCAGCCCAAACCTTGAAACCTGGCCGGGTGGTAGGGCCTCAGTTTGGGGAGAACCTATCAGAGTATGACCCCGATTGGCCCATAGGTGGCGCTACAGCAACCAAAAGTACTAAATTGCTCATAACTCCTAGACCGTTTGACTTGGAATGCCTTGGCTCAAGGCGGACAAGATGTATATATCGGATTCTCGATTTGAGCAACGAAAAATTTGTTATGGCCAATTTTGTCCAAAACCTACTTTTGCAAACTAGTCCCTGGTTTTTTGCCTGATCGGAACCAGACCAGTCTAGGACAATTCTCTGGACTCTCTAGATCAATAATTATCAAAAAAAAGTTGAACTTTGCCCTTTGGTTCACTGTAACAGGGTCGTTTAGACAAGGGGGTGTGTCAAAATACACTCAAAAGCCTATAAATCATAAATAAAAACTCAGAACTTCACAAAAACTGATGAGCACATGTGTCATGACATGGTGAAGAAGCATGCAGAGTTTCATGGAGATCGGACCATAGGTGGCGCTATAACTACCAAAAAGGTCGCCTATTATTAGGTGTTCAAGCACGAAGTGCTGAAAACCTATTGTAATTGCTATTTGAAAAAAAAAAAAAACCTAAAACGCATCGTGCAGCCCAAACCTTGAAACCTGGCCGGGTGGTAGGGCCTCAGTTTGGAGAGAACCTATCAGAGTATGACCCCGATTGGCCCATAGGTGGCGCTACAGCAACCAAAAGTACTAAATTGCTCATAACTCCTAGACCGTTTGACTTGGAATGCCTTGGCTCAAGGCGGACAAGATGTATATATCGGATTCTCGATTTGAGCAACGAAAAATTTGTTATGGCCAATTTTGTCCAAAACCTACTTTTGCAAACTAGTCCCTGGTTTTTTGCCTGATCGGAACCAGACCAGTCTAGGACAATTCTCTGGACTCTCTAGATCAATAATTATCAAAAAAAAGTTGAACTTTGCCCTTTGGTTCACTGTAACAGGGTCGTTTAGAAAAGGGGGTGTGTCAAAATACACTCAAAAGCCTATAAATCATAAATAAAAACTCAGAACTTCACAAAAACTGATGAGCACATGTGTCATGACATGGTGAAGAAGCATGCAGAGTTTCATGGAGATCGGACCATAGGTGGCGCTATAACTGTCAAAAAGGTCGCCTATTATTAGGTGTTCAAGCACGAAGTGCTGAAAACCTATTGTAATTGCTATTTGAAAAAAAAAACAACCTAAAACGCATCGTGCAGCCCAAACCGTAAGGCCTAGAGACTTGAAACCTGGCCAGGTGGTAGGGCCTCAGTTGGGGGAGAACCTATCAGAGTATGACCCCGATTGGCCCATAGGTGGCGCTACAGCAACCAAAAGTACTAAATTGCTCATAACTCCTAGACCGTTTGACTTGGAATCAAGCTTTTTGCACCACTGTGTTCCTTGGCTCAAGACGGACAAGGTGTATATCTCGGATTCTCGATTGGAGCAACACTCACACTTTGAACTTTGCCCTTTGGTTCACTGTAACAGGGTCGTTTAGAAAAGGGGGCGTGTCAAAATACACTCAAAAGCCTATAAATCATAAATAAAAACTCAGAACTTCACAAAAACTGATGAGCACATGTGTCATGACATGGTGAAGAAGCATGCAGAGTTTCATGGAGATCGGACCATAGGTGGCGCTATAACTGTCAAAAAGCTTATATACCATTAAAAGAGATTTTCACAATTACATATCCCGTGTGTGTGTGTGTGTGTGTGTGTGTGTGTGTAAGCATGCATAATATAGTTAACAACTGGTTTGTTTTAGTGCAGAATACTGGTGAAATCAAGTGTGTTCAAAATGAAAGTGAGTCAGTAAGTGGTCTTCTATTGCCCTCTCTACTTATTAATAGTCTTTTCACATGTGCTTTTGCATTCATATATATAGACAATAATAAATCACTTATATAACAATTACTATTATAACACAATCATATTTTGTCAGAGTGTATCACTTCAATTGTTCTGATGCTTCACATAATGTCTATCAACGTGGTAAATCATGGTAAATAACGCCAGAAACATGGTAAATCATAGTGAATAAGGTAAATCATGCTAGAATCCTGGTAAATCATTCTAGAATGTGCTATATCATGGTAAATCATCCTATAACATGGTAAATCAAGGTAAACTAAGATAAATCATGGTAAATTATGGTAAACCATGTTAGAATCATATTAAATCATACTAGAATGTGTTCAATTCTGGTAAACCATGTTAGAACAGGGTAAATCATGGTCAATCATACTAGAACTTGGTATATCATGGTAAACTATGGTAAATCATACTGGAACATGGTAAATCATACTGGAACATGGTAAATCATACTGGAACATGGTAAATCAAGAAAAATCAAACTGAAATGTGGTATATCATGGTAAATCATGCTAAAACATGGTCTATTCCATCTATGATGTCAGTGGTTAAATGCTTGCTACATAAAACTTAATGTCTTTTGATGCTTTTGTGCTTAACGGCCTTAAAGGCCTTAACTGCTTGAACACCGCTAAATGCTGCTTGCAGCTTTAATTAGGTGTTCAAGCACGAAGTGCTGAAAACCTATTGTAATTGCTATTTGAAAAAAAAAAAAAAACCTAAAACGCATCGTGCAGCCCAAACCGTAAGGCCTAGAGACTTGAAACCTGGCCAGGTGGTAGGGCCTCAGTTTGGGGAGAACCTATCAGAGTATGACCCCGATTGGCCCATAGGTGGCGCTACAGCAACCAAAAGTACTAAATTGCTCATAACTCCTAGACCGTTTGACTTGGAATGTGTGTGTGTGTGTGTGTGTGTGTGTGTGTGTGTGTGTGTAAGCATGCATAATATAGTTAACAACTGGTTTGTTTTAGTGCAGAATACTGGTGAAATCAAGTGTGTTCAAAATGAAAGTGAGTCAGTAAGTGGTCTTCTATTGCCCTCTCTACTTATTAATAGTCTTTTCACATGTGCTTTTGCATTCATATATATAGACAATAATAAATCACTTATATAACAATTACTATTATAACACAATCATATTTTGTCAGAGTGTATCACTTCAATTGTTCTGATGCTTCACATAATGTCTATCAACGTGGTAAATCATGGTAAATAACGCCAGAAACATGGTAAATCATAGTGAATAAGGTAAATCATGCTAGAATCCTGGTAAATCATTCTAGAATGTGCTATATCATGGTAAATCATCCTATAACATGGTAAATCAAGGCAAACTAAGATAAATCATGGTAAATTGTGGTAAACCATGTTAGAATCATATTAAATCATACTAGAATGTGTTCAATTCTGGTAAACCATGTTAGAACAGGGTAAATCATGGTCAATCATACTAGAACTTGGTATATCATGGTAAACTATGGTAAATCATACTGGAACATGGTAAATCATACTGGAACATGGTAAATCATACTGGAACATGGTAAATCAAGAAAAATCAAACTGAAATGTGGTATATCATGGTAAATCATGCTAAAACATGGTCTATTCCATCTATGATGTCAGTGGTTAAATGCTTGCTACATAAAACTTAATGTCTTTTGATGCTTTTGTGCTTAACGGCCTTAAAGGCCTTAACTGCTTGAACACCGCTAAATGCTGCTTGCAGCTTTAATTAGGTGTTCAAGCACGAAGTGCTGAAAACCTATTGTAATTGCTATTTGAAAAAAAAAAAAAAACCTAAAACGCATCGTGCAGCCCAAACCGTAAGGCCTAGAGACTTGAAACCTGGCCAGGTGGTAGGGCCTCAGTTTGGGGAGAACCTATCAGAGTATGACCCCGATTGGCCCATAGGTGGCGCTACAGCAACCAAAAGTACTAAATTGCTCATAACTCCTAGACCGTTTGACTTGGAATGCCTTGGCTCAAGGCGGACAAGATGTATATCTCGGATTCTCGATTTGAGCAACGAAAAATTTGTTATGGCCAATTTTGTCCAAAACCTACTTTTGCAAACTAGTCCCTGGTTTTTTGCCTGATCGGAACCAGACCAGTCTAGGACAATTCTCTGGACTCTCTAGATCAATAATTATCAAAAAAAAGTTGAACTTTGCCCTTTGGTTCACTGTAACAGGGTCGTTTAGAAAAGGGGGTGTGTCAAAATACACTCAAAAGCCTATAAATCATAAATAAAAACTCAGAACTTCACAAAAACTGATGAGCACATGTGTCATGACATGGTGAAGAAGCATGCAGAGTTTCATGGAGATCGGACCATAGGTGGCGCTATAACTGTCAAAAAGGTCGCCTATTATTAGGTGTTCAAGCACGAAGTGCTGAAAACCTATTGTAATTGCTATTTGAAAAAAAAAAAAAAAGCTAAAACGCATCGTGCAGCCCAAACCTTGAAACCTGGCCGGGTGGTAGGGCCTCAGTTTGGAGAGAACCTATCAGAGTATGACCCCGATTGGCCCATAGGTGGCGCTACAGCAACCAAAAGTACTAAATTGCTCATAACTCCTAGACCGTTTGACTTGGAATGCCTTGGCTCAAGGCGGACAAGATGTATATATCGGATTCTCGATTTGAGCAACGAAAAATTTGTTATGGCCAATTTTGTCCAAAACCTACTTTTGCAAACTAGTCCCTGGTTTTTTGCCTGATCGGAACCAGACCAGTCTAGGACAATTCTCTGGACTCTCTAGATCAATAATTATCAAAAAAAAGTTGAACTTTGCCCTTTGGTTCACTGTAACAGGGTCGTTTAGAAAAGGGGGTGTGTCAAAATACACTCAAAAGCCTATAAATCATAAATAAAAACTCAGAACTTCACAAAAACTGATGAGCACATGTGTCATGACATGGTGAAGAAGCATGCAGAGTTTCATGGAGATCGGACCAAAGGTGGCGCTATAACTGTCAAAAAGGTCGCCTATTATTAGGTGTTCAAGCACGAAGTGCTGAAAACCTATTGTAATTGCTATTTGAAAAAAAAAAAAAAACCTAAAACGCATCGTGCAGCCCAAACCTTGAAACCTGGCCGGGTGGTAGGGCCTCAGTTTGGGGAGAACCTATCAGAGTATGACCCCGATTGGCCCATAGGTGGCGCTACAGCAACCAAAAGTACTAAATTGCTCATAACTCCTAGACCGTTTGACTTGGAATGCCTTGGCTCAAGGCGGACAAGATGTATATATCGGATTCTCGATTTGAGCAACGAAAAATTTGTTATGGCCAATTTTGTCCAAAACCTACTTTTGCAAACTAGTCCCTGGTTTTTTGCCTGATCGGAACCAGACCAGTCTAGGACAATTCTCTGGACTCTCTAGATCAATAATTATCAAAAAAAAGTTGAACTTTGCCCTTTGGTTCACTGTAACAGGGTCGTTTAGAAAAGGGGGTGTGTCAAAATACACTCAAAAGCCTATAAATCATAAATAAAAACTCAGAACTTCACAAAAACTGATGAGCACATGTGTCATGACATGGTGAAGAAGCATGCAGAGTTTCATGGAGATCGGACCATAGGTGGCGCTATAACTGTCAAAAAGGTCGCCTATTATTAGGTGTTCAAGCACGAAGTGCTGAAAACCTATTGTAATTGCTATTTGAAAAAAAAAAAACCTAAAACGCATCGTGCAGCCCAAACCGTAAGGCCTAGAGACTTGAAACCTGGCCAGGTGGTAGGGCCTCAGTTTGGGGAGAACCTATCAGAGTATGACCCCGATTGGCCCATAGGTGGCGCTACAGCAACCAAAAGTACTAAATTGCTCATAACTCCTAGACCGTTTGACTTGGAATGCCTTGGCTCAAGGCGGACAAGATGTATATATCGGATTCTCGATTTGAGCAACGAAAAATTTGTTATGGCCAATTTTGTCCAAAACCTACTTTTGCAAACTAGTCCCTGGTTTTTTGCCTGATCGGAACCAGACCAGTCTAGGACAATTCTCTGGACTCTCTAGATCAATAATTATCAAAAAAAAGTTGAACTTTGCCCTTTGGTTCACTGTAACAGGGTCGTTTAGAAAAGGGGGTGTGTCAAAATACACTCAAAAGCCTATAAATCATAAATAAAAACTCAGAACTTCACAAAAACTGATGAGCACATGTGTCATGACATGGTGAAGAAGCATGCAGAGTTTCATGGAGATCGGACCATAGGTGGCGCTATAACTGTCAAAAAGGTCGCCTATTATTAGGTGTTCAAGCACGAAGTGCTGAAAACCTATTGTAATTGCTATTTGAAAAAAAAAAAAACCTAAAACGCATCGTGCAGCCCAAACCGTAAGGCCTAGAGACTTGAAACCTGGCCAGGTGGTAGGGCCTCAGTTTGGGGAGAACCTATCAGAGTATGACCCCGATTGGCCCATAGGTGGCGCTACAGCAACCAAAAGTACTAAATTGCTCATAACTCCTAGACCGTTTGACTTGGAATCAAGCTTTTTGCACCACTGTGTTCCTTGGCTCAAGACGGACAAGGTGTATATCTCGGATTCTCGATTGGAGCAACACTCACACTTTGAACTTTGCCCTTTGGTTCACTGTAACAGGGTCGTTTAGAAAAGGGGGCGTGTCAAAATACACTCAAAAGCCTATAAATCATAAATAAAAACTCAGAACTTCACAAAAACTGATGAGCACATGTGTCATGACATGGTGAAGAAGCATGCAGAGTTTCATGGAGATCGGACCATAGGTGGCGCTATAACTGTCAAAAAGCTTATATACCATTAAAAGAGATTTTCACAATTACATATCCCGTGTGTGTGTGTGTGTGTGTGTGTGTGTGTGTGTGTGTGTGTGTGTGTGTGTGTGTGTGTGTGTGTGTGTGTGTGTGTAAGCATGCATAATATAGTTAACAACTGGTTTGTTTTAGTGCAGAATACTGGTGAAATCAAGTGTGTTCAAAATGAAAGTGAGTCAGTAAGTGGTCTTCTATTGCCCTCTCTACTTATTAATAGTCTTTTCACATGTGCTTTTGCATTCATATATATAGACAATAATAAATCACTTATATAACAATTACTATTATAACACAATCATATTTTGTCAGAGTGTATCACTTCAATTGTTCTGATGCTTCACATAATGTCTATCAACGTGGTAAATCATGGTAAATAACGCCAGAAACATGGTAAATCATAGTGAATAAGGTAAATCATGCTAGAATCCTGGTAAATCATTCTAGAATGTGCTATATCATGGTAAATCATCCTATAACATGGTAAATCAAGGTAAACTAAGATAAATCATGGTAAATTATGGTAAACCATGTTAGAATCATATTAAATCATACTAGAATGTGTTCAATTCTGGTAAACCATGTTAGAACAGGGTAAATCATGGTCAATCATACTAGAACTTGGTATATCATGGTAAACTATGGTAAATCATACTGGAACATGGTAAATCATACTGGAACATGGTAAATCATACTGGAACATGGTAAATCAAGAAAAATCAAACTGAAATGTGGTATATCATGGTAAATCATGCTAAAACATGGTCTATTCCATCTATGATGTCAGTGGTTAAATGCTTGCTACATAAAACTTAATGTCTTTTGATGCTTTTGTGCTTAACGGCCTTAAAGGCCTTAACTGCTTGAACACCGCTAAATGCTGCTTGCAGCTTTAATTAGGTGTTCAAGCACGAAGTGCTGAAAACCTATTGTAATTGCTATTTGAAAAAAAAAAAAAAACCTAAAACGCATCGTGCAGCCCAAACCGTAAGGCCTAGAGACTTGAAACCTGGCCAGGTGGTAGGGCCTCAGTTTGGGGAGAACCTATCAGAGTATGACCCCGATTGGCCCATAGGTGGCGCTACAGCAACCAAAAGTACTAAATTGCTCATAACTCCTAGACCGTTTGACTTGGAATGCCTTGGCTCAAGGCGGACAAGATGTATATCTCGGATTCTCGATTTGAGCAACGAAAAATTTGTTATGGCCAATTTTGTCCAAAACCTACTTTTGCAAACTAGTCCCTGGTTTTTTGCCTGATCGGAACCAGACCAGTCTAGGACAATTCTCTGGACTCTCTAGATCAATAATTATCAAAAAAAAGTTGAACTTTGCCCTTTGGTTCACTGTAACAGGGTCGTTTAGAAAAGGGGGTGTGTCAAAATACACTCAAAAGCCTATAAATCATAAATAAAAACTCAGAACTTCACAAAAACTGATGAGCACATGTGTCATGACATGGTGAAGAAGCATGCAGAGTTTCATGGAGATCGGACCATAGGTGGCGCTATAACTGTCAAAAAGGTCGCCTATTATTAGGTGTTCAAGCACGAAGTGCTGAAAACCTATTGTAATTGCTATTTGAAAAAAAAAAAAAAAACTAAAACGCATCGTGCAGCCCAAACCTTGAAACCTGGCCGGGTGGTAGGGCCTCAGTTTGGGGAGAACCTATCAGAGTATGACCCCGATTGGCCCATAGGTGGCGCTACAGCAACCAAAAGTACTAAATTGCTCATAACTCCTAGACCGTTTGACTTGGAATGCCTTGGCTCAAGGCGGACAAGATGTATATATCGGATTCTCGATTTGAGCAACGAAAAATTTGTTATGGCCAATTTTGTCCAAAACTTACTTTTGCAAACTAGTCCCTGGTTTTTTGCCTGATCGGAACCAGACCAGTCTAGGACAATTCTCTGGACTCTCTAGATCAATAATTATCAAAAAAAAAATTGAACTTTGCCCTTTGGTTCACTGTAACAGGGTCGTTTAGAAAAGGGGGTGTGTCAAAATACACTCAAAAGCCTATAAATCATAAATAAAAACTCAGAACTTCACAAAAACTGATGAGCACATGTGTCATGACATGGTGAAGAAGCATGCAGAGTTTCATGGAGATCGGACCATAGGTGGCGCTATAACTGTCAAAAAGGTCGCCTATTATTAGGTGTTCAAGCACGAAGTGCTGAAAACCTATTGTAATTGCTATTTGAAAAAAAAAAACAACCTAAAACGCATCGTGCAGCCCAAACCGTAAGGCCTAGAGACTTGAAACCTGGCCAGGTGGTAGGGCCTCAGTTTGGGGAGAACCTATCAGAGTATGACCCCGATTGGCCCATAGGTGGCGCTACAGCAACCAAAAGTACTAAATTGCTCATAACTCCTAGACCGTTTGACTTGGAATCAAGCTTTTTGCACCACTGTGTTCCTTGGCTCAAGATGGACAAGGTGTATATCTCGGATTCTCGATTGGAGCAACACTCACACTTTGAACTTTGCCCTTTGGTTCACTGTAACAGGGTCGTTTAGAAAAGGGGGCGTGTCAAAATACACTCAAAAGCCTATAAATCATAAATAAAAACTCAGAACTTCACAAAAACTGATGAGCACATGTGTCATGACATGGTGAAGAAGCATGCAGAGTTTCATGGAGATCGGACCATAGGTGGCGCTATAACTGTCGAAAAGCTTATATACCATTAAAAGAGATTTTCACAATTACATATCCCGTGTGTGTGTGTGTGTGTGTGTGTGTGTGTGTGTGTGTGTGTGTGTGTGTGTGTGTGTGTGTGTGTGTGTGTAAGCATGCATAATATAGTTAACAACTGGTTTGTTTTAGTGCAGAATACTGGTGAAATCAAGTGTGTTCAAAATGAAAGTGAGTCAGTAAGTGGTCTTCTATTGCCCTCTCTACTTATTAATAGTCTTTTCACATGTGCTTTTGCATTCATATATATAGACAATAATAAATCACTTATATAACAATTACTATTATAACACAATCATATTTTGTCAGAGTGTATCACTTCAATTGTTCTGATGCTTCACATAATGTCTATCAACGTGGTAAATCATGGTAAATAACGCCAGAAACATGGTAAATCATAGTGAATAAGGTAAATCATGCTAGAATCCTGGTAAATCATTCTAGAATGTGCTATATCATGGTAAATCATCCTATAACATGGTAAATCAAGGTAAACTAAGATAAATCATGGTAAATTATGGTAAACCATGTTAGAATCATATTAAATCATACTAGAATGTGTTCAATTCTGGTAAACCATGTTAGAACAGGGTAAATCATGGTCAATCATACTAGAACTTGGTATATCATGGTAAACTATGGTAAATCATACTGGAACATGGTAAATCATACTGGAACATGGTAAATCATACTGGAACATGGTAAATCAAGAAAAATCAAACTGAAATGTGGTATATCATGGTAAATCATGCTAAAACATGGTCTATTCCATCTATGATGTCAGTGGTTAAATGCTTGCTACATAAAACTTAATGTCTTTTGATGCTTTTGTGCTTAACGGCCTTAAAGGCCTTAACTGCTTGAACACCGCTAAATGCTGCTTGCAGCTTTAATTAGGTGTTCAAGCACGAAGTGCTGAAAACCTATTGTAATTGCTATTTGAAAAAAAAAAAAAAACCTAAAACGCATCGTGCAGCCCAAACCGTAAGGCCTAGAGACTTGAAACCTGGCCAGGTGGTAGGGCCTCAGTTTGGGGAGAACCTATCAGAGTATGACCCCGATTGGCCCATAGGTGGCGCTACAGCAACCAAAAGTACTAAATTGCTCATAACTCCTAGACCGTTTGACTTGGAATGCCTTGGCTCAAGGCGGACAAGATGTATATCTCGGATTCTCGATTTGAGCAACGAAAAATTTGTTATGGCCAATTTTGTCCAAAACCTACTTTTGCAAACTAGTCCCTGGTTTTTTGCCTGATCGGAACCAGACCAGTCTAGGACAATTCTCTGGACTCTCTAGATCAATAATTATCAAAAAAAAGTTGAACTTTGCCCTTTGGTTCACTGTAACAGGGTCGTTTAGAAAAGGGGGTGTGTCAAAATACACTCAAAAGCCTATAAATCATAAATAAAAACTCAGAACTTCACAAAAACTGATGAGCACATGTGTCATGACATGGTGAAGAAGCATGCAGAGTTTCATGGAGATCGGACCATAGGTGGCGCTATAACTGTCAAAAAGGTCGCCTATTATTAGGTGTTCAAGCACGAAGTGCTGAAAACCTATTGTAATTGCTATTTGAAAAAAAAAAAAAAACCTAAAACGCATCGTGCAGCCCAAACCTTGAAACCTGGCCGGGTGGTAGGGCCTCAGTTTGGAGAGAACCTATCAGAGTATGACCCCGATTGGCCCATAGGTGGCGCTACAGCAACCAAAAGTACTAAATTGCTCATAACTCCTAGACCGTTTGACTTGGAATGCCTTGGCTCAAGGCGGACAAGATGTATATATCGGATTCTCGATTTGAGCAACGAAAAATTTGTTATGGCCAATTTTGTCCAAAACCTACTTTTGCAAACTAGTCCCTGGTTTTTTGCCTGATCGGAACCAGACCAGTCTAGGACAATTCTCTGGACTCTCTAGATCAATAATTATCAAAAAAAAGTTGAACTTTGCCCTTTGGTTCACTGTAACAGGGTCGTTTAGAAAAGGGGGTGTGTCAAAATACACTCAAAAGCCTATAAATCATAAATAAAAACTCAGAACTTCACAAAAAATGATGAGCACATGTGTCATGACATGGTGAAGAAGCATGCAGAGTTTCATGGAGATCGGACCATAGGTGGCGCTATAACTGTCAAAAAGGTCGCCTATTATTAGGTGTTCAAGCACGAAGTGCTGAAAACCTATTGTAATTGCTATTTGAAAAAAAAAAAAAACCTAAAACGCATCGTGCAGCCCAAACCGTAAGGCCTAGAGACTTGAAACCTGGCCAGGTGGTAGGGCCTCAGTTTGGGGAGAACCTATCAGAGTATGACCCCGATTGGCCCATAGGTGGCGCTACAGCAACCAAAAGTACTAAATTGCTCATAACTCCTAGACCGTTTGACTTGGAATCAAGCTTTTTGCACCACTGTGTTCCTTGGCTCAAGACGGACAAGGTGTATATCTCGGATTCTCGATTGAGGCAACACTCACACTTTGAACTTTGCCCTTTGGTTCACTGTAACAGGCTCGTTTAGAAAAGGGGGCGTGTCAAAATACACTCAAAAGCCTATAAATCATAAATAAAAACTCAGAACTTCACAAAAACTGATGAGCACATGTGTCATGACATGGTGAAGAAGCATGCAGAGTTTCATGGAGATCGGACCATAGGTGGCGCTATAACTGTCAAAAAGCTTATATACCATTAAAAGAGATTTTCACAATTACATATCCCGTGTGTGTGTGTGTGTGTGTGTGTGTGTGTCTGTGTGTGTTTAAGCATGCATAATATAGTTAACAACTGGTTTGTTTTAGTGCAGAATACTGGTGAAATCAAGTGTGTTCAAAATGAAAGTGAGTCAGTAAGTGGTCTTCTATTGCCCTCTCTACTTATTAATAGTCTTTTCACATGTGCTTTTGCATTCATATATATAGACAATAATAAATCACTTATATAACAATTACTATTATAACACAATCATATTTTGTCAGAGTGTATCACTTCAATTGTTCTGATGCTTCACATAATGTCTATCAACGTGGTAAATCATGGTAAATAACGCCAGAAACATGGTAAATCATAGTGAATAAGGTAAATCATGCTAGAATCCTGGTAAATCATTCTAGAATGTGCTATATCATGGTAAATCATCCTATAACATGGTAAATCAAGGTAAACTAAGATAAATCATGGTAAATTATGGTAAACCATGTTAGAATCATATTAAATCATACTAGAATGTGTTCAATTCTGGTAAACCATGTTAGAACAGGGTAAATCATGGTCAATCATACTAGAACTTGGTATATCATGGTAAACTATGGTAAATCATACTGGAACATGGTAAATCATACTGTAATACATGGTAAATCATACTGGAACATGGTAAATCAAGAAAAATCAAACTGAAATGTGGTATATCATGGTAAATCATGCTAAAACATGGTCTATTCCATCTATGATGTCAGTGGTTAAATGCTTGCTACATAAAACTTAATGTCTTTTGATGCTTTTGTGCTTAACGGCCTTAAAGGCCTTAACTGCTTGAACACCGCTAAATGCTGCTTGCAGCTTTAATTAGGTGTTCAAGCACGAAGTGCTGAAAACCTATTGTAATTGCTATTTGAAAAAAAAAAAAAACCTAAAACGCATCGTGCAGCCCAAACCGTAAGGCCTAGAGACTTGAAACCTGGCCAGGTGGTAGGGCCTCAGTTTGGGGAGAACCTATCAGAGTATGACCCCGATTGGCCCATAGGTGGCGCTACAGCAACCAAAAGTACTAAATTGCTCATAACTCCTAGACCGTTTGACTTGGAATGCCTTGGCTCAAGGCGGACAAGATGTATATCTCGGATTCTCGATTTGAGCAACGAAAAATTTGTTATGGCCAATTTTGTCCAAAACCTACTTTTGCAAACTAGTCCCTGGTTTTTTGCCTGATCGGAACCAGACCAGTCTAGGACAATTCTCTGGACTCTCTAGATCAATAATTATCAAAAAAAAGTTGAACTTTGCCCTTTGGTTCACTGTAACAGGGTCGTTTAGAAAAGGGGGTGTGTCAAAATACACTCAAAAGCCTATAAATCATAAATAAAAACTCAGAACTTCACAAAAAATGATGAGCACATGTGTCATGACATGGTGAAGAAGCATGCAGAGTTTCATGGAGATCGGACCATAGGTGGCGCTATAACTGTCAAAAAGGTCGCCTATTATTAGGTGTTCAAGCACGAAGTGCTGAAAACCTATTGTAATTGCTATTTGAAAAAAAAAAAAAACCTAAAACGCATCGTGCAGCCCAAACCTTGAAACCTGGCCAGATGGTAGGGCCTCAGTTTGGGGAGAACCTATCAGAGTATGACCCCGATTGGCCCATAGGTGGCGCTACAGCAACCAAAAGAACTAAATTGCTCATAACTCCTAGACCGTTTGACTTGGAATCAAGCTTTTTGCACCACTGTGTTCCTTGGCTCAAGACGGACAAGGTGTATATCTCGGATTCTCGATTGGAGCAACACTCACACTTTGAACTTTGCCCTTTGGTTCACTGTAACAGGGTCGTTTAGAAAAGGGGGCGTGTCAAAATACACTCAAAAGCCTATAAATCATAAATAAAAACTCAGAACTTCACAAAAACTGATGAGCACATGTGTCATGACATGGTGAAGAAGCATGCAGAGTTTCATGGAGATCGGACCATAGGTGGCGCTATAACTGTCAAAAAGCTTATATACCATTAAAAGAGATTTTCACAATTACATATCCCGTGTGTGTGTGTGTGTGTGTGTGTGTGTGTGTGTGTGTGTGTGTGTGTGTGTGTGTGTGTGTGTGTGTGTGTGTGTGTGTGTGTAAGCATGCATAATATAGTTAACAACTGGTTTGTTTTAGTGCAGAATACTGGTGAAATCAAGTGTGTTCAAAATGAAAGTGAGTCAGTAAGTGGTCTTCTATTGCCCTCTCTACTTATTAATAGTCTTTTCACATGTGCTTTTGCATTCATATATATAGACAATAATAAATCACTTATATAACAATTACTATTATAACACAATCATATTTTGTCAGAGTGTATCACTTCAATTGTTCTGATGCTTCACATAATGTCTATCAACGTGGTAAATCATGGTAAATAACGCCAGAAACATGGTAAATCATAGTGAATAAGGTAAATCATGCTAGAATCCTGGTAAATCATTCTAGAATGTGCTATATCATGGTAAATCATCCTATAACATGGTAAATCAAGGTAAACTAAGATAAATCATGGTAAATTATGGTAAACCATGTTAGAATCATATTAAATCATACTAGAATGTGTTCAATTCTGGTAAACCATGTTAGAACAGGGTAAATCATGGTCAATCATACTAGAACTTGGTATATCATGGTAAACTATGGTAAATCATACTGGAACATGGTAAATCATACTGGAACATGGTAAATCATACTGGAACATGGTAAATCAAGAAAAATCAAACTGAAATGTGGTATATCATGGTAAATCATGCTAAAACATGGTCTATTCCATCTATGATGTCAGTGGTTAAATGCTTGCTACATAAAACTTAATGTCTTTTGATGCTTTTGTGCTTAACGGCCTTAAAGGCCTTAACTGCTTGAACACCGCTAAATGCTGCTTGCAGCTTTAATTAGGTGTTCAAGCACGAAGTGCTGAAAACCTATTGTAATTGCTATTTGAAAAAAAAAAAAAAACCTAAAACGCATCGTGCAGCCCAAACCGTAAGGCCTAGAGACTTGAAACCTGGCCAGGTGGTAGGGCCTCAGTTTGGGGAGAACCTATCAGAGTATGACCCCGATTGGCCCATAGGTGGCGCTACAGCAACCAAAAGTACTAAATTGCTCATAACTCCTAGACCGTTTGACTTGGAATGCCTTGGCTCAAGGCGGACAAGATGTATATCTCGGATTCTCGATTTGAGCAACGAAAAATTTGTTATGGCCAATTTTGTCCAAAACCTACTTTTGCAAACTAGTCCCTGGTTTTTTGCCTGATCGGAACCAGACCAGTCTAGGACAATTCTCTGGACTCTCTAGATCAATAATTATCAAAAAAAAGTTGAACTTTGCCCTTTGGTTCACTGTAACAGGGTCGTTTAGAAAAGGGGGTGTGTCAAAATACACTCAAAAGCCTATAAATCATAAATAAAAACTCAGAACTTCACAAAAACTGATGAGCACATGTGTCATGACATGGTGAAGAAGCATGCAGAGTTTCATGGAGATCGGACCATAGGTGGCGCTATAACTGTCAAAAAGGTCGCCTATTATTAGGTGTTCAAGCACGAAGTGCTGAAAACCTATTGTAATTGCTATTTGAAAAAAAAAAAAACCTAAAACGCATCGTGCAGCCCAAACCTTGAAACCTGGCCGGGTGGTAGGGCCTCAGTTTGGGGAGAACCTATCAGAGTATGACCCCGATTGGCCCATAGGTGGCGCTACAGCAACCAAAAGTACTAAATTGCTCATAACTCCTAGACCGTTTGACTTGGAATGCCTTGGCTCAAGGCGGACAAGATGTATATATCGGATTCTCGATTTGAGCAACGAAAAATTTGTTATGGCCAATTTTGTCCAAAACCTACTTTTGCAAACTAGTCCCTGGTTTTTTGCCTGATCGGAACCAGACCAGTCTAGGACAATTCTCTGGACTCTCTAGATCAATAATTATCAAAAAAAAGTTGAACTTTGCCCTTTGGTTCACTGTAACAGGGTCGTTTAGAAAAGGGGGTGTGTCAAAATACACTCAAAAGCCTATAAATCATAAATAAAAACTCAGAACTTCACAAAAAATGATGAGCACATGTGTCATGACATGGTGAAGAAGCATGCAGAGTTTCATGGAGATCGGACCATAGGTGGCGCTATAACTGTCAAAAAGGTCGCCTATTATTAGGTGTTCAAGCACGAAGTGCTGAAAACCTATTGTAATTGCTATTTGAAAAAAAAAAAAACCTAAAACGCATCGTGCAGCCCAAACCTTGAAACCTGGCCGGGTGGTAGGGCCTCAGTTTGGGGAGAACCTATCAGAGTATGACCCCGATTGGCCCATAGGTGGCGCTACAGCAACCAAAAGTACTAAATTGCTCATAACTCCTAGACCGTTTGACTTGGAATGCCTTGGCTCAAGGCGGACAAGATGTATATATCGGATTCTCGATTTGAGCAACGAAAAATTTGTTATGGCCAATTTTGTCCAAAACCTACTTTTGCAAACTAGTCCCTGGTTTTTTGCCTGATCGGAACCAGACCAGTCTAGGACAATTCTCTGGACTCTCTAGATCAATAATTATCAAAAAAAGTTGAACTTTGCCCTTTGGTTCACTGTAACAGGGTCGTTTAGAAAAGGGGGTGTGTCAAAATACACTCAAAAGCCTATAAATCATAAATAAAAACTCAGAACTTCACAAAAACTGATGAGCACATGTGTCATGACATGGTGAAGAAGCATGCAGAGTTTCATGGAGATCGGACCATAGGTGGCGCTATAACTGTCAAAAAGGTCGCCTATTATTAGGTGTTCAAGCACGAAGTGCTGAAAACCTATTGTAATTGCTATTTGAAAAAAAAAAAAAAACCTAAAACGCATCGTGCAGCCCAAACCGTAAGGCCTAGAGACTTGAAACCTGGCCAGGTGGTAGGGCCTCAGTTTGGGGAGAACCTAACAGAGTATGACCCCGATTGGCCCATAGGTGGCGCTACAGCAACCAAAAGTACTAAATTGCTCATAACTCCTAGACCGTTTGACTTGGAATCAAGCTTTTTGCACCACTGTGTTCCTTGGCTCAAGACGGACAAGGTGTATATCTCGGATTCTCGATTGGAGCAACACTCACACTTTGAACTTTGCCCTTTGGTTCACTGTAACAGGGTCGTTTAGAAAAGGGGGCGTGTCAAAATACACTCAAAAGCCTATAAATCATAAATAAAAACTCAGAACTTCACAAAAACTGATGAGCACATGTGTCATGACATGGTGAAGAAGCATGCAGAGTTTCATGGAGATCGGACCATAGGTGGCGCTATAACTGTCAAAAAGCTTATATACCATTAAAAGAGATTTTCACAATTACATATCCCGTGTGTGTGTGTGTGTGTGTGTGTGTGTGTGTGTGTGTGTGTGTGTGTGTGTGTGTGTGTGTGTGTGTGTGTGTGTGTGTGTGTGTGTGTGTGTGTGTGTGTGTGTGTGTGTAAGCATGCATAATATAGTTAACAACTGGTTTATTTTAGTGCAGAATACTGGTGAAATCAAGTGTGTTCAAAATGAAAGTGAGTCAGTAAGTGGTCTTCTATTGCCCTCTCTACTTATTAATAGTCTTTTCACATGTGCTTTTGCATTCATATATATAGACAATAATAAATCACTTATATAACAATTACTATTATAACACAATCATATTTTGTCAGAGTGTATCACTTCAATTGTTCTGATGCTTCACATAATGTCTATCAACGTGGTAAATCATGGTAAATAACGCCAGAAACATGGTAAATCATAGTGAATAAGGTAAATCATGCTAGAATCCTGGTAAATCATTCTAGAATGTGCTATATCATGGTAAATCATCCTATAACATGGTAAATCAAGGTAAACTAAGATAAATCATGGTAAATTATGGTAAACCATGTTAGAATCATATTAAATCATACTAGAATGTGTTCAATTCTGGTAAACCATGTTAGAACAGGGTAAATCATGGTCAATCATACTAGAACTTGGTATATCATGGTAAACTATGGTAAATCATACTGGAACATGGTAAATCATACTGGAACATGGTAAATCATACTGGAACATGGTAAATCAAGAAAAATCAAACTGAAATGTGGTATATCATGGTAAATCATGCTAAAACATGGTCTATTCCATCTATGATGTCAGTGGTTAAATGCTTGCTACATAAAACTTAATGTCTTTTGATGCTTTTGTGCTTAACGGCCTTAAAGGCCTTAACTGCTTGAACACCGCTAAATGCTGCTTGCAGCTTTAATTAGGTGTTCAAGCACGAAGTGCTGAAAACCTATTGTAATTGCTATTTGAAAAAAAAAAAAAAACCTAAAACGCATCGTGCAGCCCAAACCGTAAGGCCTAGAGACTTGAAACCTGGCCAGGTGGTAGGGCCTCAGTTTGGGGAGAACCTATCAGAGTATGACCCCGATTGGCCCATAGGTGGCGCTACAGCAACCAAAAGTACTAAATTGCTCATAACTCCTAGACCGTTTGACTTGGAATGCCTTGGCTCAAGGCGGACAAGATGTATATCTCGGATTCTCGATTTGAGCAACGAAAAATTTGTTATGGCCAATTTTGTCCAAAACCTACTTTTACAAACTAGTCCCTGGTTTTTTGCCTGATCGGAACCAGACCAGTCTAGGACAATTCTCTGGACTCTCTAGATCAATAATTATCAAAAAAAAGTTGAACTTTGCCCTTTGGTTCACTGTAACAGGGTCGTTTAGAAAAGGGGGTGTGTCAAAATACACTCAAAAGCCTATAAATCATAAATAAAAACTCAGAACTTCACAAAAACTGATGAGCACATGTGTCATGACATGGTGAAGAAGCATGCAGAGTTTCATGGAGATCGGACCATAGGTGGCGCTATAACTGTCAAAAAGGTCGCCTATTATTAGGTGTTCAAGCACGAAGTGCTGAAAACCTATTGTAATTGCTATTTGAAAAAAAAAAAAAAACCTAAAACGCATCGTGCAGCCCAAACCTTGTAACCTGGCCGGGTGGTAGGGCCTCAGTTTGGGGAGAACCTATCAGAGTATGACCCCGATTGGCCCATAGGTGGCGCTACAGCAACCAAAAGTACTAAATTGCTCATAACTCCTAGACCGTTTGACTTGGAATGCCTTGGCTCAAGGCGGACAAGATGTATATATCGGATTCTCGATTTGAGCAACGAAAAATTTGTTATGGCCAATTTTGTCCAAAACCTACTTTTGCAAACTAGTCCCTGGTTTTTTGCCTGATCGGAACCAGACCAGTCTAGGACAATTCTCTGGACTCTCTAGATCAATAATTATCAAAAAAAAGTTGAACTTTGCCCTTTGGTTCACTGTAACAGGGTCGTTTAGAAAAGGGGGTGTGTCAAAATACACTCAAAAGCCTATAAATCATAAATAAAAACTCAGAACTTCACAAAAACTGATGAGCACATGTGTCATGACATGGTGAAGAAGCATGCAGAGTTTCATGGAGATCGGACCATAGGTGGCGCTATAACTGTCAAAAAGGTCGCCTATTATTAGGTGTTCAAGCACGAAGTGCTGAAAACCTATTGTAATTGCTATTTGAAAAAAAAAAAAACCTAAAACGCATCGTGCAGCCCAAACCTTGAAACCTGGCCGGGTGGTAGGGCCTCAGTTTGGGGAGAACCTATCAGAGTATGACCCCGATTGGCCCATAGGTGGCGCTACAGCAACCAAAAGTACTAAATTGCTCATAACTCCTAGACCGTTTGACTTGGAATGCCTTGGCTCAAGGCGGACAAGATGTATATATCGGATTCTCGATTTGAGCAACGAAAAATTTGTTATGGCCAATTTTGTCCAAAACCTACTTTTGCAAACTAGTCCCTGGTTTTTTGCCTGATCGGAACCAGACCAGTCTAGGACAATTCTCTGGACTCTCTAGATCAATAATTATCAAAAAAAAGTTGAACTTTGCCCTTTGGTTCACTGTAACAGGGTCGTTTAGAAAAGGGGGTGTGTCAAAATACACTCAAAAGCCTATAAATCATAAATAAAAACTCAGAACTTCACAAAAACTGATGAGCACATGTGTCATGACATGGTGAAGAAGCATGCAGAGTTTCATGGAGATCGGACCATAGGTGGCGCTATAACTGTCAAAAAGGTCGCCTATTATTAGGTGTTCAAGCACGAAGTGCTGAAAACCTATTGTAATTGCTATTTGAAAAAAAAAAAAACCTAAAACGCATCGTGCAGCCCAAACCTTGAAACCTGGCCGGGTGGTAGGGCCTCAGTTTGGGGAGAACCTATCAGAGTATGACCCCGATTGGCCCATAGGTGGCGCTACAGCAACCAAAAGTACTAAATTGCTCATAACTCCTAGACCGTTTGACTTGGAATGCCTTGGCTCAAGGCGGACAAGATGTATATATCGGATTCTCGATTTGAGCAACGAAAAATTTGTTATGGCCAATTTTGTCCAAAACCTACTTTTGCAAACTAGTCCCTGGTTTTTTGCCTGATCGGAACCAGACCAGTCTAGGACAATTCTCTGGACTCTCTAGATCAATAATTATCAAAAAAAGTTGAACTTTGCCCTTTGGTTCACTGTAACAGGGTCGTTTAGAAAAGGGGGTGTGTCAAAATACACTCAAAAGCCTATAAATCATAAATAAAAACTCAGAACTTCACAAAAACTGATGAGCACATGTGTCATGACATGGTGAAGAAGCATGCAGAGTTTCATGGAGATCGGACCATAGGTGGCGCTATAACTGTCAAAAAGGTCGCCTATTATTAGGTGTTCAAGCACAAAGTGCTGAAAACCTATTGTAATTGCTATTTGAAAAAAAAAAAAAACCTAAAACGCATCGTGCAGCCCAAACCGTAAGGCCTAGAGACTTGAAACCTGGCCAGGTGGTAGGGCCTCAGTTTGGGGAGAACCTAACAGAGTATGACCCCGATTGGCCCATAGGTGGCGCTACAGCAACCAAAAGTACTAAATTGCTCATAACTCCTAGACCGTTTGACTTGGAATCAAGCTTTTTGCACCACTGTGTTCCTTGGCTCAAGACGGACAAGGTGTATATCTCGGATTCTCGATTGGAGCAACACTCACACTTTGAACTTTGCCCTTTTGTTCACTGTAACAGGGTCGTTTAGAAAAGGGGGCGTGTCAAAATACACTCAAAAGCCTATAAATCATAAATAAAAACTCAGAACTTCACAAAAACTGATGAGCACATGTGTCATGACATGGTGAAGAAGCATGCAGAGTTTCATGGAGATCGGACCATAGGTGGCGCTATAACTGTCAAAAAGCTTATATACCATTAAAAGAGATTTTCACAATTACATATCCCGTGTGTGTGTGTGTGTGTGTGTGTGTGTGTGTGTGTGTGTGTGTGTAAGCATGCATAATATAGTTAACAACTGGTTTGTTTTAGTGCAGAATACTGTTGAAATCAAGTGTGTTCAAAATGAAAGTGAGTCAGTAAGTGGTCTTCTATTGCCCTCTCTACTTATTAATAGTCTTTTCACATGTGCTTTTGCATTCATATATATAGACAATAATAAATCACTTATATAACAATTACTATTATAACACAATCATATTTTGTCAGAGTGTATCACTTCAATTGTTCTGATGCTTCACATAATGTCTATCAACGTGGTAAATCATGGTAAATAACGCCAGAAACATGGTAAATCATAGTGAATAAGGTAAATCATGCTAGAATCCTGGTAAATCATTCTAGAATGTGCTATATCATGGTAAATCATCCTATAACATGGTAAATCAAGGTAAACTAAGATAAATCATGGTAAATTATGGTAAACCATGTTAGAATCATATTAAATCATACTAGAATGTGTTCAATTCTGGTAAACCATGTTAGAACAGGGTAAATCATGGTCAATCATACTAGAACTTGGTATATCATGGTAAACTATGGTAAATCATACTGGAACATGGTAAATCATACTGGAACATGGTAAATCATACTGGAACATGGTAAATCAAGAAAAATCAAACTGAAATGTGGTATATCATGGTAAATCATGCTAAAACATGGTCTATTCCATCTATGATGTCAGTGGTTAAATGCTTGCTACATAAAACTTAATGTCTTTTGATGCTTTTGTGCTTAACGGCCTTAAAGGCCTTAACTGCTTGAACACCGCTAAATGCTGCTTGCAGCTTTAATTAGGTGTTCAAGCACGAAGTGCTGAAAACCTATTGTAATTGCTATTTGAAAAAAAAAAAAAAAACCTAAAACGCATCGTGCAGCCCAAACCGTAAGGCCTAAAGACTTGAAACCTGGCCAGGTGGTAGGGCCTCAGTTTGGGGAGAACCTATCAGAGTATGACCCCGATTGGCCCATAGGTGGCGCTACAGCAACCAAAAGTACTAAATTGCTCATAACTCCTAGACCGTTTGACTTGGAATGCCTTGGCTCAAGGCGGACAAGATGTATATCTCGGATTCTCGATTTGAGCAACGAAAAATTTGTTATGGCCAATTTTGTCCAAAACCTACTTTTGCAAACTAGTCCCTGGTTTTTTGCCTGATCGGAACCAGACCAGTCTAGGACAATTCTCTGGACTCTCTAGATCAATAATTATCAAAAAAAAGTTGAACTTTGCCCTTTGGTTCACTGTAACAGGGTCGTTTAGACAAGGGGGTGTGTCAAAATACACTCAAAAGCCTATAAATCATAAATAAAAACTCAGAACTTCACAAAAACTGATGAGCACATGTGTCATGACATGGTGAAGAAGCATGCAGAGTTTCATGGAGATCGGACCATAGGTGGCGCTATAACTGCCAAAAAGGTCGCCTATTATTAGGTGTTCAAGCACGAAGTGCTGAAAACCTATTGTAATTGCTATTTGAAAAAAAAAAAAAACCTAAAACGCATCGTGCAGCCCAAACCTTGAAACCTGGCCGGGTGGTAGGGCCTCAGTTTGGAGAGAACCTATCAGAGTATGACCCCGATTGGCCCATAGGTGGCGCTACAGCAACCAAAAGTACTAAATTGCTCATAACTCCTAGACCGTTTGACTTGGAATGCCTTGGCTCAAGGCGGACAAGATGTATATATCGGATTCTCGATTTGAGCAACGAAAAATTTGTTATGGCCAATTTTGTCCAAAACCTACTTTTGCAAACTAGTCCCTGGTTTTTTGCCTGATCGGAACCAGACCAGTCTAGGACAATTCTCTGGACTCTCTAGATCAATAATTATCAAAAAAAAGTTGAACTTTGCCCTTTGGTTCACTGTAACAGGGTCGTTTAGAAAAGGGGGTGTGTCAAAATACACTCAAAAGCCTATAAATCATAAATAAAAACTCGGAACTTCACAAAAACTGATGAGCACATGTGTCATGACATGGTGAAGAAGCATGCAGAGTTTCATGGAGATCGGACCATAGGTGGCGCTATAACTGTCAAAAAGGTCGCCTATTATTAGGTGTTCAAGCACGAAGTGCTGAAAACCTATTGTAATTGCTATTTGAAAAAAAAAAAAACCTAAAACGCATCGTGCAGCCCAAACCGTAAGGCCTAGAGACTTGAAACCTGGCCAGGTGGTAGGGCCTCAGTTTGGGGAGAACCTATCAGAGTATGACCCCGATTGGCCCATAGGTGGCGCTACAGCAACCAAAAGTACTAAATTGCTCATAACTCCTAGACCGTTTGACTTGGAATCAAGCTTTTTGCACCACTGTGTTCCTTGGCTCAAGACGGACAAGGTGTATATCTCGGATTCTCGATTGGAGCAACACTCACACTTTGAACTTTGCCCTTTGGTTCACTGTAACAGGGTCGTTTAGAAAAGGGGGCGTGTCAAAATACACTCAAAAGCCTATAAATCATAAATAAAAACTCAGAACTTCACAAAAACTGATGAGCACATGTGTCATGACATGGTGAAGAAGCATGCAGAGTTTCATGGAGATCGGACCATAGGTGGCGCTATAACTGTCAAAAAGCTTATATACCATTAAAAGAGATTTTCACAATTACATATCCCGTGTGTGTGTGTGTGTGTGTGTGTGTGTGTGTGTAAGCATGCATAATATAGTTAACAACTGGTTTGTTTTAGTGCAGAATACTGGTGAAATCAAGTGTGTTCAAAATGAAAGTGAGTCAGTAAGTGGTCTTCTATTGCCCTCTCTACTTATTAATAGTCTTTTCACATGTGCTTTTGCATTCATATATATAGACAATAATAAATCACTTATATAACAATTACTATTATAACACAATCATATTTTGTCAGAGTGTATCACTTCAATTGTTCTGATGCTTCACATAATGTCTATCAACGTGGTAAATCATGGTAAATAACGCCAGAAACATGGTAAATCATAGTGAATAAGGTAAATCATGCTAGAATCCTGGTAAATCATTCTAGAATGTGCTATATCATGGTAAATCATCCTATAACATGGTAAATCAAGGTAAACTAAGATAAATCATGGTAAATTATGGTAAACCATGTTAGAATCATATTAAATCATACTAGAATGTGTTCAATTCTGGTAAACCATGTTAGAACAGGGTAAATCATGGTCAATCATACTAGAACTTGGTATATCATGGTAAACTATGGTAAATCATACTGGAACATGGTAAATCATACTGGAACATGGTAAATCATACTGGAACATGGTAAATCAAGAAAAATCAAACTGAAATGTGGTATATCATGGTAAATCATGCTAAAACATGGTCTATTCCATCTATGATGTCAGTGGTTAAATGCTTGCTACATAAAACTTAATGTCTTTTGATGCTTTTGTGCTTAACGGCCTTAAAGGCCTTAACTGCTTGAACACCGCTAAATGCTGCTTGCAGCTTTAATTAGGTGTTCAAGCACGAAGTGCTGAAAACCTATTGTAATTGCTATTTGAAAAAAAAAAAAAAACCTAAAACGCATCGTGCAGCCCAAACCGTAAGGCCTAAAGACTTGAAACCTGGCCAGGTGGTAGGGCCTCAGTTTGGGGAGAACCTATCAGAGTATGACCCCGATTGGCCCATAGGTGGCGCTACAGCAACCAAAAGTACTAAATTGCTCATAACTCCTAGACCGTTTGACTTGGAATGCCTTGGCTCAAGGCGGACAAGATGTATATCTCGGATTCTCGATTTGAGCAACGAAAAATTTGTTATGGCCAATTTTGTCCAAAACCTACTTTTGCAAACTAGTCCCTGGTTTTTTGCCTGATCGGAACCAGACCAGTCTAGGACAATTCTCTGGACTCTCTAGATCAATAATTATCAAAAAAAAGTTGAACTTTGCCCTTTGGTTCACTGTAACAGGGTCGTTTAGACAAGGGGGTGTGTCAAAATACACTCAAAAGCCTATAAATCATAAATAAAAACTCAGAACTTCACAAAAACTGATGAGCACATGTGTCATGACATGGTGAAGAAGCATGCAGAGTTTCATGGAGATCGGACCATAGGTGGCGCTATAACTGCCAAAAAGGTCGCCTATTATTAGGTGTTCAAGCACGAAGTGCTGAAAACCTATTGTAATTGCTATTTGAAAAAAAAAAAAAACCTAAAACGCATCGTGCAGCCCAAACCTTGAAACCTGGCCGGGTGGTAGGGCCTCAGTTTGGAGAGAACCTATCAGAGTATGACCCCGATTGGCCCATAGGTGGCGCTACAGCAACCAAAAGTACTAAATTGCTCATAACTCCTAGACCGTTTGACTTGGAATGCCTTGGCTCAAGGCGGACAAGATGTATATATCGGATTCTCGATTTGAGCAACGAAAAATTTGTTATGGCCAATTTTGTCCAAAACCTACTTTTGCAAACTAGTCCCTGGTTTTTTGCCTGATCGGAACCAGACCAGTCTAGGACAATTCTCTGGACTCTCTAGATCAATAATTATCAAAAAAAAGTTGAACTTTGCCCTTTGGTTCACTGTAACAGGGTCGTTTAGAAAAGGGGGTGTGTCAAAATACACTCAAAAGCCTATAAATCATAAATAAAAACTCGGAACTTCACAAAAACTGATGAGCACATGTGTCATGACATGGTGAAGAAGCATGCAGAGTTTCATGGAGATCGGACCATAGGTGGCGCTATAACTGTCAAAAAGGTCGCCTATTATTAGGTGTTCAAGCACGAAGTGCTGAAAACCTATTGTAATTGCTATTTGAAAAAAAAAAAAACCTAAAACGCATCGTGCAGCCCAAACCGTAAGGCCTAGAGACTTGAAACCTGGCCAGGTGGTAGGGCCTCAGTTTGGGGAGAACCTATCAGAGTATGACCCCGATTGGCCCATAGGTGGCGCTACAGCAACCAAAAGTACTAAATTGCTCATAACTCCTAGACCGTTTGACTTGGAATCAAGCTTTTTGCACCACTGTGTTCCTTGGCTCAAGACGGACAAGGTGTATATCTCGGATTCTCGATTGGAGCAACACTCACACTTTGAACTTTGCCCTTTGGTTCACTGTAACAGGGTCGTTTAGAAAAGGGGGCGTGTCAAAATACACTCAAAAGCCTATAAATCATAAATAAAAACTCAGAACTTCACAAAAACTGATGAGCACATGTGTCATGACATGGTGAAGAAGCATGCAGAGTTTCATGGAGATCGGACCATAGGTGGCGCTATAACTGTCAAAAAGCTTATATACCATTAAAAGAGATTTTCACAATTACATATCCCGTGTGTGTGTGTGTGTGTGTGTGTGTGTGTGTGTGTGTGTGTGTGTGTGTGTGTGTGTGTGTGTGTGTGTGTGTGTGTGTGTGTGTGTGTGTGTGTGTGTGTGTGTGTGTAAGCATGCATAATATAGTTAACAACTGGTTTGTTTTAGTGCAGAATACTGGTGAAATCAAGTGTGTTCAAAATGAAAGTGAGTCAGTAAGTGGTCTTCTATTGCCCTCTCTACTTATTAATAGTCTTTTCACATGTGCTTTTGCATTCATATATATAGACAATAATAAATCACTTATATAACAATTACTATTATAACACAATCATATTTTGTCAGAGTGTATCACTTCAATTGTTCTGATGCTTCACATAATGTCTATCAACGTGGTAAATCATGGTAAATAACGCCAGAAACATGGTAAATCATAGTGAATAAGGTAAATCATGCTAGAATCCTGGTAAATCATTCTAGAATGTGCTATATCATGGTAAATCATCCTATAACATGGTAAATCAAGGTAAACTAAGATAAATCATGGTAAATTATGGTAAACCATGTTAGAATCATATTAAATCATACTAGAATGTGTTCAATTCTGGTAAACCATGTTAGAACAGGGTAAATCATGGTCAATCATACTAGAACTTGGTATATCATGGTAAACTATGGTAAATCATACTGGAACATGGTAAATCATACTGGAACATGGTAAATCATACTGGAACATGGTAAATCAAGAAAAATCAAACTGAAATGTGGTATATCATGGTAAATCATGCTAAAACATGGTCTATTCCATCTATGATGTCAGTGGTTAAATGCTTGCTACATAAAACTTAATGTCTTTTGATGCTTTTGTGCTTAACGGCCTTAAAGGCCTTAACTGCTTGAACACCGCTAAATGCTGCTTGCAGCTTTAATTAGGTGTTCAAGCACGAAGTGCTGAAAACCTATTGTAATTGCTATTTGAAAAAAAAAAAAAAACCTAAAACGCATCGTGCAGCCCAAACCGTAAGGCCTAGAGACTTGAAACCTGGCCAGGTGGTAGGGCCTCAGTTTGGGGAGAACCTATCAGAGTATGACCCCGATTGGCCCATAGGTGGCGCTACAGCAACCAAAAGTACTAAATTGCTCATAACTCCTAGACCGTTTGACTTGGAATGCCTTGGCTCAAGGCGGACAAGATGTATATCTCGGATTCTCGATTTGAGCAACGAAAAATTTGTTATGGCCAATTTTGTCCAAAACCTACTTTTACAAACTAGTCCCTGGTTTTTTGCCTGATCGGAACCAGACCAGTCTAGGACAATTCTCTGGACTCTCTAGATCAATAATTATCAAAAAAAAGTTGAACTTTGCCCTTTGGTTCACTGTAACAGGGTCGTTTAGAAAAGGGGGTGTGTCAAAATACACTCAAAAGCCTATAAATCATAAATAAAAACTCAGAACTTCACAAAAACTGATGAGCACATGTGTCATGACATGGTGAAGAAGCATGCAGAGTTTCATGGAGATCGGACCATAGGTGGCGCTATAACTGTCAAAAAGGTCGCCTATTATTAGGTGTTCAAGCACGAAGTGCTGAAAACCTATTGTAATTGCTATTTGAAAAAAAAAAAAAAACCTAAAACGCATCGTGCAGCCCAAACCTTGTAACCTGGCCGGGTGGTAGGGCCTCAGTTTGGGGAGAACCTATCAGAGTATGACCCCGATTGGCCCATAGGTGGCGCTACAGCAACCAAAAGTACTAAATTGCTCATAACTCCTAGACCGTTTGACTTGGAATGCCTTGGCTCAAGGCGGACAAGATGTATATATCGGATTCTCGATTTGAGCAACGAAAAATTTGTTATGGCCAATTTTGTCCAAAACCTACTTTTGCAAACTAGTCCCTGGTTTTTTGCCTGATCGGAACCAGACCAGTCTAGGACAATTCTCTGGACTCTCTAGATCAATAATTATCAAAAAAAAGTTGAACTTTGCCCTTTGGTTCACTGTAACAGGGTCGTTTAGAAAAGGGGGTGTGTCAAAATACACTCAAAAGCCTATAAATCATAAATAAAAACTCAGAACTTCACAAAAACTGATGAGCACATGTGTCATGACATGGTGAAGAAGCATGCAGAGTTTCATGGAGATCGGACCATAGGTGGCGCTATAACTGTCAAAAAGGTCGCCTATTATTAGGTGTTCAAGCACGAAGTGCTGAAAACCTATTGTAATTGCTATTTGAAAAAAAAAAAAACCTAAAACGCATCGTGCAGCCCAAACCTTGAAACCTGGCCGGGTGGTAGGGCCTCAGTTTGGGGAGAACCTATCAGAGTATGACCCCGATTGGCCCATAGGTGGCGCTACAGCAACCAAAAGTACTAAATTGCTCATAACTCCTAGACCGTTTGACTTGGAATGCCTTGGCTCAAGGCGGACAAGATGTATATATCGGATTCTCGATTTGAGCAACGAAAAATTTGTTATGGCCAATTTTGTCCAAAACCTACTTTTGCAAACTAGTCCCTGGTTTTTTGCCTGATCGGAACCAGACCAGTCTAGGACAATTCTCTGGACTCTCTAGATCAATAATTATCAAAAAAAAGTTGAACTTTGCCCTTTGGTTCACTGTAACAGGGTCGTTTAGAAAAGGGGGTGTGTCAAAATACACTCAAAAGCCTATAAATCATAAATAAAAACTCAGAACTTCACAAAAACTGATGAGCACATGTGTCATGACATGGTGAAGAAGCATGCAGAGTTTCATGGAGATCGGACCATAGGTGGCGCTATAACTGTCAAAAAGGTCGCCTATTATTAGGTGTTCAAGCACGAAGTGCTGAAAACCTATTGTAATTGCTATTTGAAAAAAAAAAAAACCTAAAACGCATCGTGCAGCCCAAACCTTGAAACCTGGCCGGGTGGTAGGGCCTCAGTTTGGGGAGAACCTATCAGAGTATGACCCCGATTGGCCCATAGGTGGCGCTACAGCAACCAAAAGTACTAAATTGCTCATAACTCCTAGACCGTTTGACTTGGAATGCCTTGGCTCAAGGCGGACAAGATGTATATATCGGATTCTCGATTTGAGCAACGAAAAATTTGTTATGGCCAATTTTGTCCAAAACCTACTTTTGCAAACTAGTCCCTGGTTTTTTGCCTGATCGGAACCAGACCAGTCTAGGACAATTCTCTGGACTCTCTAGATCAATAATTATCAAAAAAAGTTGAACTTTGCCCTTTGGTTCACTGTAACAGGGTCGTTTAGAAAAGGGGGTGTGTCAAAATACACTCAAAAGCCTATAAATCATAAATAAAAACTCAGAACTTCACAAAAACTGATGAGCACATGTGTCATGACATGGTGAAGAAGCATGCAGAGTTTCATGGAGATCGGACCATAGGTGGCGCTATAACTGTCAAAAAGGTCGCCTATTATTAGGTGTTCAAGCACGAAGTGCTGAAAACCTATTGTAATTGCTATTTGAAAAAAAAAAAAAACCTAAAACGCATCGTGCAGCCCAAACCGTAAGGCCTAGAGACTTGAAACCTGGCCAGGTGGTAGGGCCTCAGTTTGGGGAGAACCTAACAGAGTATGACCCCGATTGGCCCATAGGTGGCGCTACAGCAACCAAAAGTACTAAATTGCTCATAACTCCTAGACCGTTTGACTTGGAATCAAGCTTTTTGCACCACTGTGTTCCTTGGCTCAAGACGGACAAGGTGTATATCTCGGATTCTCGATTGGAGCAACACTCACACTTTGAACTTTGCCCTTTTGTTCACTGTAACAGGGTCGTTTAGAAAAGGGGGCGTGTCAAAATACACTCAAAAGCCTATAAATCATAAATAAAAACTCAGAACTTCACAAAAACTGATGAGCACATGTGTCATGACATGGTGAAGAAGCATGCAGAGTTTCATGGAGATCGGACCATAGGTGGCGCTATAACTGTCAAAAAGCTTATATACCATTAAAAGAGATTTTCACAATTACATATCCCGTGTGTGTGTGTGTGTGTGTGTGTGTGTGTGTGTGTGTGTGTGTGTGTGTGTGTGTGTGTGTGTGTGTGTGTGTGTGTGTGTGTGTGTGTGTGTGTGTGTGTGTGTGTGTGTGTGTGTAAGCATGCATAATATAGTTAACAACTGGTTTGTTTTAGTGCAGAATACTGGTGAAATCAAGTGTGTTCAAAATGAAAGTGAGTCAGTAAGTGGTCTTCTATTGCCCTCTCTACTTATTAATAGTCTTTTCACATGTGCTTTTGCATTCATATATATAGACAATAATAAATCACTTATATAACAATTACTATTATAACACAATCATATTTTGTCAGAGTGTATCACTTCAATTGTTCTGATGCTTCACATAATGTCTATCAACGTGGTAAATCATGGTAAATAACGCCAGAAACATGGTAAATCATAGTGAATAAGGTAAATCATGCTAGAATCCTGGTAAATCATTCTAGAATGTGCTATATCATGGTAAATCATCCTATAACATGGTAAATCAAGGTAAACTAAGATAAATCATGGTAAATTATGGTAAACCATGTTAGAATCATATTAAATCATACTAGAATGTGTTCAATTCTGGTAAACCATGTTAGAACAGGGTAAATCATGGTCAATCATACTAGAACTTGGTATATCATGGTAAACTATGGTAAATCATACTGGAACATGGTAAATCATACTGGAACATGGTAAATCATACTGGAACATGGTAAATCAAGAAAAATCAAACTGAAATGTGGTATATCATGGTAAATCATGCTAAAACATGGTCTATTCCATCTATGATGTCAGTGGTTAAATGCTTGCTACATAAAACTTAATGTCTTTTGATGCTTTTGTGCTTAACGGCCTTAAAGGCCTTAACTGCTTGAACACCGCTAAATGCTGCTTGCAGCTTTAATTAGGTGTTCAAGCACGAAGTGCTGAAAACCTATTGTAATTGCTATTTGAAAAAAAAAAAAAAAACCTAAAACGCATCGTGCAGCCCAAACCGTAAGGCCTAAAGACTTGAAACCTGGCCAGGTGGTAGGGCCTCAGTTTGGGGAGAACCTATCAGAGTATGACCCCGATTGGCCCATAGGTGGCGCTACAGCAACCAAAAGTACTAAATTGCTCATAACTCCTAGACCGTTTGACTTGGAATGCCTTGGCTCAAGGCGGACAAGATGTATATCTCGGATTCTCGATTTGAGCAACGAAAAATTTGTTATGGCCAATTTTGTCCAAAACCTACTTTTGCAAACTAGTCCCTGGTTTTTTGCCTGATCGGAACCAGACCAGTCTAGGACAATTCTCTGGACTCTCTAGATCAATAATTATCAAAAAAAAGTTGAACTTTGCCCTTTGGTTCACTGTAACAGGGTCGTTTAGACAAGGGGGTGTGTCAAAATACACTCAAAAGCCTATAAATCATAAATAAAAACTCAGAACTTCACAAAAACTGATGAGCACATGTGTCATGACATGGTGAAGAAGCATGCAGAGTTTCATGGAGATCGGACCATAGGTGGCGCTATAACTGCCAAAAAGGTCGCCTATTATTAGGTGTTCAAGCACGAAGTGCTGAAAACCTATTGTAATTGCTATTTGAAAAAAAAAAAAAACCTAAAACGCATCGTGCAGCCCAAACCTTGAAACCTGGCCGGGTGGTAGGGCCTCAGTTTGGAGAGAACCTATCAGAGTATGACCCCGATTGGCCCATAGGTGGCGCTACAGCAACCAAAAGTACTAAATTGCTCATAACTCCTAGACCGTTTGACATGGAATGCCTTGGCTCAAGGCGGACAAGATGTATATATCGGATTCTCGATTTGAGCAACGAAAAATTTGTTATGGCCAATTTTGTCCAAAACCTACTTTTGCAAACTAGTCCCTGGTTTTTTGCCTGATCGGAACCAGACCAGTCTAGGACAATTCTCTGGACTCTCTAGATCAATAATTATCAAAAAAAAGTTGAACTTTGCCCTTTGGTTCACTGTAACAGGGTCGTTTAGAAAAGGGGGTGTGTCAAAATACACTCAAAAGCCTATAAATCATAAATAAAAACTCGGAACTTCACAAAAACTGATGAGCACATGTGTCATGACATGGTGAAGAAGCATGCAGAGTTTCATGGAGATCGGACCATAGGTGGCGCTATAACTGCCAAAAAGGTCGCCTATTATTAGGTGTTCAAGCACGAAGTGCTGAAAACCTATTGTAATTGCTATTTGAAAAAAAAAAAAAACCTAAAACGCATCGTGCAGCCCAAACCTTGAAACCTGGCCGGGTGGTAGGGCCTCAGTTTGGAGAGAACCTATCAGAGTATGACCCCGATTGGCCCATAGGTGGCGCTACAGCAACCAAAAGTACTAAATTGCTCATAACTCCTAGACCGTTTGACTTGGAATGCCTTGGCTCAAGGCGGACAAGATGTATATATCGGATTCTCGATTTGAGCAACGAAAAATTTGTTATGGCCAATTTTGTCCAAAACCTACTTTTGCAAACTAGTCCCTGGTTTTTTGCCTGATCGGAACCAGACCAGTCTAGGACAATTCTCTGGACTCTCTAGATCAATAATTATCAAAAAAAAGTTGAACTTTGCCCTTTGGTTCACTGTAACAGGGTCGTTTAGAAAAGGGGGTGTGTCAAAATACACTCAAAAGCCTATAAATCATAAATAAAAACTCGGAACTTCACAAAAACTGATGAGCACATGTGTCATGACATGGTGAAGAAGCATGCAGAGTTTCATGGAGATCGGACCATAGGTGGCGCTATAACTGTCAAAAAGGTCGCCTATTATTAGGTGTTCAAGCACGAAGTGCTGAAAACCTATTGTAATTGCTATTTGAAAAAAAAAAAAACCTAAAACGCATCGTGCAGCCCAAACCGTAAGGCCTAGAGACTTGAAACCTGGCCAGGTGGTAGGGCCTCAGTTTGGGGAGAACCTATCAGAGTATGACCCCGATTGGCCCATAGGTGGCGCTACAGCAACCAAAAGTACTAAATTGCTCATAACTCCTAGACCGTTTGACTTGGAATCAAGCTTTTTGCACCACTGTGTTCCTTGGCTCAAGACGGACAAGGTGTATATCTCGGATTCTCGATTGGAGCAACACTCACACTTTGAACTTTGCCCTTTGGTTCACTGTAACAGGGTCGTTTAGAAAAGGGGGCGTGTCAAAATACACTCAAAAGCCTATAAATCATAAATAAAAACTCAGAACTTCACAAAAACTGATGAGCACATGTGTCATGACATGGTGAAGAAGCATGCAGAGTTTCATGGAGATCGGACCATAGGTGGCGCTATAACTGTCAAAAAGCTTATATACCATTAAAAGAGATTTTCACAATTACATATCCCGTGTGTGTGTGTGTGTGTGTGTGTGTGTGTGTGTAAGCATGCATAATATAGTTAACAACTGGTTTGTTTTAGTGCAGAATACTGGTGAAATCAAGTGTGTTCAAAATGAAAGTGAGTCAGTAAGTGGTCTTCTATTGCCCTCTCTACTTATTAATAGTCTTTTCACATGTGCTTTTGCATTCATATATATAGACAATAATAAATCACTTATATAACAATTACTATTATAACACAATCATATTTTGTCAGAGTGTATCACTTCAATTGTTCTGATGCTTCACATAATGTCTATCAACGTGGTAAATCATGGTAAATAACGCCAGAAACATGGTAAATCATAGTGAATAAGGTAAATCATGCTAGAATCCTGGTAAATCATTCTAGAATGTGCTATATCATGGTAAATCATCCTATAACATGGTAAATCAAGGTAAACTAAGATAAATCATGGTAAATTATGGTAAACCATGTTAGAATCATATTAAATCATACTAGAATGTGTTCAATTCTGGTAAACCATGTTAGAACAGGGTAAATCATGGTCAATCATACTAGAACTTGGTATATCATGGTAAACTATGGTAAATCATACTGGAACATGGTAAATCATACTGGAACATGGTAAATCATACTGGAACATGGTAAATCAAGAAAAATCAAACTGAAATGTGGTATATCATGGTAAATCATGCTAAAACATGGTCTATTCCATCTATGATGTCAGTGGTTAAATGCTTGCTACATAAAACTTAATGTCTTTTGATGCTTTTGTGCTTAACGGCCTTAAAGGCCTTAACTGCTTGAACACCGCTAAATGCTGCTTGCAGCTTTAATTAGGTGTTCAAGCACGAAGTGCTGAAAACCTATTGTAATTGCTATTTGAAAAAAAAAAAAAAACCTAAAACGCATCGTGCAGCCCAAACCGTAAGGCCTAAAGACTTGAAACCTGGCCAGGTGGTAGGGCCTCAGTTTGGGGAGAACCTATCAGAGTATGACCCCGATTGGCCCATAGGTGGCGCTACAGCAACCAAAAGTACTAAATTGCTCATAACTCCTAGACCGTTTGACTTGGAATGCCTTGGCTCAAGGCGGACAAGATGTATATCTCGGATTCTCGATTTGAGCAACGAAAAATTTGTTATGGCCAATTTTGTCCAAAACCTACTTTTGCAAACTAGTCCCTGGTTTTTTGCCTGATCGGAACCAGACCAGTCTAGGACAATTCTCTGGACTCTCTAGATCAATAATTATCAAAAAAAAGTTGAACTTTGCCCTTTGGTTCACTGTAACAGGGTCGTTTAGACAAGGGGGTGTGTCAAAATACACTCAAAAGCCTATAAATCATAAATAAAAACTCAGAACTTCACAAAAACTGATGAGCACATGTGTCATGACATGGTGAAGAAGCATGCAGAGTTTCATGGAGATCGGACCATAGGTGGCGCTATAACTGCCAAAAAGGTCGCCTATTATTAGGTGTTCAAGCACGAAGTGCTGAAAACCTATTGTAATTGCTATTTGAAAAAAAAAAAAACCTAAAACGCATCGTGCAGCCCAAACCTTGAAACCTGGCCGGGTGGTAGGGCCTCAGTTTGGAGAGAACCTATCAGAGTATGACCCCGATTGGCCCATAGGTGGCGCTACAGCAACCAAAAGTACTAAATTGCTCATAACTCCTAGACCGTTTGACTTGGAATGCCTTGGCTCAAGGCGGACAAGATGTATATATCGGATTCTCGATTTGAGCAACGAAAAATTTGTTATGGCCAATTTTGTCCAAAACCTACTTTTGCAAACTAGTCCCTGGTTTTTTGCCTGATCGGAACCAGACCAGTCTAGGACAATTCTCTGGACTCTCTAGATCAATAATTATCAAAAAAAAGTTGAACTTTGCCCTTTGGTTCACTGTAACAGGGTCGTTTAGAAAAGGGGGTGTGTCAAAATACACTCAAAAGCCTATAAATCATAAATAAAAACTCGGAACTTCACAAAAACTGATGAGCACATGTGTCATGACATGGTGAAGAAGCATGCAGAGTTTCATGGAGATCGGACCATAGGTGGCGCTATAACTGTCAAAAAGGTCGCCTATTATTAGGTGTTCAAGCACGAAGTGCTGAAAACCTATTGTAATTGCTATTTGAAAAAAAAAAAAACCTAAAACGCATCGTGCAGCCCAAACCGTAAGGCCTAGAGACTTGAAACCTGGCCAGGTGGTAGGGCCTCAGTTTGGGGAGAACCTATCAGAGTATGACCCCGATTGGCCCATAGGTGGCGCTACAGCAACCAAAAGTACTAAATTGCTCATAACTCCTAGACCGTTTGACTTGGAATCAAGCTTTTTGCACCACTGTGTTCCTTGGCTCAAGACGGACAAGGTGTATATCTCGGATTCTCGATTGGAGCAACACTCACACTTTGAACTTTGCCCTTTGGTTCACTGTAACAGGGTCGTTTAGAAAAGGGGGCGTGTCAAAATACACTCAAAAGCCTATAAATCATAAATAAAAACTCAGAACTTCACAAAAACTGATGAGCACATGTGTCATGACATGGTGAAGAAGCATGCAGAGTTTCATGGAGATCGGACCATAGGTGGCGCTATAACTGTCAAAAAGCTTATATACCATTAAAAGAGATTTTCACAATTACATATCCCGTGTGTGTGTGTGTGTGTGTGTGTGTGTGTGTGTGTGTAAGCATGCATAATATAGTTAACAACTGGTTTGTTTTAGTGCAGAATACTGGTGAAATCAAGTGTGTTCAAAATGAAAGTGAGTCAGTAAGTGGTCTTCTATTGCCCTCTCTACTTATTAATAGTCTTTTCACATGTGCTTTTGCATTCATATATATAGACAATAATAAATCACTTATATAACAATTACTATTATAACACAATCATATTTTGTCAGAGTGTATCACTTCAATTGTTCTGATGCTTCACATAATGTCTATCAACGTGGTAAATCATGGTAAATAACGCCAGAAACATGGTAAATCATAGTGAATAAGGTAAATCATGCTAGAATCCTGGTAAATCATTCTAGAATGTGCTATATCATGGTAAATCATCCTATAACATGGTAAATCAAGGTAAACTAAGATAAATCATGGTAAATTATGGTAAACCATGTTAGAATCATATTAAATCATACTAGAATGTGTTCAATTCTGGTAAACCATGTTAGAACAGGGTAAATCATGGTCAATCATACTAGAACTTGGTATATCATGGTAAACTATGGTAAATCATACTGGAACATGGTAAATCATACTGGAACATGGTAAATCAAGAAAAATCAAACTGAAATGTGGTATATCATGGTAAATCATGCTAAAACATGGTCTATTCCATCTATGATGTCAGTGGTTAAATGCTTGCTACATAAAACTTAATGTCTTTTGATGCTTTTGTGCTTAACGGCCTTAAAGGCCTTAACTGCTTGAACACCGCTAAATGCTGCTTGCAGCTTTAATTAGGTGTTCAAGCACGAAGTGCTGAAAACCTATTGTAATTGCTATTTGAAAAAAAAAAAAAAAAACCTAAAACGCATCGTGCAGCCCAAACCGTAAGGCCTAGAGACTTGAAACCTGGCCAGGTGGTAGGGCCTCAGTTTGGGGAGAACCTATCAGAGTATGACCCCGATTGGTCAACACTCACACTTTGAACTTTGCCCTTTGGTTCACTGTAACAGGGTCGTTTAGAAAAGGGGGTGTGTCAAAATACACTCAAAAGCCTATAAATCATAAATAAAAACTCAGAACTTCACAAAAACTGATGAGCACATGTGTCATGACATGGTGAAGAAGCATGCAGAGTTTCATGGAGATCGGACCATAGGTGGCGCTATAACTGTCAAAAAGGTCGCCTATTATTAGGTGTTCAAGCACGAAGTGCTGAAAACCTATTGTAATTGCTATTTGAAAAAAAAAAAAAAACCTAAAACGCATCGTGCAGCCCAAACCTTGAAACCTGGCCGGGTGGTAGGGCCTCAGTTTGGGGAGAACCTATCAGAGTATGACCCCGATTGGCCCATAGGTGGCGCTACAGCAACCAAAAGTACTAAATTGCTCATAACTCCTAGACCGTTTGACTTGGAATGCCTTGGCTCAAGGCGGACAAGATGTATATATCGGATTCTCGATTTGAGCAACGAAAAATTTGTTATGGCCAATTTTGTCCAAAACCTACTTTTGCAAACTAGTCCCTGGTTTTTTGCCTGATCGGAACCAGACCAGTCTAGGACAATTCTCTGGACTCTCTAGATCAATAATTATCAAAAAAACGTTGAACTTTGCCCTTTGGTTCACTGTAACAGGGTCGTTTAGAAAAGGGGGTGTGTCAAAATACACTCAAAAGCCTATAAATCATAAATAAAAACTCAGAACTTCACAAAAACTGATGAGCACATGTGTCATGACATGGTGAAGAAGCATGCAGAGTTTCATGGAGATCGGACCATAGGTGGCGCTATAACTGTCAAAAAGGTCGCCTATTATTAGGTGTTCAAGCACGAAGTGCTGAAAACCTATTGTAATTGCTATTTAAAAAAAAAAAAAAAACCTAAAACGCATCGTGCAGCCCAAACCTTGAAACCTGGCCGGGTGGTAGGGCCTCAGTTTGGGGAGAACCTATCAGAGTATGACCCCGATTGGCCCATAGGTGGCGCTACAGCAACCAAAAGTACTAAATTGCTCATAACTCCTAGACCGTTTGACTTGGAATGCCTTGGCTCAAGGCGGACAAGATGTATATATCGGATTCTCGATTTGAGCAACGAAAAATTTGTTATGGCCAATTTTGTCCAAAACCTACTTTTGCAAACTAGTCCCTGGTTTTTTGCCTGATCGGAACCAGACCAGTCTAGGACAATTCTCTGGACTCTCTAGATCAATAATTATCAAAAAAAAGTTGAACTTTGCCCTTTGGTTCACTGTAACAGGGTCGTTTAGAAAAGGGGGGGTGTCAAAATACACTCAAAAGCCTATAAATCATAAATAAAAACTCAGAACTTCACAAAAACTGATGAGCACATGTGTCATGACATGGTGAAGAAGCATGCAGAGTTTCATGGAGATCGGACCATAGGTGGCGCTATAACTGTCAAAAAGGTCGCCTATTATTAGGTGTTCAAGCACGAAGTGCTGAAAACCTATTGTAATTGCTATTTGAAAAAAAAAAAAACCTAAAACGCATCGTGCAGGCTTCCGGTATGCGACGGAACGAGGTGGACGTGTGAAACGATAGCTCCGTAAAGTCAGACGATTAAAACCCCTTGAATTCAGCGAATAATTATCTAAGTTTAGGTAAAAGACTCGGAATATGAGCGGGGGTACTAAAACAAGAAACCAAAAGATGACTGGAAAAGCGGAACAAGAGGGACGCAAAGGAGGTGAACCGAATACACTTGATGCAAACAATGCTAGCATAAACGCACACAGCAGTGTCTCGACTTCTCAACCAAGTTTGAAAGATATAAGCGATCAAATAAGCAACCTTCGAACTCAGCTAAATGCCGATCTAACATCGTTTAAAGAAGAAGTAAAGAGAGAAGTGAAAGAGGAACTGTCAGAATTCAGACAACAGATTAACCAACAGTTAGCTTCTACGACGCTATCCTTACAAGAACATGACAATAAACTCGAGGAGGCGGCGGCGCGAATTGAGGAATTGGAAAGTTGGTCGGCAGTGGCAAATGAAGTGCTCCAAGAGTCACTAAAAGAGCAAAGGGCATTGCGGGGAAAAGTTGACGATTTGGAGTCAAGGGGGAGGCGAAACAACCTCAGAATATACGGGGTACGCGAGGAAATGGAAGGTCCCTCTGTGATTCAATTTGTGGAGAAGCTGTTGGTGAGCGAAAAACTTATTGAAGAAGGGACTGATGCCCAAATACAACGCGCACACCGCTCACTTGGCCCGAAACCGACCCCCGACACCCCCCCGAGATCAATAGTTGTTAACTTTCTTCAGTATAGAGTCAAAGAAGCGGTTCTCAGAAACGCCTGGAAAAAGAAGATTCAGCTTGGGGATAAATTTCTCTCTTTTGACCACGACTACACAACAGACGTGATCCAGCAACGCAAAGCTTACAAAAAGGTTAAGCTTGTTTTGAAAGAGAACGGCATACGCTTCCAGACGCCATACACCCGATTGCGTATCCATTGGGAGAGTGGCCAACAGACCTACAACAGCGCTGAGGAAGCCGAAAGAGATCTGCATCGCCGAGGTCTTCTATTTGAGGGCCACCTCGGTGTGGATAATACCAGCGGAACTGGCACACCAGCGACCCGAAGACTGGACCAAACATCGCCATGGCAACGCATGCCCCGGCGCGGAGAGAAGGAGACAGCCAAGAGAGCACGGGAACGGCTACAGGAATTCCAACGGAAGTTCAATACTTGATCCGAGAAGACAAAGACGTGGAGACCTGAGGGAAATAGGTACTAGCAATGTTCCAAAGAGCTGTGTGTTCAGTTGCATTTTGTCACTGACTGTCAATGATGTAAACACTAATATTGTCACTCTTTTTTATGATTCAAATAGTCTGATTTGAACGAGCTAAAACGCCTAAGGTAGAACTAGTGGAAAAGCTCTTGTTGTTTTATACGCTGGTTCTGGGAGGGGGTACTCTCTTAGAGGGAGGCTTTCCCCCTTACCTTATTTTGGCGAAATGGGGGAATTGCAAATACCCTGCCTTGGAAGCCTTTTTTCAGTTTAACGTTATTTGTTCTGTTGCTTTAAGTTCAGTTTTGTTTTTATTTTTATTTACAAAGTTCATGTTCAAAGTTCATAGTTATAAGACAAGCAACCAATCTGAACCACCTCGCATTTATGATGCACAGTCAGAAGCTTAAATTAATGTCATTGAATGTCAATGGATTAGGTAACCCAGTAAAGCGGGCAAGGGTGATGAATAAGATAAGGAAAGACGATATGCACATCATCTTGCTACAGGAAACACATTTAGGAGCTTCGGAGCATGAAAAACTTATTAAATTTGGTTACAATATATTTTATAGCTCATATTCACAAAGTCATAGGAGGGGAGTTGCAATACTTGTAACCAAAAAAATAAAGCTTGACATTTTTAAAGAAATAAAGGATAAGGAGGGTCGATATATTCTAGTAAAGGGTAAAATCAATAATAATCTTATGACATTGGTTAACATCTATGCACCACCGGAATGCGAAACAACATTTTATAAAGAATTCTTTGATACACTCACAGCAGAAGCGGAAGGGATCTGTGTATGTGGAGGGGATTGGAATTCAGTCTTAAATTTGAAACTAGATACCACAAGTAAAAATAGGAGTAAAAGAAATCTTACAAAATTACTAAATATTTTGTTGGAGGAAACTGGCATGGTGGATGTGTGGAGGAAGCTCCACCCAACTATGAGGGACTATACACATTACTCAGTGCCTCACTTGGTTCATTCAAGAATAGACTGTTTTATAATGAGACAGGAAGATTTCTACAGGGTAACCGAATGCAAGATCGGAGTCACTGATGTTTCAGACCACAGCGCAATATATTTAACTCTTAACTTGGAGAATAACCCCAAAAATACCGTATGGCGATTAAATGTGGGCCTCCTTAACAACCAATCAGTAGTTGGATCTGTCAAACAGGACATCAAAACATTTATAGAAGAAAATGACAATGGGGAGGTGGATCCATCAATAATATGGGACTCGCTAAAAGCTGTCTTACGAGGAAAACTAATAGCCAAGGCAACAAACATTAAGAAAACTAGGATTGAAGCATATAAAAGATTAATTAAAGATTTAAAAGATAAAGAGGAAAAATTCATTTTGAAAAAAGATCAAGACACTCAAAAAGAAATTCAAAAATTGAAAATGCAACTTGAAAATTACTTAGATGATGAAGTAGAGAAAAAAGCTAGATTTACAAAACAAGCATATTATGAACTAGGCCCAAAATCAACAAAGTTTCTCGCTAGAAAACTACGCAAACAACAAGCGGACTCAACAATTTTGAAAATTAAAGACCCTATCTCGCAAAAGCTTCGAACTGAGCCAAAAGAAATAGAAAACACTTTTTATCAGTACTACAGCAAATTATATTCACTAGAGGGCGCTTCTAACAAAGAGTCGATTAGAGCATTCCTAGACAAATTAGACCTTCCCTGTATAGGAGAAATACAAAATAAAAGAATATTAGCAGAAATTACATCAAAAGAACTGGATAAAGCAATAAATAGACTAAAGGCAAATAAAGCCCCAGGTAGTGATGGTTTCCCCGGCGAGTGGTATAGGACTTTTAAGGTAGAATTGAAGCCGCTTCTTCTTAGAGCTTTAAACTATATCCATAAAGAAGGCAAGACCCCTCCATCATGGAAGGAAGCAATTATTACGCTGATCCCCAAAGAAAATAAAGATAGAGATAATTGTGCCAATTATAGGCCAATATCAATTTTAAATGTGGACTATAAGCTATATACATCCATCATTTCTAAACGATTTGAAACCTTTATTTCTGATATAATTGATGAGGATCAGACTGGCTTTATAATTGGTAGGCAAACGCAAGATAATATCAGAAGAAGTCTACATGTGATTCACAATATCTCCAGCAAAAAGCTTAAAGCGGCCTTGATCAGCCTCGATGCAGAAAAGGCCTTCGATCGAGTAAATTGGGATTTCCTATATCTAACGTTGGAGAAATTTGGCCTTACTAATGACTCTGTTCAATGTATTAGAGCAATTTATGATAAGCCAACCGCAAGAATAAAAGTGAATGGATCTCTGACAGACCGGTTTGAACTTAGTAGAGGATGTAGGCAGGGCTGCGGATTAAGTCCCACCCTTTTTGCTTTATACATTGAGCCACTCGCTCAAGCGATTCGGGAGAAAGAGGATTTAAAGGGGATTATGATCAACGAAAGAGAACAAAGGATCGGATTATTTGCGGACGATATATTGTTATTTCTAGAAGATATTAACATATCACTTCCCATACTGATGGATCTTTTGGGAAAGTATAATGAATATGCTGGATACAAGTTGAACATTTCCAAAACCCAAATACTATTGTTTAATCATTCACCCTCAAATGAAACTGCACGCACATATGATATAAAATGGAGCACCAACAAAATTAAATACCTCGGAGTATTTCTATCCAAAGATTCTTCACTACTATATAATTTTAACTACAACCCAATAAACGAAAGTATTAGAACAGACATCCAGAGATGGTCTACTTATCCACTAGGCTTAAGTGATAGAATAAAGGTGGTAAAAATGAACATCCTCCCTAGGCTACTTTACTTATTTCAATCCCTCCCGGTAAATATTCCGTCAAAACAATTCACAGAGTGGGATAAGCTGTTATCGAAGTTTATATGGGATGGGAAGAGGCCCAGAGTTAGGTATTCAACATTACAGCTGCAGAAGGATAAGGGGGGCATGGCCCTTCCTAATTTAAAAATGTATTTCTATGCAGCTCAATTGCGTTACCTGTGTTGCTGGTGTGACCCTAGTTACTGTGCCAAATGGAAAGAGATTGAGACATGCATTCCTGGGTACAATGTTCAGACACTCGTGGGAGAGGACCATATCCCAACCGATGTATTAGAAATACTTGGCCCAATTGCACAACTCACAATGGAAATTTGGTATAGTGTAGCAAGACAATTAAAATTGAATAAAGAAAGAAAAATATTAAGATGGGTAGCTCATGACAAAGACTTTAAACCAGGAATGCATGACTCAAATTTCAAATTTTGGACCAATAGAGGGGTTACAGCTTATTGTAATTTAATTAATAATGGGGAAATAAGAAGTTTTCATTATCTGAAAGACAAATTTAGTCTAGATAATCGAGACTTCTTCCGATACCTGCAACTAAGAGAATACTATAATAAAGAAATTAAGGACAGAAACGAACCTAATGCAGTATTAGAGACTCTGTGTGGTGCATACCAACAGAAAACGCACAAAATTACTTCAAAGCTATACACTAGCTTAATGTCCTGTCAAAAAAACACAACCCTGTATGTCAAAGAAAAGTGGGAAAGAGAAGCAGCTGTCACGATCTCAAATGAAGAATGGTATAAAATCTGTGAGTTGTCACAGACATCTACAAATTCACAAAAATGGAGAGAATTCAATTGGAAAAATTTCATTCGATTCTTTATCACGCCATCTATTAAAGGTAAACAACTGTCCACCCAACAAGTATGTTGGAGGCAATGTGGCTCTGTGGATGCTACCCACACACATGTTTTCTGGGACTGTCTTGAGATAAAACCTTTCTGGACTTCTGTCCACCTTACTCTCTGCAAAGTACTGGAGTACTCTGTACCATTAACTTTTACAACAATGTATCTGGGTCTTTTGTCCAATGTAAAGAAAGATGATCGATATCTGGTTAAGATATTATTGTCGGCAGGGAGGAAAGCGATAACAAGAAGTTGGCTCAAACCTGAGCCACCCAGCCATGCTCAGTGGATGGACATTGTGCAGGAAATATTCACCATGGAAAGAATGACCTTTATTCTAAGACTGAAAGAAGCTGAATTTAAAGAAAAATGGAGCAAATGGTTAGCATATAGATTTGCATTAGAAACTGTGTAATCTGAAGTTTTTTTTATTTTATTTTTATTTATTTTTTATATATATATATATATATTTTATATATCATGACATCTGGTTGCTGTCTTATGTTTAATTGTTCATTTTTATTTTATTTTTGCATTATGTAACCATACTCAAAATTGAGATCACCATGCTTTGTCTTTGACCTGCCTAAAACAATAAAAATAAAAGTGAGAAAAAAAAAAACGCATCGTGCAGCCCAAACCTTGAAACCTGGCCGGGTGGTAGGGCCTCAGTTTGGGGAGAACCTATCAGAGTATGACCCCGATTGGCCCATAGGTGGCGCTACAGCAACCAAAAGTACTAAATTGCTCATAACTCCTAGACCGTTTGACTTGGAATGCCTTGGCTCAAGGCGGACAAGATGTATATCTCGGATTCTCGATTTGAGCAACGAAAAATTTGTTATGGCCAATTTTGTCCAAAACCTACTTTTGCAAACTAGTCCCTGGTTTTTTGCCTGATCGGAACCAGACCAGTCTAGGACAATTCTCTGGACTCTCTAGATCAATAATTATCAAAAAAAAGTTGAACTTTGCCCTTTGGTTCACTGTAACAGGGTCGTTTAGAAAAGGGGGTGTGTCAAAATACACTCAAAAGCCTATAAATCATAAATAAAAACTCAGAATTTCACAAAAACTGATGAGCACATGTGTCATGACATGGTGAAGAAGCATGCAGAGTTTCATGGAGATCGGACCATAGGTGGCGCTATAACTGTCAAAAAGGTCGCCTATTATTAGGTGTTCAAGCACGAAGTGCTGAAAACCTATTGTAATTGCTATTTGAAAAAAAAAAAAAAACCTAAAACGCATCGTGCAGCCCAAACCTTGAAACCTGGCCGGGTGGTAGGGCCTCAGTTTGGGGAGAACCTATCAGAGTATGACCCCGATTGGCCCATAGGTGGCGCTACAGCAACCAAAAGTACTAAATTGCTCATAACTCCTAGACCGTTTGACTTGGAATGCCTTGGCTCAAGGCGGACAAGATGTATATATCGGATTCTCGATTTGAGCAACGAAAAATTTGTTATGGCCAATTTTGTCCAAAACTTACTTTTGCAAACTAGTCCCTGTTTTTTTGCCTGATCGGAACCAGACCAGTCTAGGACAATTCTCTGGACTCTCTAGATCAATAATTATCAAAAAAAAGTTGAACTTTGCCCTTTGGTTCACTGTAACAGGGTCGTTTAGAAAAGGGGGTGTGACAAAATACACTCAAAAGCCTATAAATCATAAATAAAAACTCAGAACTTCACAAAAACTGATGAGCACATGTGTCATGACATGGTGAAGAAGCATGCAGAGTTTCATGGAGATCGGACCATAGGTGGCGCTATAACTGTCAAAAAGGTCGCCTATTATTAGGTGTTCAAGCACGAAGTGCTGAAAACCTATTGTAATTGCTATTTGAAAAAAAAAAAAAACCTAAAACGCATCGTGCAGCCCAAACCGTAAGGCCTAGAGACTTGAAACCTGGCCAGGTGGTAGGGCCTCAGTTTGGGGAGAACCTATCAGAGTATGACCCCGATTGGCCCATAGGTGGCGCTACAGCAACCAAAAGTACTAAATTGCTCATAACTCCTAGACCGTTTGACTTGGAATCAAGCTTTTTGCACCACTGTGTTCCTTGGCTCAAGACGGACAAGGTGTATATCTCGGATTCTCGATTGGAGCAACACTCACACTTTGAACTTTGCCCTTTGGTTCACTGTAACAGGGTCGTTTAGAAAAGGGGGCGTGTCAAAATACACTCAAAAGCCTATAAATCATAAATAAAAACTCAGAACTTCACAAAAACTGATGAGCACATGTGTCATGACATGGTGAAGAAGCATGCAGAGTTTCATGGAGATCGGACCATAGGTGGCGCTATAACTGTCAAAAAGCTTATATACCATTAAAAGAGATTTTCACAATTACATATCCCGTGTGTGTGTGTGTGTGTGTGTGTGTGTGTGTGTGTGTGTGTGTGTGTGTGTGTGTGTGTGTGTGTGTGTGTGTGTGTGTGTGTGTGTGTGTGTGTGTAAGCATGCATAATATAGTTAACAACTGGTTTGTTTTAGTGCAGAATACTGGTGAAATCAAGTGTGTTCAAAATGAAAGTGAGTCAGTAAGTGGTCTTCTATTGCCCTCTCTACTTATTAATAGTCTTTTCACATGTGCTTTTGCATTCATATATAGACAATAATAAATCACTTATATAACAATTACTATTATAACACAATCATATTTTGTCAGAGTGTATCACTTCAATTGTTCTGATGCTTCACATAATGTCTATCAACGTGGTAAATCATGGTAAATAACGCCAGAAACATGGTAAATCATAGTGAATAAGGTAAATCATGCTAGAATCCTGGTAAATCATTCTAGAATGTGCTATATCATGGTAAATCATCCTATAACATGGTAAATCAAGGTAAACTAAGATAAATCATGGTAAATTATGGTAAACCATGTTAGAATCATATTAAATCATACTAGAATGTGTTCAATTCTGGTAAACCATGTTAGAACAGGGTAAATCATGGTCAATCATACTAGAACTTGGTATATCATGGTAAACTATGGTAAATCATACTGGAACATGGTAAATCATACTGGAACATGGTAAATCATACTGGAACATGGTAAATCAAGAAAAATCAAACTGAAATGTGGTATATCATGGTAAATCATGGTCTATTCCATCTATGATGTCAGTGGTTAAATGCTTGCTACATAAAACTTAATGTCTTTTGATGCTTTTGTGCTTAACGGCCTTAAAGGCCTTAACTGCTTGAACACCGCTAAATGCTGCTTGCAGCTTTAATTAGGTGTTCAAGCACGAAGTGCTGAAAACCTATTGTAATTGCTATTTGAAAAAAAAAAAAAAACCTAAAACGCATCGTGCAGCCCAAACCGTAAGGCCTAGAGACTTGAAACCTGGCCAGGTGGTAGGGCCTCAGTTTGGGGAGAACCTATCAGAGTATGACCCCGATTGGCCCATAGGTGGCGCTACAGCAACCAAAAGTACTAAATTGCTCATAACTCCTAGACCGTTTGACTTGGAATGCCTTGGCTCAAGGCGGACAAGATGTATATCTCGGATTCTCGATTTGAGCAACGAAAAATTTGTTATGGCCAATTTTGTCCAAAACCTACTTTTGCAAACTAGTCCCTGGTTTTTTGCCTGATCGGAACCAGACCAGTCTAGGACAATTCTCTGGACTCTCTAGATCAATAATTATCAAAAAAAGTTGAACTTTGCCCTTTGGTTCACTGTAACAGGGTCGTTTAGAAAAGGGGGCGTGTCAAAATACACTCAAAAGCCTATAAATCATAAATAAAAACTCAGAACTTCACAAAAACTGAAGAGCACATGTGTCATGACATGGTGAAGAAGCATGCAGAGTTTCATGGAGATCGGACCATAGGTGGCGCTATAACTGTCAAAAAGGTCGCCTATTATTAGGTGTTCAAGCACGAAGTGCTGAAAACCTATTGTAATTGCTATTTGAAAAAAAAAAAAAAAACTAAAACGCATCGTGCAGCCCAAACCTTGAAACCTGGCCAGGTGGTAGGGCCTCAGTTTGGGGAGAACCTATCAGAGTATGACCCCGATTGGCCCATAGGTGGCGCTACAGCAACCAAAAGTACTAAATTGCTCATAACTCCTAGACCGTTTGACTTGGAATCAAGCTTTTTGCACCACTGTGTTCCTTGGCTCAAGACGGACAAGGTGTATATCTCGGATTCTCGATTTGAGCAACACTCACACTTTGAACTTTGCCCTTTGGTTCACTGTAACAGGGTCGTTTAGAAAAGGGGGCGTGTCAAAATACACTCAAAAGCCTATAAATCATAAATAAAAACTCAGAACTTCACAAAAACTGATGAGCACATGTGTCATGACATGGTGAAGAAGCATGCAGAGTTTCATGGAGATCGGACCATAGGTGGCGCTATAACTGTCAAAAAGCTTATATACCATTAAAAGAGATTTTCACAATTACATATCCCGTGTGTGTGTGTGTGTGTGTGTGTGTGTGTGTGTGTGTGTGTGTGTGTGTGTGTGTGTGTGTGTGTGTGTGTGTGTGTGTGTGTGTGTGTGTGTGTGTGTGTGTGTGTAAGCATGCATAATATAGTTAACAACTGGTTTGTTTTAGTGCAGAATACTGGTGAAATCAAGTGTGTTCAAAATGAAAGTGAGTCAGTAAGTGGTCTTCTATTGCCCTCTCTACTTATTAATAGTCTTTTCACATGTGCTTTTGCATTCATATATATAGACAATAATAAATCACTTATATAACAATTACTATTATAACACAATCATATTTTGTCAGAGTGTATCACTTCAATTGTTCTGATGCTTCACATAATGTCTATCAACGTGGTAAATCATGGTAAATAACGCCAGAAACATGGTAAATCATAGTGAATAAGGTAAATCATGCTAGAATCCTGGTAAATCATTCTAGAATGTGCTATATCATGGTAAATCATCCTATAACATGGTAAATCAAGGTAAACTAAGATAAATCATGGTAAATTATGGTAAACCATGTTAGAATCATATTAAATCATACTAGAATGTGTTCAATTCTGGTAAACCATGTTAGAACAGGGTAAATCATGGTCAATCATACTAGAACTTGGTATATCATGGTAAACTATGGTAAATCATACTGGAACATGGTAAATCATACTGGAACATGGTAAATCATACTGGAACATGGTAAATCAAGAAAAATCAAACTGAAATGTGGTATATCATGGTAAATCATGCTAAAACATGGTCTATTCCATCTATGATGTCAGTGGTTAAATGCTTGCTACATAAAACTTAATGTCTTTTGATGCTTTTGTGCTTAACGGCCTTAAAGGCCTTAACTGCTTGAACACCGCTAAATGCTGCTTGCAGCTTTAATTAGGTGTTCAAGCACGAAGTGCTGAAAACCTATTGTAATTGCTATTTGAAAAAAAAAAAAAAAAACTAAAACGCATCGTGCAGCCCAAACCGTAAGGCCTAGAGACTTGAAACCTGGCCAGGTGGTAGGGCCTCAGTTTGGGGAGAACCTATCAGAGTATGACCCCGATTGGCCCATAGGTGGCGCTACAGCAACCAAAAGTACTAAATTGCTCATAACTCCTAGACCGTTTGACTTGGAATGCCTTGGCTCAAGGCGGACAAGATGTATATCTCGGATTCTCGATTTGAGCAACGAAAAATTTGTTATGGCCAATTTTGTCCAAAACCTACTTTTGCAAACTAGTCCCTGGTTTTTTGCCTGATCGGAACCAGACCAGTCTAGGACAATTCTCTGGACTCTCTAGATCAATAATTATCAAAAAAAGTTGAACTTTGCCCTTTGGTTCACTGTAACAGGGTCGTTTAGAAAAGGGGGCGTGTCAAAATACACTCAAAAGCCTATAAATCATAAATAAAAACTCAGAACTTCACAAAAACTGAAGAGCACATGTGTCATGACATGGTGAAGAAGCATGCAGAGTTTCATGGAGATCGGACCATAGGTGGCGCTATAACTGTCAAAAAGGTCGCCTATTATTAGGTGTTCAAGCACGAAGTGCTGAAAACCTATTGTAATTGCTATTTGAAAAAAAAAAAAAAAACTAAAACGCATCGTGCAGCCCAAACCTTGAAACCTGGCCAGGTGGTAGGGCCTCAGTTTGGGGAGAACCTATCAGAGTATGACCCCGATTGGCCCATAGGTGGCGCTACAGCAACCAAAAGTACTAAATTGCTCATAACTCCTAGACCGTTTGACTTGGAATCAAGCTTTTTGCACCACTGTGTTCCTTGGCTCAAGACGGACAAGGTGTATATCTCGGATTCTCGATTTGAGCAACACTCACACTTTGAACTTTGCCCTTTGGTTCACTGTAACAGGGTCGTTTAGAAAAGGGGGCGTGTCAAAATACACTCAAAAGCCTATAAATCATAAATAAAAACTCAGAACTTCACAAAAACTGATGAGCACATGTGTCATGACATGGTGAAGAAGCATGCAGAGTTTCATGGAGATCGGACCATAGGTGGCGCTATAACTGTCAAAAAGCTTATATACCATTAAAAGAGATTTTCACAATTACATATCCCGTGTGTGTGTGTGTGTGTGTGTGTGTGTGTGTGTGTGTGTGTGTGTGTGTGTGTGTGTGTGTGTGTGTGTGTGTGTGTGTGTGTGTGTGTGTGTGTGTGTAAGCATGCATAATATAGTTAACAACTGGTTTGTTTTAGTGCAGAATACTGGTGAAATCAAGTGTGTTCAAAATGAAAGTGAGTCAGTAAGTGGTCTTCTATTGCCCTCTCTACTTATTAATAGTCTTTCACATGTGCTTTTGCATTCATATATATAGACAATAATAAATCACTTATATAACAATTACTATTATAACACAATCATATTTTGTCAGAGTGTATCACTTCAATTGTTCTGATGCTTCACATAATGTCTATCAACGTGGTAAATCATGGTAAATAACGCCAGAAACATGGTAAATCATAGTGAATAAGGTAAATCATGCTAGAATCCTGGTAAATCATTCTAGAATGTGCTATATCATGGTAAATCATCCTATAACATGGTAAATCAAGGTAAACTAAGATAAATCATGGTAAATTATGGTAAACCATGTTAGAATCATATTAAATCATACTAGAATGTGTTCAATTCTGGTAAACCATGTTAGAACAGGGTAAAACATGGTCAATCATACTAGAACTTGGTATATCATGGTAAACTATGGTAAATCATACTGGAACATGGTAAATCATACTGGAACATGGTAAATCATACTGGAACATGGTAAATCATACTGGAACATGGTAAATCAAGAAAAATCAAACTGAAATGTGGTATATCATGGTAAATCATGCTAAAACATGGTCTATTCCATCTATGATGTCAGTGGTTAAATGCTTGCTACATAAAACTTAATGTCTTTTGATGCTTTTGTGCTCGCAATTTTTTGCGCATGCGCGTGCGATCTGTGTTTGTGTTTGGAGCTCCGTCGAATTGATTCATTAATCGCTGATTTTCTTCTTTACCACTCATTTATAAACAAGCACTTTCTATTTTTATATCATGTGAACTTATCCTCGACACTATTCCTTATAAAAAACAATCGGATTGCTTTGATATCGCTACTTAGATCCAACTTTCCGAATCTCGGCTACTAGCCTTTAGCCCGCTAGCATTTCACGCGTGGCCTCGCGCCTATCGACCCTCTCATTTTACACCCGTTTGACTGAAAGGATACGTGTTATATCCATCATTTCAGTCCTAAATTAGTAGTGATATTGGTAGTATCACTACTAATTTACTGTTCATCTGTTATAATGGCGAACATATCGGATGTGTGTCTAACGTTACCTCTGAGTGCAGGTGAGGACACATTCGAGCTGGTTTCGGTACGATTGGAGCTGGAGTCGGTGGAGAAACAGATCCGCGTTCTGCTGGTGAAGCAAGCCGAGCTGCGAGATCGGCGATCAACGCTCGAAACATCACGCGCCGATGCTCACAAGTCAGTGGTTAGTAACTTTTTGACTCCGACTTCGTCTACTCCGTGCGTTTCTCTGCCCAGGAGGACGCGATCATCTCTGCCTTCATTCACTCCGGCACCGAGGCAACACCACGGACCCTGGGTGATCCCACAGCGGAAGACACGAGCCAGGACCAGACCAAGGACTTCCCCCCCCCTCCCGGTCTTCGAGATCTCCACCCGGAACCGCTTCTCCCCTCTTCGCGAGCCGGAACGTGACGCCGCCGTGATCATCGGCACTTCCATGGTCCGTCATGTCCGTGCTACCTCAGGTAAGCGTAAGGTGCGCACTCACTGTTTTCCTGGTGCTCGTGTTCTTGATGTCGCTGCACAGATTCCCGAGATCCTGAACGGTGACGAGCGCGTCGGAGCTGTGGTCCTACACGCCGGGACGAACGACATCAGGCTGCGGCAGACGGAGGTTCTGAAGAAGGACTACAGAAGCCTGATCGAGACGGTTCGCAGCACATCGCCTGAAGCAACGATCATCGTGTCTGGACCGCTTCCCACGTACCGACTAGGACAAGAAAGGTTCAGTAGATTATTTGCTCTAAATGAATGGTTAATGTCATGGTGTAATGAACAGAAACTGCTCTTTGTAAATAATTGGAATCTGTTCTGGGAGCGACCTAGTCTCTACCGTGCTGATGGCCTGCACCCCAGCAGAATCGGAGCGGCTGTTCTGTCCGACAACATCTCCAAGACGTTACACACCATATGACTAGTAAGTCAAAGTCCAAATCACAGTCTTTGCTGTCCCAACTTAATTGATATAAGTAGTGTAGAACATTATATAGAAACTGTGTCTATTCCTCGCTTAGTGAGGCCAAACAATAAATCTAGTGTAGGATCTAGCAAAAATCTTATTGTAATTAAACCAGAAAATCTAAATATCAGTGAACAAAAACAATTTCTAAAGCTAGGTCTTCTAAACATTAGATCGCTCACACCTAAGGCGGTTATTGTAAATGAAATGGTCACAGATAATAGTTTCGATGTACTTTGCCTTACTGAAACCTGGCTTAAACCAAATGATTATTTCGGTCTAAATGAGTCCACTCCACCAGGATACTGTTATAAGCATGAGCCCCGTCTGATCGGTCGTGGCGGCGGGGTTGCAACAATCTATAGAGATATTCTTAATGTTACTCAGAAAACAGGTCACAGGTTTAATTCGTTTGAAGTACTTGTGCTAAATGTTACGCTCTTAGATGCAAGAAACAAATCCATATTATCTCTAGCCTTGGCTACCCTATATAGACCTCCAGGGCCCTATGCTGATTTCCTAAAAGAGTTTGCATACTTTCTCTCAGATCTATTGGTCAATGTCGATAAAGCAATAATTGTTGGAGACTTTAACATACACGTAGATAATACAAATGATGCGTTAGGGACTGCGTTTACAGATTTATTAAACTCCTTTGGGGTCACGCAAAACGTCAGCGGTCCCACTCATCGTCTAAATCATACACTAGATTTAATTATATCATATGGAACCAATCCAACTGATATAAATATTATACCGCAAAGTGATGATCTCACTGATCATTACATGGTAACTTGTATAATACGTACTGCTGAAATTTGTCACGTTGCGCAACGTTATCGACCAGGCAGAACAATCCTTCCAACCACTATAGATAGATTCTCAAATAGCTTACCTGATCTATCTCAGCTGCTCAGTGCACCCAAACAAACAGATGAACTAGAGGAAATGACTAGCAGTTTGAGCACCATGTTCTCTAGTACACTAGATATTGTTGCACCAATTAGATTAAAAAAGGTAAGAGAGAAAACTAAAGCACCATGGTACAACAGTGCTACGCATGCAATCAAGAGAGAAACTCGTAACTTAGAGCGTAAATGGAAACAAACTAATTTAGAGGTCTTTAGAATCGCGTGGAAAGACAGTATGTCACGTTATAAAAAGGCTCTAAAAGCAGCAAGGGCTGAGCATCTCCGCAAACTAATAGAAAATAACCAAAATAATCCAAGGTTTTTATTCAACACCGTGGCTAGACTAACAAATAAACAAACATCACCAGAGCAAAATATTCCATTACAATATAGTAGTAATGATTTTATGAATTACTTCAATGAGAAAATAGAAAGCATCCGAAACACAATTGTAAATATACAATCCTCTATGATGTCTTATGATTCAGCCTCAATTATGGCCCCTCTAGAACAACTACACCGATTTACAACTATAGGACAGGAAGAGCTAAATAAACTTATCATTGCATCGAAACCAACAACATGTTTATTAGATCCAATACCCACTAAACTACTGAAAGAAGTGTTACCTGTAGTCGAAGAGCCTCTTCTTAATATTATTAACTCGTCTTTATTTTTAGGTCATGTTCCAAAAATATTCAAGCTGGCAGTAATAAAACCTCTCATTAAGAAACCGCAATTAGATCCAAATAACTTAGCAAATTACAGACCCATCTCAAATCTTCCATTTATGTCTAAAATACTAGAAAAAATTGTGTCCGCTCAATTGTGCTCTTTCTTACAAGAAAATGATATCTATGAAAAATTCCAGTCGGGATTCAGACCGCATCATAGCACAGAAACTGCGCTAGTTAAAATTACAAATGATTTACTTTTAGCTTCTGACCAAGGCTGTATCTCAATACTAGTTCTACTCGATCTAAGCGCTGCGTTCGACACTGTCGATCATAAAATACTCCTGGATCGACTACAAAACTACACTGGTGTTCAGGGACAGGCATTAAGCTGGTTTAGATCTTACTTATCAGACCGTTACCATTTTGTCTGTCTAAATGGGGAAAAATCAAAGATAACGTCAGTAGACTATGGAGTGCCGCAAGGATCGGTGTTAGGCCCTCTGCTATTCTCAATATATATGCTGCCACTTGGTAATATTATAAGAAAACATGGAATTAATTTCCACTGTTATGCTGATGACACTCAATTATATATCTCATCACGACCAGATGAAAACACTAACTTATCTAAATTGACAGAGTGTCTAAATGATATAAAATGCTGGATGACGTGTAATTTCCTGCTATTAAATTCAGATAAAACGGAGGTACTACGTATTGGTCCAAAAAACTACCCACAAAATCCCTTACAATACAACTTTAATTTAGAAGGATGTCCTGTTACTTTATCCACTACAGTAAAAGACCTGGGTGTTATACTAGACCGCAACTTGACTTTCGAAAATCATATTTCATATATTACAAGAACAGCCTTTTTCCACCTTAGAAACATTGCTAAGCTACGCAACATGCTATCTGTTTCTGATGCAGAAAAGTTAGTTCATGCTTTCATGACCTCGAGACTAGATTACTGTAATGCTTTATTAGCTGGCTGTCCTACATCCTCAATTAACAAGCTACAGTTAGTGCAAAATGCAGCTGCTAGAGTTCTTACTAGATCAAGAAAATATGATCATATAACACCTATTTTATCATCTCTACACTGGTTACCTATTAAGTTACGTATCAATTACAAAGTATTCCTACTGACCTATAAAGCCCTAAATGGTTTAGCTCCTGTGTATTTAACAGACCTTCTATCGCCATACAATCCATCGCGCTCTTTAAGATCACTAAATTCGAGGCTTCTGGTCATTCCTAGGATATCTAAGTCCACTAAAGGAGGGAGGGCGTTCTCGCATTTAGCTCCTAAACTCTGGAATAGCCTTCCTGATATTGTACGAGACTCAGACTCGCTGTCCCAGTTTAAAACTAGATTAAAGACGCATCTCTTTAACCAAGCATTCACTTAATGCTTAACCTTTGATACTGCTGAATCGGTTCGAATGCATTAACATTATGAACATCAGCTATGCTAATTATTTCCCATCTGCCTTTCTGCTGTTATCTCGGGACGCTAGTCCCGAGGTAAATAGCGTTCGTCAGCTCCAGTTTGTATCCAGCCTCTCACGGAGACTTCAGATGCCCCAACGCCTGTGAAGAGACGACTCGACGCCTGTGAAGAGACGACTCAAAGCCGGCGATATGTTATGCCATAAATTAATACTTGATTAACTAACTGTATTTTTCTATGTACATTTCCGAAATGCAATTTCTGTAAAGCTGCTTTGAGACAATGTGTATTGTGAAAAGCGCTATACAAATAAATTTGAATTGAATTGAATTAACGGCCTTAAAGGCCTTAACTGCTTGAACACCGCTAAATGCTGCTTGCAGCTTTAATTAGGTGTTCAAGCACGAAGTGCTGAAAACCTATTGTAATTGCTATTTGAAAAAAAAAAAAACCTAAAACGCATCGTGCAGCCCAAACCGTAAGGCCTAGAGACTTGAAACCTGGCCAGGTGGTAGGGCCTCAGTTTGGGGAGAACCTATCAGAGTATGACCCCGATTGGCCCATAGGTGGCGCTACAGCAACCAAAAGTACTAAATTGCTCATAACTCCTAGACCGTTTGACTTGGAATCACCACTGTTTTGCACCACTACTTTTCCTTGGCTCAAGACGGACAAGGTGTATATCTCGGATTCTCGATTTGAGCAACAAAAAATTTGTTATGGCCTTTTTTGTCCAAATCTTACTTTTGCGAACTAGTCCCTGGTTTTTTGCCTGATCGGAACCAGACCAGTCTAGGACAATTCTCTGGAGTCTCTAGATCAATAATTATCAAAAAAAAGTTTAACTTTGCCCTTTGGTTCACTGTAACAGGGTCGTTTAGAAAAGGGGGTGTGTCAAAATACACTCAAAAGCCTATAAATCATAAATAAAAACTCAGAACTTCACAAAAACTGAAGAGCACATGTGTCATGACATGGTGAAGAAGCATGCAGAGTTTCATGGAGATCGGACCATAGGTGGCGCTATAACTGTCAAAAAGGTCGCCTATTATTAGGTGTTCAAGCACGAAGTGCTGAAAACCTATTGTAATTGCTATTTGAAAAAAAAAAAAAAAACTAAAACGCATCGTGCAGCCCAAACCTTGAAACCTGGCCAGGTGGTAGGGCCTCAGTTTGGGGAGAACCTATCAGAGTATGACCCCGATTGGCCCATAGGTGGCGCTACAGCAACCAAAAGTACTAAATTGCTCATAACTCCTAGACCGTTTGACTTGGAATCAAGCTTTTTGCACCACTGTGTTCCTTGGCTCAAGACGGACAAGGTGTATATCTCGGATTCTCGATTTGAGCAACACTCACACTTTGAACTTTGCCCTTTGGTTCACTGTAACAGGGTCGTTTAGAAAAGGGGGCGTGTCAAAATACACTCAAAAGCCTATAAATCATAAATAAAAACTCAGAACTTCACAAAAACTGATGAGCACATGTGTCATGACATGGTGAAGAAGCATGCAGAGTTTCATGGAGATCGGACCATAGGTGGCGCTATAACTGTCAAAAAGCTTATATACCATTAAAAGAGATTTTCACAATTACATATCCCGTGTGTGTGTGTGTGTGTGTGTGTGTGTGTGTGTGTGTGTGTGTGTGTGTGTGTGTGTGTGTGTGTGTGTGTGTAAGCATGCATAATATAGTTAACAACTGGTTTGTTTTAGTGCAGAATACTGGTGAAATCAAGTGTGTTCAAAATGAAAGTGAGTCAGTAAGTGGTCTTCTATTGCCCTCTCTACTTATTAATAGTCTTTTCACATGTGCTTTTGCATTCATATATATAGACAATAATAAATCACTTATATAACAATTACTATTATAACACAATCATATTTTGTCAGAGTGTATCACTTCAATTGTTCTGATGCTTCACATAATGTCTATCAACGTGGTAAATCATGGTAAATAACGCCAGAAACATGGTAAATCATAGTGAATAAGGTAAATCATGCTAGAATCCTGGTAAATCATTCTAGAATGTGCTATATCATGGTAAATCATCCTATAACATGGTAAATCAAGGTAAACTAAGATAAATCATGGTAAATTATGGTAAACCATGTTAGAATCATATTAAATCATACTAGAATGTGTTCAATTCTGGTAAACCATGTTAGAACAGGGTAAATCATGGTCAATCATACTAGAACTTGGTATATCATGGTAAACTATGGTAAATCATACTGGAACATGGTAAATCATACTGGAACATGGTAAATCATACTGGAACATGGTAAATCAAGAAAAATCAAACTGAAATGTGGTATATCATGGTAAATCATGCTAAAACATGGTCTATTCCATCTATGATGTCAGTGGTTAAATGCTTGCTACATAAAACTTAATGTCTTTTGATGCTTTTGTGCTTAACGGCCTTAAAGGCCTTAACTGCTTGAACACCGCTAAATGCTGCTTGCAGCTTTAATTAGGTGTTCAAGCACGAAGTGCTGAAAACCTATTGTAATTGCTATTTGAAAAAAAAAAAAAAAAACTAAAACGCATCGTGCAGCCCAAACCGTAAGGCCTAGAGACTTGAAACCTGGCCAGGTGGTAGGGCCTCAGTTTGGGGAGAACCTATCAGAGTATGACCCCGATTGGCCCATAGGTGGCGCTACAGCAACCAAAAGTACTAAATTGCTCATAACTCCTAGACCGTTTGACTTGGAATGCCTTGGCTCAAGGCGGACAAGATGTATATCTCGGATTCTCGATTTGAGCAACGAAAAATTTGTTATGGCCAATTTTGTCCAAAACCTACTTTTGCAAACTAGTCCCTGGTTTTTTGCCTGATCGGAACCAGACCAGTCTAGGACAATTCTCTCGACTCTCTAGATCAATAATTATCAAAAAAAGTTGAACTTTGCCCTTTGGTTCACTGTAACAGGGTCGTTTAGAAAAGGGGGTGTGTCAAAATACACTCAAAAGCCTATAAATCATAAATAAAAACTCAGAACTTCACAAAAACTGAAGAGCACATGTGTCATGACATGGTGAAGAAGCATGCAGAGTTTCATGGAGATCGGACCATAGGTGGCGCTATAACTGTCAAAAAGGTCGCCTATTATTAGGTGTTCAAGCACGAAGTGCTGAAAACCTATTGTAATTGCTATTTGAAAAAAAAAAAAAAAACTAAAACGCATCGTGCAGCCCAAACCTTGAAACCTGGCCAGGTGGTAGGGCCTCAGTTTGGGGAGAACCTATCAGAGTATGACCCCGATTGGCCCATAGGTGGCGCTACAGCAACCAAAAGTACTAAATTGCTCATAACTCCTAGACCGTTTGACTTGGAATCAAGCTTTTTGCACCACTGTGTTCCTTGGCTCAAGACGGACAAGGTGTATATCTCGGATTCTCGATTTGAGCAACACTCACACTTTGAACTTTGCCCTTTGGTTCACTGTAACAGGGTCGTTTAGAAAAGGGGGCGTGTCAAAATACACTCAAAAGCCTATAAATCATAAATAAAAACTCAGAACTTCACAAAAACTGATGAGCACATGTGTCATGACATGGTGAAGAAGCATGCAGAGTTTCATGGAGATCGGACCATAGGTGGCGCTATAACTGTCAAAAAGCTTATATACCATTAAAAGAGATTTTCACAATTACATATCCCGTGTGTGTGTGTGTGTGTGTGTGTGTGTGTGTGTGTGTGTGTGTGTGTGTGTGTGGTGTGTGTGTGTGTGTGTGTGTGTGTGTGTGTGTGTGTGTGTGTGTAAGCATGCATAATATAGTTAACAACTGGTTTGTTTTAGTGCAGAATACTGGTGAAATCAAGTGTGTTCAAAATGAAAGTGAGTCAGTAAGTGGTCTTCTATTGCCCTCTCTACTTATTAATAGTCTTTTCACATGTGCTTTTGCATTCATATATAGACAATAATAAATCACTTATATAACAATTACTATTATAACACAATCATATTTTGTCAGAGTGTATCACTTCAATTGTTCTGATGCTTCACATAATGTCTATCAACGTGGTAAATCATGGTAAATAACGCCAGAAACATGGTAAATCATAGTGAATAAGGTAAATCATGCTAGAATCCTGGTAAATCATTCTAGAATGTGCTATATCATGGTAAATCATCCTATAACATGGTAAATCAAGGTAAACTAAGATAAATCATGGTAAATTATGGTAAACCATGTTAGAATCATATTAAATCATACTAGAATGTGTTCAATTCTGGTAAACCATGTTAGAACAGGGTAAATCATGGTCAATCATACTAGAACTTGGTATATCATGGTAAACTATGGTAAATCATACTGGAACATGGTAAATCATACTGGAACATGGTAAATCATACTGGAACATGGTAAATCAAGAAAAATCAAACTGAAATGTGGTATATCATGGTAAATCATGGTCTATTCCATCTATGATGTCAGTGGTTAAATGCTTGCTACATAAAACTTAATGTCTTTTGATGCTTTTGTGCTTAACGGCCTTAAAGGCCTTAACTGCTTGAACACCGCTAAATGCTGCTTGCAGCTTTAATTAGGTGTTCAAGCACGAAGTGCTGAAAACCTATTGTAATTGCTATTTGAAAAAAAAAAAAAAACCTAAAACGCATCGTGCAGCCCAAACCGTAAGGCCTAGAGACTTGAAACCTGGCCAGGTGGTAGGGCCTCAGTTTGGGGAGAACCTATCAGAGTATGACCCCGATTGGCCCATAGGTGGCGCTACAGCAACCAAAAGTACTAAATTGCTCATAACTCCTAGACCGTTTGACTTGGAATGCCTTGGCTCAAGGCGGACAAGATGTATATCTCGGATTCTCGATTTGAGCAACGAAAAATTTGTTATGGCCAATTTTGTCCAAAACCTACTTTTGCAAACTAGTCCCTGGTTTTTTGCCTGATCGGAACCAGACCAGTCTAGGACAATTCTCTGGACTCTCTAGATCAATAATTATCAAAAAAAGTTGAACTTTGCCCTTTGGTTCACTGTAACAGGGTCGTTTAGAAAAGGGGGCGTGTCAAAATACACTCAAAAGCCTATAAATCATAAATAAAAACTCAGAACTTCACAAAAACTGAAGAGCACATGTGTCATGACATGGTGAAGAAGCATGCAGAGTTTCATGGAGATCGGACCATAGGTGGCGCTATAACTGTCAAAAAGGTCGCCTATTATTAGGTGTTCAAGCACGAAGTGCTGAAAACCTATTGTAATTGCTATTTGAAAAAAAAAAAAAAAACTAAAACGCATCGTGCAGCCCAAACCTTGAAACCTGGCCAGGTGGTAGGGCCTCAGTTTGGGGAGAACCTATCAGAGTATGACCCCGATTGGCCCATAGGTGGCGCTACAGCAACCAAAAGTACTAAATTGCTCATAACTCCTAGACCGTTTGACTTGGAATCAAGCTTTTTGCACCACTGTGTTCCTTGGCTCAAGACGGACAAGGTGTATATCTCGGATTCTCGATTTGAGCAACACTCACACTTTGAACTTTGCCCTTTGGTTCACTGTAACAGGGTCGTTTAGAAAAGGGGGCGTGTCAAAATACACTCAAAAGCCTATAAATCATAAATAAAAACTCAGAACTTCACAAAAACTGATGAGCACATGTGTCATGACATGGTGAAGAAGCATGCAGAGTTTCATGGAGATCGGACCATAGGTGGCGCTATAACTGTCAAAAAGCTTATATACCATTAAAAGAGATTTTCACAATTACATATCCCGTGTGTGTGTGTGTGTGTGTGTGTGTGTGTGTGTGTGTGTGTGTGTGTGTGGTGTGTGTGTGTGTGTGTGTGTGTGTGTGTGTGTGTGTGTGTGTGTGTGTGTGTGTAAGCATGCATAATATAGTTAACAACTGGTTTGTTTTAGTGCAGAATACTGGTGAAATCAAGTGTGTTCAAAATGAAAGTGAGTCAGTAAGTGGTCTTCTATTGCCCTCTCTACTTATTAATAGTCTTTTCACATGTGCTTTTGCATTCATATATATAGACAATAATAAATCACTTATATAACAATTACTATTATAACACAATCATATTTTGTCAGAGTGTATCACTTCAATTGTTCTGATGCTTCACATAATGTCTATCAACGTGGTAAATCATGGTAAATAACGCCAGAAACATGGTAAATCATAGTGAATAAGGTAAATCATGCTAGAATCCTGGTAAATCATTCTAGAATGTGCTATATCATGGTAAATCATCCTATAACATGGTAAATCAAGGTAAACTAAGATAAATCATGGTAAATTATGGTAAACCATGTTAGAATCATATTAAATCATACTAGAATGTGTTCAATTCTGGTAAACCATGTTAGAACAGGGTAAATCATGGTCAATCATACTAGAACTTGGTATATCATGGTAAACTATGGTAAATCATACTGGAACATGGTAAATCATACTGGAACATGGTAAATCATACTGGAACATGGTAAATCAAGAAAAATCAAACTGAAATGTGGTATATCATGGTAAATCATGCTAAAACATGGTCTATTCCATCTATGATGTCAGTGGTTAAATGCTTGCTACATAAAACTTAATGTCTTTTGATGCTTTTGTGCTTAACGGCCTTAAAGGCCTTAACTGCTTGAACACCGCTAAATGCTGCTTGCAGCTTTAATTAGGTGTTCAAGCACGAAGTGCTGAAAACCTATTGTAATTGCTATTTGAAAAAAAAAAAAAAAAACTAAAACGCATCGTGCAGCCCAAACCGTAAGGCCTAGAGACTTGAAACCTGGCCAGGTGGTAGGGCCTCAGTTTGGGGAGAACCTATCAGAGTATGACCCCGATTGGCCCATAGGTGGCGCTACAGCAACCAAAAGTACTAAATTGCTCATAACTCCTAGACCGTTTGACTTGGAATGCCTTGGCTCAAGGCGGACAAGATGTATATCTCGGATTCTCGATTTGAGCAACGAAAAATTTGTTATGGCCAATTTTGTCCAAAACCTACTTTTGCAAACTAGTCCCTGGTTTTTTGCCTGATCGGAACCAGACCAGTCTAGGACAATTCTCTGGACTCTCTAGATCAATAATTATCAAAAAAAGTTGAACTTTGCCCTTTGGTTCACTGTAACAGGGTCGTTTAGAAAAGGGGGCGTGTCAAAATACACTCAAAAGCCTATAAATCATAAATAAAAACTCAGAACTTCACAAAAACTGAAGAGCACATGTGTCATGACATGGTGAAGAAGCATGCAGAGTTTCATGGAGATCGGACCATAGGTGGCGCTATAACTGTCAAAAAGGTCGCCTATTATTAGGTGTTCAAGCACGAAGTGCTGAAAACCTATTGTAATTGCTATTTGAAAAAAAAAAAAAAAACTAAAACGCATCGTGCAGCCCAAACCTTGAAACCTGGCCAGGTGGTAGGGCCTCAGTTTGGGGAGAACCTATCAGAGTATGACCCCGATTGGCCCATAGGTGGCGCTACAGCAACCAAAAGTACTAAATTGCTCATAACTCCTAGACCGTTTGACTTGGAATCAAGCTTTTTGCACCACTGTGTTCCTTGGCTCAAGACGGACAAGGTGTATATCTCGGATTCTCGATTTGAGCAACACTCACACTTTGAACTTTGCCCTTTGGTTCACTGTAACAGGGTCGTTTAGAAAAGGGGGCGTGTCAAAATACACTCAAAAGCCTATAAATCATAAATAAAAACTCAGAACTTCACAAAAACTGATGAGCACATGTGTCATGACATGGTGAAGAAGCATGCAGAGTTTCATGGAGATCGGACCATAGGTGGCGCTATAACTGTCAAAAAGCTTATATACCATTAAAAGAGATTTTCACAATTACATATCCCGTGTGTGTGTGTGTGTGTGTGTGTGTGTGTGTGTGTGTGTGTGTGTGTGTGTGTGTGTGTGTGTGTGTGTGTGTGTGTGTGTGTGTAAGCATGCATAATATAGTTAACAACTGGTTTGTTTTAGTGCAGAATACTGGTGAAATCAAGTGTGTTCAAAATGAAAGTGAGTCAGTAAGTGGTCTTCTATTGCCCTCTCTACTTATTAATAGTCTTTCACATGTGCTTTTGCATTCATATATATAGACAATAATAAATCACTTATATAACAATTACTATTATAACACAATCATATTTTGTCAGAGTGTATCACTTCAATTGTTCTGATGCTTCACATAATGTCTATCAACGTGGTAAATCATGGTAAATAACGCCAGAAACATGGTAAATCATAGTGAATAAGGTAAATCATGCTAGAATCCTGGTAAATCATTCTAGAATGTGCTATATCATGGTAAATCATCCTATAACATGGTAAATCAAGGTAAACTAAGATAAATCATGGTAAATTATGGTAAACCATGTTAGAATCATATTAAATCATACTAGAATGTGTTCAATTCTGGTAAACCATGTTAGAACAGGGTAAAACATGGTCAATCATACTAGAACTTGGTATATCATGGTAAACTATGGTAAATCATACTGGAACATGGTAAATCATACTGGAACATGGTAAATCATACTGGAACATGGTAAATCATACTGGAACATGGTAAATCAAGAAAAATCAAACTGAAATGTGGTATATCATGGTAAATCATGCTAAAACATGGTCTATTCCATCTATGATGTCAGTGGTTAAATGCTTGCTACATAAAACTTAATGTCTTTTGATGCTTTTGTGCTCGCAATTTTTTGCGCATGCGCGTGCGATCTGTGTTTGTGTTTGGAGCTCCGTCGAATTGATTCATTAATCGCTGATTTTCTTCTTTACCACTCATTTATAAACAAGCACTTTCTATTTTTATATCATGTGAACTTATCCTCGACACTATTCCTTATAAAAAACAATCGGATTGCTTTGATATCGCTACTTAGATCCAACTTTCCGAATCTCGGCTACTAGCCTTTAGCCCGCTAGCATTTCACGCGTGGCCTCGCGCCTATCGACCCTCTCATTTTACACCCGTTTGACTGAAAGGATACGTGTTATATCCATCATTTCAGTCCTAAATTAGTAGTGATATTGGTAGTATCACTACTAATTTACTGTTCATCTGTTATAATGGCGAACATATCGGATGTGTGTCTAACGTTACCTCTGAGTGCAGGTGAGGACACATTCGAGCTGGTTTCGGTACGATTGGAGCTGGAGTCGGTGGAGAAACAGATCCGCGTTCTGCTGGTGAAGCAAGCCGAGCTGCGAGATCGGCGATCAACGCTCGAAACATCACGCGCCGATGCTCACAAGTCAGTGGTTAGTAACTTTTTGACTCCGACTTCGTCTACTCCGTGCGTTTCTCTGCCCAGGAGGACGCGATCATCTCTGCCTTCATTCACTCCGGCACCGAGGCAACACCACGGACCCTGGGTGATCCCACAGCGGAAGACACGAGCCAGGACCAGACCAAGGACTTCCCCCCCCCTCCCGGTCTTCGAGATCTCCACCCGGAACCGCTTCTCCCCTCTTCGCGAGCCGGAACGTGACGCCGCCGTGATCATCGGCACTTCCATGGTCCGTCATGTCCGTGCTACCTCAGGTAAGCGTAAGGTGCGCACTCACTGTTTTCCTGGTGCTCGTGTTCTTGATGTCGCTGCACAGATTCCCGAGATCCTGAACGGTGACGAGCGCGTCGGAGCTGTGGTCCTACACGCCGGGACGAACGACATCAGGCTGCGGCAGACGGAGGTTCTGAAGAAGGACTACAGAAGCCTGATCGAGACGGTTCGCAGCACATCGCCTGAAGCAACGATCATCGTGTCTGGACCGCTTCCCACGTACCGACTAGGACAAGAAAGGTTCAGTAGATTATTTGCTCTAAATGAATGGTTAATGTCATGGTGTAATGAACAGAAACTGCTCTTTGTAAATAATTGGAATCTGTTCTGGGAGCGACCTAGTCTCTACCGTGCTGATGGCCTGCACCCCAGCAGAATCGGAGCGGCTGTTCTGTCCGACAACATCTCCAAGACGTTACACACCATATGACTAGTAAGTCAAAGTCCAAATCACAGTCTTTGCTGTCCCAACTTAATTGATATAAGTAGTGTAGAACATTATATAGAAACTGTGTCTATTCCTCGCTTAGTGAGGCCAAACAATAAATCTAGTGTAGGATCTAGCAAAAATCTTATTGTAATTAAACCAGAAAATCTAAATATCAGTGAACAAAAACAATTTCTAAAGCTAGGTCTTCTAAACATTAGATCGCTCACACCTAAGGCGGTTATTGTAAATGAAATGGTCACAGATAATAGTTTCGATGTACTTTGCCTTACTGAAACCTGGCTTAAACCAAATGATTATTTCGGTCTAAATGAGTCCACTCCACCAGGATACTGTTATAAGCATGAGCCCCGTCTGATCGGTCGTGGCGGCGGGGTTGCAACAATCTATAGAGATATTCTTAATGTTACTCAGAAAACAGGTCACAGGTTTAATTCGTTTGAAGTACTTGTGCTAAATGTTACGCTCTTAGATGCAAGAAACAAATCCATATTATCTCTAGCCTTGGCTACCCTATATAGACCTCCAGGGCCCTATGCTGATTTCCTAAAAGAGTTTGCATACTTTCTCTCAGATCTATTGGTCAATGTCGATAAAGCAATAATTGTTGGAGACTTTAACATACACGTAGATAATACAAATGATGCGTTAGGGACTGCGTTTACAGATTTATTAAACTCCTTTGGGGTCACGCAAAACGTCAGCGGTCCCACTCATCGTCTAAATCATACACTAGATTTAATTATATCATATGGAACCAATCCAACTGATATAAATATTATACCGCAAAGTGATGATCTCACTGATCATTACATGGTAACTTGTATAATACGTACTGCTGAAATTTGTCACGTTGCGCAACGTTATCGACCAGGCAGAACAATCCTTCCAACCACTATAGATAGATTCTCAAATAGCTTACCTGATCTATCTCAGCTGCTCAGTGCACCCAAACAAACAGATGAACTAGAGGAAATGACTAGCAGTTTGAGCACCATGTTCTCTAGTACACTAGATATTGTTGCACCAATTAGATTAAAAAAGGTAAGAGAGAAAACTAAAGCACCATGGTACAACAGTGCTACGCATGCAATCAAGAGAGAAACTCGTAACTTAGAGCGTAAATGGAAACAAACTAATTTAGAGGTCTTTAGAATCGCGTGGAAAGACAGTATGTCACGTTATAAAAAGGCTCTAAAAGCAGCAAGGGCTGAGCATCTCCGCAAACTAATAGAAAATAACCAAAATAATCCAAGGTTTTTATTCAACACCGTGGCTAGACTAACAAATAAACAAACATCACCAGAGCAAAATATTCCATTACAATATAGTAGTAATGATTTTATGAATTACTTCAATGAGAAAATAGAAAGCATCCGAAACACAATTGTAAATATACAATCCTCTATGATGTCTTATGATTCAGCCTCAATTATGGCCCCTCTAGAACAACTACACCGATTTACAACTATAGGACAGGAAGAGCTAAATAAACTTATCATTGCATCGAAACCAACAACATGTTTATTAGATCCAATACCCACTAAACTACTGAAAGAAGTGTTACCTGTAGTCGAAGAGCCTCTTCTTAATATTATTAACTCGTCTTTATTTTTAGGTCATGTTCCAAAAATATTCAAGCTGGCAGTAATAAAACCTCTCATTAAGAAACCGCAATTAGATCCAAATAACTTAGCAAATTACAGACCCATCTCAAATCTTCCATTTATGTCTAAAATACTAGAAAAAATTGTGTCCGCTCAATTGTGCTCTTTCTTACAAGAAAATGATATCTATGAAAAATTCCAGTCGGGATTCAGACCGCATCATAGCACAGAAACTGCGCTAGTTAAAATTACAAATGATTTACTTTTAGCTTCTGACCAAGGCTGTATCTCAATACTAGTTCTACTCGATCTAAGCGCTGCGTTCGACACTGTCGATCATAAAATACTCCTGGATCGACTACAAAACTACACTGGTGTTCAGGGACAGGCATTAAGCTGGTTTAGATCTTACTTATCAGACCGTTACCATTTTGTCTGTCTAAATGGGGAAAAATCAAAGATAACGTCAGTAGACTATGGAGTGCCGCAAGGATCGGTGTTAGGCCCTCTGCTATTCTCAATATATATGCTGCCACTTGGTAATATTATAAGAAAACATGGAATTAATTTCCACTGTTATGCTGATGACACTCAATTATATATCTCATCACGACCAGATGAAAACACTAACTTATCTAAATTGACAGAGTGTCTAAATGATATAAAATGCTGGATGACGTGTAATTTCCTGCTATTAAATTCAGATAAAACGGAGGTACTACGTATTGGTCCAAAAAACTACCCACAAAATCCCTTACAATACAACTTTAATTTAGAAGGATGTCCTGTTACTTTATCCACTACAGTAAAAGACCTGGGTGTTATACTAGACCGCAACTTGACTTTCGAAAATCATATTTCATATATTACAAGAACAGCCTTTTTCCACCTTAGAAACATTGCTAAGCTACGCAACATGCTATCTGTTTCTGATGCAGAAAAGTTAGTTCATGCTTTCATGACCTCGAGACTAGATTACTGTAATGCTTTATTAGCTGGCTGTCCTACATCCTCAATTAACAAGCTACAGTTAGTGCAAAATGCAGCTGCTAGAGTTCTTACTAGATCAAGAAAATATGATCATATAACACCTATTTTATCATCTCTACACTGGTTACCTATTAAGTTACGTATCAATTACAAAGTATTCCTACTGACCTATAAAGCCCTAAATGGTTTAGCTCCTGTGTATTTAACAGACCTTCTATCGCCATACAATCCATCGCGCTCTTTAAGATCACTAAATTCGAGGCTTCTGGTCATTCCTAGGATATCTAAGTCCACTAAAGGAGGGAGGGCGTTCTCGCATTTAGCTCCTAAACTCTGGAATAGCCTTCCTGATATTGTACGAGACTCAGACTCGCTGTCCCAGTTTAAAACTAGATTAAAGACGCATCTCTTTAACCAAGCATTCACTTAATGCTTAACCTTTGATACTGCTGAATCGGTTCGAATGCATTAACATTATGAACATCAGCTATGCTAATTATTTCCCATCTGCCTTTCTGCTGTTATCTCGGGACGCTAGTCCCGAGGTAAATAGCGTTCGTCAGCTCCAGTTTGTATCCAGCCTCTCACGGAGACTTCAGATGCCCCAACGCCTGTGAAGAGACGACTCGACGCCTGTGAAGAGACGACTCAAAGCCGGCGATATGTTATGCCATAAATTAATACTTGATTAACTAACTGTATTTTTCTATGTACATTTCCGAAATGCAATTTCTGTAAAGCTGCTTTGAGACAATGTGTATTGTGAAAAGCGCTATACAAATAAATTTGAATTGAATTGAATTAACGGCCTTAAAGGCCTTAACTGCTTGAACACCGCTAAATGCTGCTTGCAGCTTTAATTAGGTGTTCAAGCACGAAGTGCTGAAAACCTATTGTAATTGCTATTTGAAAAAAAAAAAAACCTAAAACGCATCGTGCAGCCCAAACCGTAAGGCCTAGAGACTTGAAACCTGGCCAGGTGGTAGGGCCTCAGTTTGGGGAGAACCTATCAGAGTATGACCCCGATTGGCCCATAGGTGGCGCTACAGCAACCAAAAGTACTAAATTGCTCATAACTCCTAGACCGTTTGACTTGGAATCACCACTGTTTTGCACCACTACTTTTCCTTGGCTCAAGACGGACAAGGTGTATATCTCGGATTCTCGATTTGAGCAACAAAAAATTTGTTATGGCCTTTTTTGTCCAAATCTTACTTTTGCGAACTAGTCCCTGGTTTTTTGCCTGATCGGAACCAGACCAGTCTAGGACAATTCTCTGGACTCTCTAGATCAATAATTATCAAAAAAAAGTTTAACTTTGCCCTTTGGTTCACTGTAACAGGGTCGTTTAGAAAAGGGGGTGTGTCAAAATACACTCAAAAGCCTATAAATCATAAATAAAAACTCAGAACTTCACAAAAACTGAAGAGCACATGTGTCATGACATGGTGAAGAAGCATGCAGAGTTTCATGGAGATCGGACCATAGGTGGCGCTATAACTGTCAAAAAGGTCGCCTATTATTAGGTGTTCAAGCACGAAGTGCTGAAAACCTATTGTAATTGCTATTTGAAAAAAAAAAAAAAAACTAAAACGCATCGTGCAGCCCAAACCTTGAAACCTGGCCAGGTGGTAGGGCCTCAGTTTGGGGAGAACCTATCAGAGTATGACCCCGATTGGCCCATAGGTGGCGCTACAGCAACCAAAAGTACTAAATTGCTCATAACTCCTAGACCGTTTGACTTGGAATCAAGCTTTTTGCACCACTGTGTTCCTTGGCTCAAGACGGACAAGGTGTATATCTCGGATTCTCGATTTGAGCAACACTCACACTTTGAACTTTGCCCTTTGGTTCACTGTAACAGGGTCGTTTAGAAAAGGGGGCGTGTCAAAATACACTCAAAAGCCTATAAATCATAAATAAAAACTCAGAACTTCACAAAAACTGATGAGCACATGTGTCATGACATGGTGAAGAAGCATGCAGAGTTTCATGGAGATCGGACCATAGGTGGCGCTATAACTGTCAAAAAGCTTATATACCATTAAAAGAGATTTTCACAATTACATATCCCGTGTGTGTGTGTGTGTGTGTGTGTGTGTGTGTGTGTGTGTGTGTGTGTGTGTGTGTGTGTGTGTAAGCATGCATAATATAGTTAACAACTGGTTTGTTTTAGTGCAGAATACTGGTGAAATCAAGTGTGTTCAAAATGAAAGTGAGTCAGTAAGTGGTCTTCTATTGCCCTCTCTACTTATTAATAGTCTTTTCACATGTGCTTTTGCATTCATATATATAGACAATAATAAATCACTTATATAACAATTACTATTATAACACAATCATATTTTGTCAGAGTGTATCACTTCAATTGTTCTGATGCTTCACATAATGTCTATCAACGTGGTAAATCATGGTAAATAACGCCAGAAACATGGTAAATCATAGTGAATAAGGTAAATCATGCTAGAATCCTGGTAAATCATTCTAGAATGTGCTATATCATGGTAAATCATCCTATAACATGGTAAATCAAGGTAAACTAAGATAAATCATGGTAAATTATGGTAAACCATGTTAGAATCATATTAAATCATACTAGAATGTGTTCAATTCTGGTAAACCATGTTAGAACAGGGTAAATCATGGTCAATCATACTAGAACTTGGTATATCATGGTAAACTATGGTAAATCATACTGGAACATGGTAAATCATACTGGAACATGGTAAATCATACTGGAACATGGTAAATCAAGAAAAATCAAACTGAAATGTGGTATATCATGGTAAATCATGCTAAAACATGGTCTATTCCATCTATGATGTCAGTGGTTAAATGCTTGCTACATAAAACTTAATGTCTTTTGATGCTTTTGTGCTTAACGGCCTTAAAGGCCTTAACTGCTTGAACACCGCTAAATGCTGCTTGCAGCTTTAATTAGGTGTTCAAGCACGAAGTGCTGAAAACCTATTGTAATTGCTATTTGAAAAAAAAAAAAAAAAACTAAAACGCATCGTGCAGCCCAAACCGTAAGGCCTAGAGACTTGAAACCTGGCCAGGTGGTAGGGCCTCAGTTTGGGGAGAACCTATCAGAGTATGACCCCGATTGGCCCATAGGTGGCGCTACAGCAACCAAAAGTACTAAATTGCTCATAACTCCTAGACCGTTTGACTTGGAATGCCTTGGCTCAAGGCGGACAAGATGTATATCTCGGATTCTCGATTTGAGCAACGAAAAATTTGTTATGGCCAATTTTGTCCAAAACCTACTTTTGCAAACTAGTCCCTGGTTTTTTGCCTGATCGGAACCAGACCAGTCTAGGACAATTCTCTCGACTCTCTAGATCAATAATTATCAAAAAAAGTTGAACTTTGCCCTTTGGTTCACTGTAACAGGGTCGTTTAGAAAAGGGGGTGTGTCAAAATACACTCAAAAGCCTATAAATCATAAATAAAAACTCAGAACTTCACAAAAACTGAAGAGCACATGTGTCATGACATGGTGAAGAAGCATGCAGAGTTTCATGGAGATCGGACCATAGGTGGCGCTATAACTGTCAAAAAGGTCGCCTATTATTAGGTGTTCAAGCACGAAGTGCTGAAAACCTATTGTAATTGCTATTTGAAAAAAAAAAAAAAAACTAAAACGCATCGTGCAGCCCAAACCTTGAAACCTGGCCAGGTGGTAGGGCCTCAGTTTGGGGAGAACCTATCAGAGTATGACCCCGATTGGCCCATAGGTGGCGCTACAGCAACCAAAAGTACTAAATTGCTCATAACTCCTAGACCGTTTGACTTGGAATCAAGCTTTTTGCACCACTGTGTTCCTTGGCTCAAGACGGACAAGGTGTATATCTCGGATTCTCGATTTGAGCAACACTCACACTTTGAACTTTGCCCTTTGGTTCACTGTAACAGGGTCGTTTAGAAAAGGGGGCGTGTCAAAATACACTCAAAAGCCTATAAATCATAAATAAAAACTCAGAACTTCACAAAAACTGATGAGCACATGTGTCATGACATGGTGAAGAAGCATGCAGAGTTTCATGGAGATCGGACCATAGGTGGCGCTATAACTGTCAAAAAGCTTATATACCATTAAAAGAGATTTTCACAATTACATATCCCGTGTGTGTGTGTGTGTGTGTGTGTGTGTGTGTGTGTGTGTGTGTGTGTGTGTGTGTGTGTGTGTGTGTGTGTGTGTGTGTGTGTGTGTGTGTGTGTGTGTGTGTGTGTAAGCATGCATAATATAGTTAACAACTGGTTTGTTTTAGTGCAGAATACTGGTGAAATCAAGTGTGTTCAAAATGAAAGTGAGTCAGTAAGTGGTCTTCTATTGCCCTCTCTACTTATTAATAGTCTTTCACATGTGCTTTTGCATTCATATATATAGACAATAATAAATCACTTATATAACAATTACTATTATAACACAATCATATTTTGTCAGAGTGTATCACTTCAATTGTTCTGATGCTTCACATAATGTCTATCAACGTGGTAAATCATGGTAAATAACGCCAGAAACATGGTAAATCATAGTGAATAAGGTAAATCATGCTAGAATCCTGGTAAATCATTCTAGAATGTGCTATATCATGGTAAATCATCCTATAACATGGTAAATCAAGGTAAACTAAGATAAATCATGGTAAATTATGGTAAACCATGTTAGAATCATATTAAATCATACTAGAATGTGTTCAATTCTGGTAAACCATGTTAGAACAGGGTAAAACATGGTCAATCATACTAGAACTTGGTATATCATGGTAAACTATGGTAAATCATACTGGAACATGGTAAATCATACTGGAACATGGTAAATCATACTGGAACATGGTAAATCATACTGGAACATGGTAAATCAAGAAAAATCAAACTGAAATGTGGTATATCATGGTAAATCATGCTAAAACATGGTCTATTCCATCTATGATGTCAGTGGTTAAATGCTTGCTACATAAAACTTAATGTCTTTTGATGCTTTTGTGCTTAACGGCCTTAAAGGCCTTAACTGCTTGAACACCGCTAAATGCTGCTTGCAGCTTTAATTAGGTGTTCAAGCACGAAGTGCTGAAAACCTATTGTAATTGCTATTTGAAAAAAAAAAAAACCTAAAACGCATCGTGCAGCCCAAACCGTAAGGCCTAGAGACTTGAAACCTGGCCAGGTGGTAGGGCCTCAGTTTGGGGAGAACCTATCAGAGTATGACCCCGATTGGCCCATAGGTGGCGCTACAGCAACCAAAAGTACTAAATTGCTCATAACTCCTAGACCGTTTGACTTGGAATCAAGCTTTTTGCACCACTGTGTTCCTTGGCTCAAGACGGACAAGGTGTATATCTCGGATTCTCGATTTGAGCAACACTCACACTTTGAACTTTGCCCTTTGGTTCACTGTAACAGGGTCGTTTAGAAAAGGGGGCGTGTCAAAATACACTCAAAAGCCTATAAATCATAAATAAAAACTCAGAACTTCACAAAAACTGATGAGCACATGTGTCATGACATGGTGAAGAAGCATGCAGAGTTTCATGGAGATCGGACCATAGGTGGCGCTATAACTGTCAAAAAGCTTATATACCATTAAAAGAGATTTTCACAATTACATATCCCGTGTGTGTGTGTGTGTGTGTGTGTGTGTGTGTGTGTGTGTGTGTGTGTGTGTGTGTGTGTGTGTGTGTGTGTGTGTGTGTGTGTGTGTGTGTGTGTGTAAGCATGCATAATATAGTTAACAACTGGTTTGTTTTAGTGCAGAATACTGGTGAAATCAAGTGTGTTCAAAATGAAAGTGAGTCAGTAAGTGGTCTTCTATTGCCCTCTCTACTTATTAATAGTCTTTTCACATGTGCTTTTGCATTCATATATGTAGACAATAATAAATCACTTATATAACAATTACTATTATAACACAATCATATTTTGTCAGAGTGTATCACTTCAATTGTTCTGATGCTTCACATAATGTCTATCAACGTGGTAAATCATGGTAAATAACGCCAGAAACATGGTAAATCATAGTGAATAAGGTAAATCATGCTAGAATCCTGGTAAATCATTCTAGAATGTGCTATATCATGGTAAATCATCCTATAACATGGTAAATCAAGGTAAACTAAGATAAATCATGGTAAATTATGGTAAACCATGTTAGAATCATATTAAATCATACTAGAATGTGTTCAATTCTGGTAAACCATGTTAGAACAGGGTAAAACATGGTCAATCATACTAGAACTTGGTATATCATGGTAAACTATGGTAAATCATACTGGAACATGGTAAATCATACTGGAACATGGTAAATCATACTGGAACATGGTAAATCATACTGGAACATGGTAAATCAAGAAAAATCAAACTGAAATGTGGTATATCATGGTAAATCATGCTAAAACATGGTCTATTCCATCTATGATGTCAGTGGTTAAATGCTTGCTACATAAAACTTAATGTCTTTTGATGCTTTTGTGCTTAACGGCCTTAAAGGCCTTAACTGCTTGAACACCGCTAAATGCTGCTTGCAGCTTTAATTAGGTGTTCAAGCACGAAGTGCTGAAAACCTATTGTAATTGCTATTTGAAAAAAAAAAAAAACCTAAAACGCATCGTGCAGCCCAAACCGTAAGGCCTAGAGACTTGAAACCTGGCCAGGTGGTAGGGCCTCAGTTTGGGGAGAACCTATCAGAGTATGACCCCGATTGGCCCATAGGTGGCGCTACAGCAACCAAAAGTACTAAATTGCTCATAACTCCTAGACCGTTTGACTTGGAATCACCACTGTTTTGCACCACTACTTTTCCTTGGCTCAAGACGGACAAGGTGTATATCTCGGATTCTCGATTTGAGCAACAAAAAATTTGTTATGGCCTTTTTTGTCCAAATCTTACTTTTGCGAACTAGTCCCTGGTTTTTTGCCTGATCGGAACCAGACCAGTCTAGGACAATTCTCTGGACTCTCTAGATCAATAATTATCAAAAAAAAGTTTAACTTTGCCCTTTGGTTCACTGTAACAGGGTCGTTTAGAAAAGGGGGTGTGTCAAAATACACTCAAAAGCCTATAAATCATAAATAAAAACTCAGAACTTCACAAAAACTGATGAGCACATGTGTCATGACATGGTGAAGAAGCATGCAGAGTTTCATGGAGATCGGACCATAGGTGGCGCTATAACTGTCAAAAAGCTTATATACCATTAAAAGAGATTTTCACAATTACATATCCCGTGTGTGTGTGTGTGTGTGTGTGTGTGTGTGTGTGTGTGTGTGTGTGTGTGTGTGTGTGTGTGTGTGTGTAAGCATGCATAATATAGTTAACAACTGGTTTGTTTTAGTGCAGAATACTGGTGAAATCAAGTGTGTTCAAAATGAAAGTGAGTCAGTAAGTGGTCTTCTATTGCCCTCTCTACTTATTAATAGTCTTTTCACATGTGCTTTTGCATTCATATATATAGACAATAATAAATCACTTATATAACAATTACTATTATAACACAATCATATTTTGTCAGAGTGTATCACTTCAATTGTTCTGATGCTTCACATAATGTCTATCAACGTGGTAAATCATGGTAAATAACGCCAGAAACATGGTAAATCATAGTGAATAAGGTAAATCATGCTAGAATCCTGGTAAATCATTCTAGAATGTGCTATATCATGGTAAATCATCCTATAACATGGTAAATCAAGGTAAACTAAGATAAATCATGGTAAATTATGGTAAACCATGTTAGAATCATATTAAATCATACTAGAATGTGTTCAATTCTGGTAAACCATGTTAGAACAGGGTAAAACATGGTCAATCATACTAGAACTTGGTATATCATGGTAAACTATGGTAAATCATACTGGAACATGGTAAATCATACTGGAACATGGTATATCATACTGGAACATGGTAAATCATACTGGAACATGGTAAATCAAGAAAAATCAAACTGAAATGTGGTATATCATGGTAAATCATGCTAAAACATGGTCTATTCCATCTATGATGTCAGTGGTTAAATGCTTGCTACATAAAACTTAATGTCTTTTGATGCTTTTGTGCTTAACGGCCTTAAAGGCCTTAACTGCTTGAACACCGCTAAATGCTGCTTGCAGCTTTAATTAGGTGTTCAAGCACGAAGTGCTGAAAACCTATTGTAATTGCTATTTGAAAAAAAAAAAAAACCTAAAACGCATCGTGCAGCCCAAACCGTAAGGCCTAGAGACTTGAAACCTGGCCAGGTGGTAGGGCCTCAGTTTGGGGAGAACCTATCAGAGTATGACCCCGATTGGCCCATAGGTGGCGCTACAGCAACCAAAAGTACTAAATTGCTCATAACTCCTAGACCGTTTGACTTGGAATCACCACTGTTTTGCACCACTACTTTTCCTTGGCTCAAGACGGACAAGGTGTATATCTCGGATTCTCGATTTGAGCAACAAAAAATTTGTTATGGCCTTTTTTGTCCAAATCTTACTTTTGCGAACTAGTCCCTGGTTTTTTGCCTGATCGGAACCAGACCAGTCTAGGACAATTCTCTGGACTCTCTAGATCAATAATTATCAAAAAAAAGTTGAACTTTGCCCTTTGGTTCACTGTAACAGGGTCGTTTAGAAAAGGGGGTGTGTCAAAATACACTCAAAAGCCTATAAATCATAAATAAAAACTCAGAACTTCACAAAAACTGATGAGCACATGTGTCATGACATGGTGAAGAAGCATGCAGAGTTTCATGGAGATCGGACCATAGGTGGCGCTATAACTGTCAAAAAGGTCGCCTATTATTAGGTGTTCAAGCACGAAGTGCTGAAAACCTATTGTAATTGCTATTTGAAAAAAAAAAAAAAACCTAAAACGCATCGTGCAGCCCAAACCGTAAGGCCTAGAGACATGAAACCTGGCCAGGTGGTAGGGCCTCAGTTTGGGGAGAACCTATCAGAGTATGACCCCGATTGGCCCATAGGTGGCGCTACAGCAACCAAAAGTAGTAAAATTGCTCATAACTCCTAGACCGTTTGACTTGGAATCAAGCTTTTTGCACCACTGTGTTCCTTGGCTCAAGACGGACAAGGTGTATATCTCGGATTCTCGATTGGAGCAACACTCACACTTTGAACTTTGCCCTTTGGTTCACTGTAACAGGGTCGTTTAGAAAAGGGGGCGTGTCAAAATACACTCAAAAGCCTATAAATCATAAATAAAAACTCAGAACTTCACAAAAACTGATGAGCACATGTGTCATGACATGGTGAAGAAGCATGCAGAGTTTCATGGAGATCGGACCATAGGTGGCGCTATAACTGTCAAAAAGCTTATATACCATTAAAAGAGATTTTCACAATTACATATCCCGTGTGTGTGTGTGTGTGTGTGTGTGTGTGTGTGTGTGTGTGTGTGTGTGTGTGTGTGTAAGCATGCATAATATAGTTAACAACTGGTTTGTTTTAGTGCAGAATACTGGTGAAATCAAGTGTGTTAAAAATGAAAGTGAGTCAGTAAGTGGTCTTCTATTGCCCTCTCTACTTATTAATAGTCTTTTCACATGTGCTTTTGCATTCATATATATAGACAATAATAAATCACTTATATAACAATTACTATTATAACACAATCATATTTTGTCAGAGTGTATCACTTCAATTGTTCTGATGCTTCACATAATGTCTATCAACGTGGTAAATCATGGTAAATAACGCCAGAAACATGGTAAATCATAGTGAATAAGGTAAATCATGCTAGAATCCTGGTAAATCATTCTAGAATGAGCTATATCATGGTAAATCATCCTATAACATGGTAAATCAAGGTAAACTAAGATAAATCATGGTAAATTATGGTAAACCATGTTAGAATCATATTAAATCATACTAGAATGTGTTCAATTCTGGTAAACCATGTTAGAACAGGGTAAATCATGGTCAATCATACTAGAACTTGGTATATCATGGTAAACTATGGTAAATCATACTGGAACATGGTAAATCATACTGGAACATGGTAAATCAAGAAAAATCAAACTGAAATGTGGTATATCATGGTAAATCATGCTAAAACATGGTCTATTCCATCTATGATGTCAGTGGTTAAATGCTTGCTACATAAAACTTAATGTCTTTTGATGCTTTTGTGCTTAACGGCCTTAAAGGCCTTAACTGCTTGAACACCGCTAAATGCTGCTTGCAGCTTTAATTAGGTGTTCAAGCACGAAGTGCTGAAAACCTATTGTAATTGCTATTTGAAAAAAAAAAAAAAACTAAAACGCATCGTGCAGCCCAAACCGTAAGGCCTAGAGACTTGAAACCTGGCCAGGTGGTAGGGCCTCAGTTTGGGGAGAACCTATCAGAGTATGACCCCGATTGGCCCATAGGTGGCGCTACAGCAACCAAAAGTACTAAATTGCTCATAACTCCTAGACCGTTTGACTTGGAATGCCTTGGCTCAAGGCGGACAAGATGTATATCTCGGATTCTCGATTTGAGCAACGAAAAATTTGTTATGGCCAATTTTGTCCAAAACCTACTTTTGCAAACTAGTCCCTGGTTTTTTGCCTGATCGGAACCAGACCAGTCTAGGACAATTCTCTGGACTCTCTAGATCAATAATTATCAAAAAAAAGTTGAACTTTGCCCTTTGGTTCACTGTAACAGGGTCGTTTAGAAAAGGGGGTGTGTCAAAATACACTCAAAAGCCTATAAATCATAAATAAAAACTCAGAACTTCACAAAAACTGATGAGCACATATGTCATGACATGGTGAAGAAGCATGCAGAGTTTCATGGAGATCGGACCATAGGTGGCGCTATAACTGTCAAAAAGGTCGCCTATTATTAGGTGTTCAAGCACGAAGTGCTGAAAACCTATTGTAATTGCTATTTGAAAAAAAAAAAAAACCTAAAACGCATCGTGCAGCCCAAACCTTGAAACCTGGCCAGGTGGTAGGGCCTCAGTTTGGGGAGAACCTATCAGAGTATGACCCCGATTGGCCCATAGGTGGCGCTACAGCAACCAAAAGTAGTAAAATTGCTCATAACTCCTAGACCGTTTGACTTGGAATCAAGCTTTTTGCACCACTGTGTTCCTTGGCTCAAGACGGACAAGGTGTATATCTCGGATTCTCGATTGGAGCAACACTCACACTTTGAACTTTGCCCTTTGGTTCACTGTAACAGGGTCGTTTAGAAAAGGGGGCGTGTCAAAATACACTCAAAAGCCTATAAATCATAAATAAAAACTCAGAACTTCACAAAAACTGATGAGCACATGTGTCATGACATGGTGAAGAAGCATGCAGAGTTTCATGGAGATCGGACCATAGGTGGCGCTATAACTGTCAAAAAGCTTATATACCATTAAAAGAGATTTTCACAATTACATATCCCGTGTGTGTGTGTGTGTGTGTGTGTGTGTGTGTGTGTGTGTGTGTGTAAGCATGCATAATATAGTTAACAACTGGTTTGTTTTAGTGCAGAATACTGGTGAAATCAAGTGTGTTAAAAATGAAAGTGAGTCAGTAAGTGGTCTTCTATTGCCCTCTCTACTTATTAATAGTCTTTTCACATGTGCTTTTGCATTCATATATATAGACAATAATAAATCACTTATATAACAATTACTATTATAACACAATCATATTTTGTCAGAGTGTATCACTTCAATTGTTCTGATGCTTCAAATAATGTCTATCAACGTGGTAAATCATGGTAAATAACGCCAGAAACATGGTAAATCATAGTGAATAAGGTAAATCATGCTAGAATCCTGGTAAATCATTCTAGAATGTGCTATATCATGGTAAATCATCCTATAACATGGTAAATCAAGGTAAACTAAGATAAATCATGGTAAATTATGGTAAACCATGTTAGAATCATATTAAATCATACTAGAATGTGTTCAATTCTGGTAAACCATGTTAGAACAGGGTAAATCATGGTCAATCATACTAGAACTTGGTATATCATGGTAAACTATGGTAAATCATACTGGAACATGGTAAATCATACTGGAACATGGTAAATCATACTGGAACATGGTAAATCAAGAAAAATCAAACTGAAATGTGGTATATCATGGTAAATCATGCTAAAACATGGTCTATTCCATCTATGATGTCAGTGGTTAAATGCTTGCTACATAAAACTTAATGTCTTTTGATGCTTTTGTGCTTAACGGCCTTAAAGGCCTTAACTGCTTGAACACCGCTAAATGCTGCTTGCAGCTTTAATTAGGTGTTCAAGCACGAAGTGCTGAAAACCTATTGTAATTGCTATTTGAAAAAAAAAAAAAAACCTAAAACGCATCGTGCAGCCCAAACCGTAAGGCCTAGAGACTTGAAACCTGGCCAGGTGGTAGGGCCTCAGTTTGGGGAGAACCTATCAGAGTATGACCCCGATTGGCCCATAGGTGGCGCTACAGCAACCAAAAGTACTAAATTGCTCATAACTCCTAGACCGTTTGACTTGGAATGCCTTGGCTCAAGGCGGACAAGATGTATATCTCGGATTCTCGATTTGAGCAACGAAAAATTTGTTATGGCCAATTTTGTCCAAAACCTACTTTTGCAAACTAGTCCCTGGTTTTTTGCCTGATCGGAACCAGACCAGTCTAGGACAATTCTCTGGACTCTCTAGATCAATAATTATCAAAAAAAAGTTGAACTTTGCCCTTTGGTTCACTGTAACAGGGTCGTTTAGAAAAGGGGGTGTGTCAAAATACACTCAAAAGCCTATAAATCATAAATAAAAACTCAGAACTTCACAAAAACTGATGAGCACATGTGTCATGACATGGTGAAGAAGCATGCAGAGTTTCATGGAGATCGGACCATAGGTGGCGCTATAACTGTCAAAAAGGTCGCCTATTATTAGGTGTTCAAGCACGAAGTGCTGAAAACCTATTGTAATTGCTATTTGAAAAAAAAAAAAAACCTAAAACGCATCGTGCAGCCCAAACCTTGAAACCTGGCCAGGTGGTAGGGCCTCAGTTTGGGGAGAACCTATCAGAGTATGACCCCGATTGGCCCATAGGTGGCGCTACAGCAACCAAAAGTACTAAATTGCTCATAACTCCTAGACCGTTTGACTTGGAATCAAGCTTTTTGCACCACTGTGTTCCTTGGCTCAAGACGGACAAGGTGTATATCTCGGATTCTCGATTGGAGCAACACTCACACTTTGAACTTTGCCCTTTGGTTCACTGTAACAGGGTCGTTTAGAAAAGGGGGCGTGTCAAAATACACTCAAAAGCCTATAAATCATAAATAAAAACTCAGAACTTCACAAAAACTGATGAGCACATGTGTCATGACATGGTGAAGAAGCATGCAGAGTTTCATGGAGATCGGACCATAGGTGGCGCTATAACTGTCAAAAAGCTTATATACCATTAAAAGAGATTTTCACAATTACATATCCCGTGTGTGTGTGTGTGTGTGTGTGTGTGTGTGTGTGTGTGTGTGTGTGTGTGTGTGTGTGTGTGTGTGTGTGTGTGTGTGTGTGTGTAAGCATGCATAATATAGTTAACAACTGGTTTGTTTTAGTGCAGAATACTGGTGAAATCAAGTGTGTTCAAAATGAAAGTGAGTCAGTAAGTGGTCTTCTATTGCCCTCTCTACTTATTAATAGTCTTTTCACATGTGCTTTTGCATTCATATATATAGACAATAATAAATCACTTATATAACAATTACTATTATAACACAATCATATTTTGTCAGAGTGTATCACTTCAATTGTTCTGATGCTTCACATAATGTCTATCAACGTGGTAAATCATGGTAAATAACGCCAGAAACATGGTAAATCATAGTGAATAAGGTAAATCATGCTAGAATCCTGGTAAATCATTCTAGAATGTGCTATATCATGGTAAATCATCCTATAACATGGTAAATCAAGGTAAACTAAGATAAATCATGGTAAATTATGGTAAACCATGTTAGAATCATATTAAATCATACTAGAATGTGCTCAATTCTGGTAAACCATGTTAGAACAGGGTAAATCATGGTCAATCGTACTAGAACTTGGTATATCATGGTAAACTATGGTAAATCATACTGGAACATGGTAAATCATACTGGAACATGGTAAAACATACTGGAACATGGTAAATCAAGAAAAATCAAACTGAAATGTGGTATATCATGGTAAATCATGCTAAAACATGGTCTATTCCATCTATGATGTCAGTGGTTAAATGCTTGCTACATAAAACTTAATGTCTTTTGATGCTTTTGTGCTTAACGGCCTTAAAGGCCTTAACTGCTTGAACACCGCTAAATGCTGCTTGCAGCTTTAATTAGGTGTTCAAGCACGAAGTGCTGAAAACCTATTGTAATTGCTATTTGAAAAAAAAAAAAAACCTAAAACGCATCGTGCAGCCCAAACCGTAAGGCCTAGAGACTTGAAACCTGGCCAGGTGGTAGGGCCTCAGTTTGGGGAGAACCTATCAGAGTATGACCCCGATTGGCCCATAGGTGGCGCTACAGCAACCAAAAGTACTAAATTGCTCATAACTCCTAGACCGTTTGACTTGGAATCACCACTGTTTTGCACCACTGTGTTCCTTGGCTCAAGACGGACAAGGTGTATATCTCGGATTCTCGATTTGAGCAACAAAAAATTTGTTATGGCCTTTTTTGTCCAAATCTTACTTTTGCGAACTAGTCCCTGGTTTTTTGCCTGATCGGAACCAGACCAGTCTAGGACAATTCTCTGGACTCTCTAGATCAATGATTATCAAAAAAAAGTTGAACTTTGCCCTTTGATTCACTGTAACAGGGTCGTTTAGAAAAGGGGGCGTGTCAAAATACACTCAAAAGCCTATAAATCATAAATAAAAACTCAGAACTTCACAAAAACTGATGGGCACATGTGTCATGACATGGTGAAGAAGCATGCAGAGTTTCATGGAGATCGGACCATAGGTGGCGCTATAACTGTCAAAAAGGTCGCCTATTATTAGGTGTTCAAGCACGAAGTGCTGAAAACCTATTGTAATTGCTATTTGAAAAAAAAAAAAAACCTAAAACGCATCGTGCAGCCCAAACCATAAGGCCTAGAGACTTGAAACCGGGCCAGGTGGTAGGGCCTCAGTTTGGGGAGAACCTATCAGAGTATGACCCCGATTGGCCCATAGGTGGCGCTACAGCAACCAAAAGTACTAAATTGCTCATAACTCCTAGACCGTTTGACTTGGAATCACCACTGTTTTGCACCACTGTGTTCCTTGGCTCAAGACGGACAAGGTGTATATCTCGGATTCTCGATTTGAGCAACAAAAAATTTGTTATGGCCTTTTTTGTCCAAATCTTACTTTTGCGAACTAGTCCCTGTTTTTTTGCCTGATCGGAACCAGACCAGTCTAGGACAATTCTCTGGACTCTCTAGATCAATAATTATCAAAAAAAAGTTGAACTTTGCCCTTTGGTTCACTGTAACAGGGTCGTTTAGAAAAGGGGGCGTGTCAAAATACACTCAAAAGCCTATAAATCATAAATAAAAACTCAGAACTTCACAAAAACTGATGAGCACATGTGTCATGACATGGTGAAGAAGCATGCAGAGTTTCATGGAGATCGGACCATAGGTGGCGCTATAACTGTCAAAAAGGTCGCCTATTATTAGGTGTTCAAGCACGAAGTGCTGAAAACGTCTCAGGTTACGACTGTAACCTATGTTCCCTGAGAACAGGGAACGAGACAATACGTCAACGACGCTATGGGGAACGCCTCAGGCGTGACAGGTGTCTGAAATCACTATCAAATCACGTCAATCATATTGACCGGCGACAGCCCGTGAATCATTAGCGTGAATGATTAACGTGCGACCTGGAAGTATAAAGGGGCGCCTTGCAAACATGACAAATCAACTTATCGTCTGAAGGGACTGTACCGTAGGCAAGCCCCGCGGCATGGCAGGGAGACGTATTGTCTCGTTCCCTGTTCTCAGGGAACATAGGTTACAGTCGTAACCTGAGACGTTCCCTTTCGAAGGGAACTCAACAATACGTCAACGACGCTATGGGGAACGATATACCAACGCCGCCATGCTAAGGGGAGTGCATGCCAAGTGGCAGTGACAACTGTCAGAACCAGCAACTCCAAATGAAACGCTAGAACCACTCACCCTCAGGTCACACTGGGCTGTCAGTGACAGCATTCCCTACGGTCATAGCCCAAGCTACAGCCTCACAGAAAAACCTTCATAAACATGGTTAAATGAAAGGTCTACCTGGGCCGGCTCAGGGCCTGGAACCTCATCTTCCAATTAGAAGGGGTCCCTTCTAGGGAATGTGGCTAGGGAACCCAAGGGCACCCCAGCCAGTCACTATTCAGGGGAACGTACTCACCCCGAAATGCCACCAGGACGGCCTGACCTGGCGCCAGTACCTAGACACTTAGTCTGGCCAAATCCTGTCTGTCTGAAGACAGAGCCTCTGGACAAATGCCTTAAGTAAGGCATCCAACCCGAGGGACTGCCAAGCTGGCAGTGAACCACTCGGCCCGGATCTCAGAGACGGGATATCCCGGAGAGTATGACTCAGCATAGTGCTTTCCGACCCTTGCTAGCGAGGGGAGTTTCTCTACTCGATCCACGGATCAACCCAGTGTCTGTGTTTCAAAACACTGAGGAGGCCTGTGAAGGCCTAAGGGCTGATCTAACTGGGAGGCCTCACTAGAGGCCTACGACCGTCTGACCAGACTCAGGAAGCCGCATGCTCATAGAGACCCTCGTGAGGGGAGCACAAGGTCTGCCTGGTAGGCAAACCAGGCTGTAGGCAGAAAAGGTTCCGGGAGGGAACCTTTAGCAGAGAATGAACACTTTAGCGAGCCAGGGCGCAAGCTCGCCTTCAGCAGCTGCCTATTAAGGCTAGCTGAAACTGATAGCAAGAGACCACTAGCTTCATAAACCCAGCACCACTAGGGAGCGTTACAGGGAGGCCCGGAGAGGCCTACTACCTGATCCTTTAGGGAGGCACGTGAGGCCTACTACCTGATAACCACAGTACGTGGGAACTCACCTTCAGGGAGGCCCGGTGAGGCCTGCTACCCTACGAACACAGTGTATGGGGAGCTCACCTTCAGGGAGGCCTGGAGAGGCCTACTACCTGGTAACCACAAACTGTGGGAACTCACCACAGTACGTGGGAACTCCTCCTTCAGAGAGGCCCGGTGAGGCCTGCTACCTTACAACCACAGTATGTGGGGAGCTCACCTTCAGGGAGGCCTGGTGAGGCCTACTACCTGGTCACCACTATCTGTGGGAACTCACTGGTAGCTTTGAGCCCTGAGTCCGGGTGAAAGTATAAGGTGGCCTGCTAAGGCCAGCCAGCTGGGGACTCGCCTATCAGGGAGGCCTGGTCGGGCCTACTAGCTAATAGCAAGTCATATTCTGCCATAAAGTACACTGTTGGAAACCATACTACACAGCATAATTCACTAATGGGCTTCCAGTAGCGCTATAAGGTATGTCCCACAATGTTGGGACTCACCTCCGAGGAGGCCTGTTTAAGGCCTACTACCCATCAGTGAGTCAACTGCCCGAACCACCAAGGCCAACCACGTAAAGTGAGCTGGCCTACAGTGCCCTCTGGGGGGCTGTCCAATCAAGGAGGCCTGCTGAGGCCTACTACCTAATGGCGCAGCCTTCGTTGGCAGAAAAAACTGTTTACACAGCGCCTACAGCATCCTGGTGCCTAATCACATTGCCCATGGCAGTGTACTCCGCAAGAAAGCTAGCACCCTTAAAACAAGGGGAGTACAACATACGCCACTCTGCCTCAACGGAGGCCCCAGTTAGTCAGGAGCCTACCATCTATGCATGGGCGTCAGCTCAGGGCAATGCTCTGGCTTCAGGGGAGCGTACTTCGACCAAAGAAGAAGTGAAGCTTACTTCATACTCGACCCGAGCCATAGTGGTGCGAGGTGGGATAAAACAGAACTGGGAGTGAAGTGCTCAGACCTACCCTGTATCACAGGGGAATACTCACACCTCACCCTGAGGTTACCAGGGTGCGGGCCTGCCAGCGGCTCTATTGGTGACAGAAATGTATCTGTGCCCAACCTAGGGGAGTGGGGCTTGAATGAAAGCCAACCACCTACAACCTAGCGCTCGAGCAGTAGCTCAGCGAGGTGAGTGAAGCCTAAACTGGCGGCCTAAATCCATAGGCCAGTTCTGCATGGCAGGGTCGGGCAGGAAACCCAGTCTTCTTCGTGAAGCGAAAGACGGCCTAACCCTGCTCAATAAAGACATATATACCACGGAGGCCTGTTTGAGGCCTACCATGTCCTTACAAACCATCCTCAGCACCACGCTGCATTACTCTAGTCACCCCAGAATGCAGAGAAGGGGGCGGGCCTTGGCCTAACGACTCCCACGGGAGGAGGCTGTTTATACAGGGATGCTAGAAACCAACATTCACACAGTGAAGGGTCAGAGGAAGAAATGCTAAAATTTTTAGCAGAGCGCCTCTAATATCCCTGGCACAGCCTAGGCCAGCTACAGAGGCGGCCCTGGTGAGGGCCAGCCTGCAAGCATAGATCTATCTGAGGGCTCGGAGGAGCCACAGCCTTACTAAAGAATATAGTCTGTATTATTCCATACAAAGGGCTGCAGAATCGCTCAGCCTAATGAAAACCCAAACAGAGCTCAAGGGGCGACATACTCAGGAAGAAGTCAAACGGACCTGTGGGCCGGACATAAGATCTATCTGAAGCTCTAGCGTCAGTCAACACTCTAAGTAAAACAATTTAAAGAGAGAGACCAACCACTCTACCCTGAGGTGGCTAGCAGCCCGAAGGCTAACACAGTTACCGTTCTGGCCACCTAACGGGGAACTTCAGGGCCCTGATAATCCAATAAAGTTCTCTTACCTTATTACCTTGACATGACCCCATGACTCTATACAGGGAACGAGGTCTGTAAAGAGAAATATGTTATTTTTTAATCACAAAAAATACTCTTTGAAAAGACCAGCAGCTCACCTCGGCGTGCAAAGTGAAGACTCGCCAGATAGTTCTTTACAAACCTGGGATCCGCCACTTTACATGCCTGAAAGGGGCGTTTCCACTAACCAAGCCTAGGTGGGCCATCAGAACATAGTTCTCATCATAGGCCCATCCCCAGGCCTGATGTTATGAACGCCTGGGGGTCAGAAGAGAGAGGGCAGATTTCGTGACCCTCCGGGGAGGTTATCCATTACCGACGCTGTGTGCGTTTGCGCTGGATAACCTCCCTCAAATCTCTTCTGTTGCGGGAGTCACGCCTTCTCTGCGACCTGCTCCTCAAGGGAGGGGGCGCACGAGAGGCGACACTGGCTTGCTGACCCTGCCTACGGTCCTCAGACCGTGAAGGGCCAGGCTCTCCCGCTTGCCGGGGTGCGGACGCGGATCTCAGCGGTATACAAGTTTTAAACGCTGCTGAGCGCGCCTTCGCCTCCCTGAACTTCCCCACCACCGCCTCTACGGAGGTGCCGAAGAGTTCGGAAGGCGAAACCGGCGAATCGAGGAGAAAGGCTTTTTCTTTCTCCCCGATGTCGGCTAGATTTAACCACAGATGCCTCTCCGTGGCCACCATCGCCGCCATCGACCGTCCGATCGCGGCAGCGGTTTGCTTGGTGGCCCGGAGAGCCAGATCTGTGGTGCGGCGCAGCTCAGCCACCGCCTCAGGGGACATCCCTGCCCCCTGGTCGAGATCCCCCAGCAGGTCGGCCTGGTACGCCTGTAATACTGCCATGGTGTGCAGTGCAGCACCGGCCTGACTTGCTGCCGTGTATGCTCTGCCATTCAAACGAGCCGTTGTTTTTAGCGGTTTGGATGGCAGGGTTGGAGCTTTCAATGTCGCTGCCCGCCCAGACACGAGATAGTTCGCGAACGTCTCGTCAATGGGCGGCATTGACACGTACTCATGCTCTCCGATCCCCTCGACATCAGCGAAACTGGCCCGCTGATGTCGGTGAATACGGGCAGAGTATGGGCTCTTCCATGCCCTCTCGATCTCCGTGTGAAGATCAGGAAGGAATGGAAGGCTCACCTGAGCTGGTGGTGTATGGCCGGGGAGAAACCGATCGTCGAGCCTACCGCGAGCGATCTCTCCTCTAGCGCGCTTCCAAGGCAGCTGCAGCCTATTGACAGCGCGCTCCATCACATCCACCAGCTCTGCATACACGGGGCAGGATGGCTGAGGAGGTTCAGGATCTACCTGATCATAAACCTCCTCAGCCATCTCCTGCGCGTCCTGAAGAGCATCAACTGCAGGTACAGTCGGTGAGTAATCTTCCCCATCGACCTGCAGTTCGCCCTCGTCAGCCGTCGAATCATCTGAGAGGTTAACAACCCTCTCGAGGCGATCGACGAGGTCCATCTGGGAGCCCCATGATTTAAGTCGCCGCTCGGCCTCGGCACGAGCGGGACCCGCGCCGTGAGGTCCAGACGCTGAACCCCCTTCACTCGAGAAGAGGGCCAGACGAGAGCGGAGCGTTTTAAGAGAAAAACGCTCGCAGTTAGCACAGAGGGCTCCCTCGAGAACCTCCCGTGCGTGCTCTTCACCCAAGCAAAAAACGCACAGCTCGTGTGTGTCGGCCGGTGTCAGAAACCTCGGACACGGGTCGGCACACTTACGAAAACAATCTGCCTTAGCTGTGCGTTTCATCTTTCTCTTACCTTCGTATACTTGAATAGCGTTTCAAACAAACAGTCCCTGAAGACGATGAGATGATTTGTCATGTTTGCAAGGCGCCCCTTTATAATTCCAGGTCGCACGTTAATCATTCACGCTAATGATTCACGGGCTGTCGCCGGTCAATATGATTGACGTGATTTGATAGTGATTTCAGACACCTGTCACGCCTGAGGCGTTCCCCATAGCGTCGTTGACGTATTGTTGAGTTCCCTTCGAAAGGGAACTTAATGTCTTTTGATGCTTTTGAGCTTAACTGCCTTAACTGCTTGAACACCGCAAAATACTGCTCGCAGCTTTAATTATTATTGTGTTTTATTAGTGACAAATTTGGGGAGACGACACATTTCCAAAACTTTCTGAAAATACAGTATGAGAATTAACTACACAATTACCAAAAATGTTTACCTTGGATATAATACAATTTGCAAGCAAAAATTGAGATGTTTCCAGCTGTGAACCAATTTTGTAGTGAAAGGCTAATTAAGCAGCTCATTATACGGCTCATCATGCAGCCCATTGTCTTCTCAGGTGTGAATCAGACTATTCACGCCCCCTCGCATATTGCCTTTCTTAACAAAAAGTGTCTTACAATTTAAATCAATGTATTGTTTTGTGTAAATGATTAGGCAGGATGATTTTCAGATAATTTTGAAGCAAAAACTAGGTGACAACATCCATTAGTCAAAAGTCTTGTGGACACATATTTAGTATGTGTTTTGTGGCCTTATTTCAGAAACTTTAATTTTTAGTTTTTTCAATATCCATGCATAAATAATATTCTCTCAAAAATACAAACATGTACATACATATTATGGTAGCCCTGTTTGTGCTAAATAGAGTGTAATTACACATTTGCCATTAATATGTTTATAAGCAACTGAAAAAACCACAAATGTCAGGGCATGTCAAAACAAGCCCAAAAACAAGACCCCAGAGGGTTAAAAACATCACAAACTGCTAATTCACCCTGGAGGGTGCACAAAAACAAGATCAAACGTCACCTTTAAATAACACAAGCTCATGCGCCCACTGTTTAGAAACAAAAACACATTTTTCTTTTCAGTTTTCCTGGGATTATGAAGCACAATTTGATTGTTCAGATTCCCTTCAAATCTAATTCGCTTGATGTGGCCCATAGCACTGGAATCCAGAGTGAAAACAAACGGTCCATTCTCTCCAAACAGCTCAAACAATCACCACAGTAAACAACAGCATTTTATTTTACCTCTTTCTTCTCTGCACCCTCTCCAGGGTATTGACGCCTTACTGAATCAAAATCATACATTTACATTTACATTTAGCTAACTGTAAATGTTCCTTATGATGATACTTTAATATATATAAATTGTAGATTAATAACTGACTGAATGATTGAAGAGAAAAAGGTTTAAACAAGCCATAACTAAATTACCCCCACTTTATTGTATGCACAAAATCAGCTAAAAAATTTTGCAAATATTTTATTATTTGTTCTGCAGCATTTGCACACAAAGGTACCTCACGAAACTGATTTCGGACAGGCTTCTGAGTTAGCGTAACGGTTTAAGGATCTACAACAAAATAAAGTGAGCTTTAGTTATAACTAAATAAATATTTAATTACTACAAAAGTAATTTAACGCTAGAAATAACATCAAAACTGGAAAAAGTTGGTAAAAAAACTTGCATTTACACAAAATGAACTCTTTGTGTCATATTAATTTTTAGCTCAACTGTCACAGAATGGAATGCACAGGGTTGTGGGATATCATTAGTAGGGAAGGATACATCTATGGTGCCTTTATAAATCGACCAGATGAAGGCATCTCAGGAGACAGTAAGTGAAGCTAACATTGAATTCAGGTGTGCCTTGAAGCCTGAATCTGAAAGCAGACTTTTTCAGCTTTCTGATGATGCCTTCAACTCTCACCAGTCGCTGTGCTCCAATACCAATCCCACAATCCCCTGCGCAAGCCTGCACACAGCTCCCATTGAGAATAAAGGCGCATTAGGTTTTGGAGTCACAAGACAACTATTATCTTGGCATAGAATATGCTATTTTGGTCTACATCAGGGGTAGGCAACTCTGGCCCTCGAGATCCATTTTTTGGTTTAGCTCCAACCCTAATCAAAACACACCTGAACGAGCTAATCAAGGTCTTCAGGATTAGCCTACTAAAAAGCTACAGACAGGTGACTTTAGCCTTGTTCAGTCTGTCAGTCCAAATCCGATTTTTGTGCATATCTGACCGAAATCCGATCAGATTTAGCAAGTGTGAACAGTAAAAAATCTCATGAAATATCATTTTTAAAAATCCGTTTCAAGCTAGGTTCATTTGTGGTTTGAAATCCTATTCGAATCACATTTCTGAAAAATCAGATTCAGTCTGACTGCTCTGATCGGATTCTGCGTGGTTTATGTGAATTTCTAATCCCACATAAAATGTAAATGGCAGACGTTATAAGAAACATGCTGAAAGTTGCTGCAGAAACAAGGTTTTGTTGTTACAAAGTGACACAAAAACAGAAAATGATCAAATAATGGAGACATGTTTTGAAACTGGCGGAGACGACAGCACAGAATAAAGCCATGCATACCAGCCTCCTACGTTTCTGCAGCTGTCTCATAAGACACAGTAGTCCAGCGCGGTGGCAACACTCCATGTTGTGATTGTTTTTGATTTTGGTGTATACCTACCAACACAAAGTTATTGCCATAGAAACCAATGCAGATGTTCTGTAGAATAAAAGAGCGGCATGGGACACACAAATAGGATCTGAAAAGTTGAAATACACAATGTGGACTGTCAATCATTTTAGATCAGATTCCAATCGGAAACACAAATAATCGGATTTGGACAGACAATGTGAACATAGTCTTTGATCAGGGTTGGAGCTAAACTCTGCAGGAAATGGATCTTGAGTGCCAGAGTTGCCCAGCCAACTCAGCAGTGGACAGCAATGAAGTAATCCTGAGACATGTACATTCCAATGCACTGTAAGTGCATGTCCAGCTATACACAAATACTGTGCTTCGTTAGGCTACTTTGATGACAAACCAATAACAAACTGGTATTCAAGGGGGCAATATTCAAGGGGGCAATAGAGTTTCTTAGAAATTAGCAAATAACACGTCAACAGTTTATCTAACTTTAACATACTCAGAAATATTATTTCAACTGTTGCTAAGGCATGATAGTAGTTGAGTTGAAAGAGAAAACTGTTTATAAAAGACTGTTTACTGTTACGTGTTAATGCCCACTGAAAACCTGCAGTCTAAAATTATATTGCACTTTACAAATAAAATATACATTACAAATAGGGGTGCACCGATCCGATATTAAGATCGGATATCGGCCACGATATTGACAAAATAGCTGGATCGGGGATCGGAAAAATTAACAGATCCACGGGCCGATCCAGTTTTTTTTTCTCCGTCGCAGCACATCCTACGTCATTCGTCAGCAGCACTTGTCGCATCGCATACTGGAAGAGTTAACCGTTAAGCAACATGGAGCACGCCAAAGAGTCGGCTATGTGGAGATATTTCACGCTTGCCACGCCAACTAGTTCGTCGGCTGTTTGCAATGTCTGCAAAGTAAACGTTTCGCGGGGTGGTGGTAGTACTGCAAAGTAAAATACTACCAATTTAATCAACCACATCCAAAAGCACCATGCTAAGGAGCACGCCGAATTACTGCTGCTCAACAAAACCAAAGGAGCAGGAGACAATACAGCCCAGCAACTAACTTTGGCAGATGCACTTCAACGACGCGAAAAGTTTCCGACGGAAAGCTTGAAAGCATTGGCAATAACAAAGAAAGTTTTAGAATTCGTTGTTTTAGAAGCTCAACCAATGTCAGTTGTTGAAGATGAGGGCTTCCGTTGCCTACTGGAATACTTAGAGCCAAGGTACTCTCTTCCATCACGCAAGTATTTTTCCGAGACAGCACTGCCAGAACTGTACAAAAAAGTGTGCGAACACATCTCAAAAGAGATTAAAGATATAAAGGCAATGAGCTTCACTACAGATATATGGAGCTCTGCCGTGTGTCCAATGTCGCTTTTAAGTTTCACAGTCCACTGGTTGGACACGAGCTGTACACCGCACGGTGCAATGCTTCAAGCTAAAAACTTCCATGGTTCACACACCAGCGATACCATTTCGGCTGCAATTAAAGAGATACTTGACCAGTGGCACATTCCTTTGAATAAAGTGCATGTCATACTCAGGGGCAATGCAAGTAACATGAAAAAGGCCATGGACAACATGGGGGTGCGGAGCTTAGGCTGCTTTGCTCACACATTGCAGCTTGTAGTCAATGAGGGACTACTGTCACAACTGAGTGTGAGCGATGCCATTGCAATCGGTAGACAAATCGTGGGACATTTTAAACACTCTCCACTTGCGTATTCACGGCTGCAGGATATCCAGCTCCAGATGCAAATGCAACCTAAACGCCTGCAACAAGACGTCAAAACAAGGTGGAATAGTACCTACTTGATGATACAGAGTCTTCTGGAACAGAAGAGAGTCCTCTGTGCTTACATTGCTGACCATGACTTGCCCAGTACACTGACCACTAACCAGTGGGCTTTGCTAGAAAAAACGAGCATTGTTCTAGCACCATTTGAAGAGCTAACAAGGAAAGTAAGCTCATCGACTGCCTCCACCGCCGACGTCATTCCAGCTGTCACCGTCCTCAAACGCATCCTGGCTAAAGAAGGCGATGCAGATACTGGCATCAAAACAATGAAAAAAACCCTGCTTCAAGCTGTCAACAAACGCTTCGACACTGTGGAAGATGAACCCCTGTATGCACTTGCCACCCTGCTGGACCCAAGATATAAAGACAGGTAAGATTGTGTAAACAAACTAATTACATTAGGTCTATATTATAGATTGTTTTACGCTCCACAGTAACACTAGTGTTGTAATTGATAAGATGCCATGCTGTACATTTTTAAAACATGTAGAACAGAAATTGTATAGGCCTACATTAATAATTCTTTATATACAACATTAGGTATAATAACATTCTATATATAGTTTATTAATACATATATATTTATTTATTTATTTATTTATTTGTGTGTGTGTATATATATATATATATATATATATATTTGTATATTACTTAAATCAGCCTCAAGTTTTAGTGTCGTTTTTCATATTTAGCCTAACCTATGGTTTATTATGTCTGTTTCAGATACTTTACAATTGCACAATCTGCAAAGCGTGCAAAAGATGCACTGACAAGGGAACTAGAGGAAGACTTGAGGAGCAGCACAGCTGGAGCATCAGAGCCTGCAGTGCCACAAGAAAAGGTCCCTCGGGTGGAAGCAGCAGCAGCATCGAGCAGCTTTATGCAAGAGTTTGACCAAATTGTGGAGGAGTGTGAAGATCCCGGTGCAGCAAGCAGCTCGAGCCCTGCAATCCAACTGCATGGATATCTTACAGAGAAAACCATCGCTGCCTCAGACAACCCATACCAGTACTGGGGAGTCAACAAATGCCGATTCCCTCTTCTTGCTGCCACTGCCACAGAATACCTCTGTGCCCCCTGCACTAGTTTAGAATGTGAGAGAGTGTTCAGCACAGTTTCCAACATTGTGGATGAAAAGAGAAATAGACTTACAGCAGAGAGAGCAGAAATGCTTGTCTTCATGAGAAAGAATTTGCCATTGCTGGTTAAGTGAGCATTCACAGGTCTGAGTGGTGTGACACTCCAGACCACTACATGTTTACAATGTTTGGTTATTATTTATATGTGTGACCAAGTTGTTGTTTACCAACTTTTTATTAGTTTATTCTCAGGTTCAGCTGCTATGTTTTAGTTTGAATTCCTGTTTGCAGGACTTTGTTTGCACTTAGTATATTTATAGTTTGGTTACTGTTTGATTACTATTGTATGTTCAACCAACACTGTTTTGTTTCTGCGGCTACATTTTATTTATTTAAATTTAAGAACTTGAAGTTTGATTACATTCTGTTTTAGATTTGAATGCACAATTGTTTTTCTTAATAACATATAATTAAGAATTCAATTTTTTTTTTCAAAATTGTTTGATTACTATTGTTTGACCAATACACAATTTTGTTTCTACTGCTACATTTTATTTATTTAAATTTATTTTAAGAAGTTTGATTACATTCTATTTTCGATTTGAATGCACAATTGTTAAATAACAAATAAAAAAGAATTAAATACATTACATCTAGGCTATGTTATTTTGTCTTAGTTAGGACAGTAATGTTTAGTTTGTAGAGTCTGGTGCCTTTAGTCTCTTCCACATGGTGGAAGGAATGTATAAGGTGGAAGGTATACAGTTTATTATTAATTCAACAGCGGTATCGGATCGGTATCGGGTATCGACAGATACACAAAGCCCAGGCATCGGTATCGGTATCGGGACTGAAAAAGTCTGATCGGTGCATCCCTAATTACAAATATAGTTACAAACGTTTTTAGTCAAGAACAGCGGGTGAAGATGACGGTGGGAGGACACAGGGAGGAGCCAGGGCGAAGCCAGGACGATGCCCCACGGCGGAGTCGAGGGAGGGAGTAGCCATGGTGGAGGCTGGGCTGTTGACATCAGGGGGACAATGGGCTGAGATGAAGCCAATAGAAGTGGAGCCCTTGGCGCAGACGGAGAACAAATGTGACTGGACGAAACCGATGGTCCTGGAGGCCGAGGCCGAGCCCCAGTGACAAAAGTCTAAGATGGAGCCAGGGTGCCAGAGGATTCGAGGTAAATCCACACCATGGAATTAATGTCAGAAGAGAAGCAGGGGGACTGAAGAGATCCAGAGGAGGTGGGGCTGAGGAACTGGCTGATTTTGGAAGAGGAGGCGGGAGAGGGAGGCTGTGTGGGAAATCATGCATGAGATTTCATGCTGGACAGAACCAGCGGGGACACAGGAGACTTTGAGTTGGATGGGACCAGGGGGGCACAGGAGACTTCATGCTGGACGGGACAAGCGGGAGCACATGAGACTTTGTGCTGGATAAGACCAAAGGGGGCACAGGAGACATTGGGAAATATCCTCTTCCAAAACCTCAAAATAACCTAGAGCAGTGGTTCTCAAACCTGTCCTGGAGTACCACCAGCCCTGCACATTTTGTATGTCTCCCTCATCTATCAAGCCTGATTGAACTCATGAGCTCATTAGTAGAGACTGCAATACCTGAAATGGGTTGGTCAGATATAGGGAAACAAAATGTGCAAAGTTGGTGGTACTCCAGGACAGGTTTGAGAACCACAGACCTAGAGGCCAGCAGCAGCTGGGAGTGTGGGCAGGGTCTACATTCATTCTCTTAAATTCCATAAGTACTCCTACAGCGACACGTGGTGTGGTCAGCTCACGCAGCTCGGACTACGGCTCCGGGGTGATGGTTGGCCCTGGTGTCCTTCTCTCTTACCTGGCTCATGCCTCACGGCAGACTTGAGCTCTCCATCTGCGTCTACGAGCTAGCATGCCTGAGCACATGGTTAGCATGAATGCCTCGCAATTAGCACGTTAGCCCGCTATACGAGAGAGGGTAATTTATGTCAATAATATTTGAGTACATAAGAGTTCATAATGTTGTTTCAGTTTTATGAGTTATCTTAAACTTGCACAGTTGGGTAATTAACTCCTTCATGTCTGTGAATTGAGTTATGCATTTCATTACTTTTAATCAGTCTTGTATGTGACTTTATGGTTGGAAATACATCGGAGACGAAGGAGTGAACATTGGTTAGACATGAGAATTAGAGCTGCACGATTATCACAAAAATCATAATTGCCGATTATTCCCTTGAAATTGTAATTGCGATTATTAATTACGATTATCACAATTTACATTGAGTATATATAGGCGTATTATAATACATGTTTACACAAAAATTGTTAACACACACACACACAAGTACTGTCCCCCTTTACTTAACATACCCATCAATTGTAAGAATGACTAATAGTAAAGACTACTAATAGATAAACATTAGGACTATGCTAAAGCAATTAAATAGCAGTCCCAAACTAGTTTTTGTTAATACAATGTTGATATGAGCCACCACAGTCATTTAATAATATAAAAAATAACACAAAGTGAAAATAAAGTGGCATTTTGGGGTTATGGAAATGACAGTTACCATAGTAAATACACAATACTAACAAGAACTGTTAATGAAACAGGTACTGGTGAATAGAATGAAAATCATACCTGCGTGCAAATCCTTCTCAGCTAACACGTGATTTATTGGTATTTTACTTTTATTTCGTGACTTACTAATTTACATTGTAACGACGTTGCTCGTAGTTTCTTTTGCACTTTATCCAGTGAAGCGATACACAGCACGCGCCGCCGCATTTGCGCGTGCTATTGAAGAGTGCGCGCTACGAGCACAGTATAACGGTAGGACAGTAAAGTCCGTTTTTCTGAGGTGAAAGTCTTTTTAAATTAGCGTACACTTACGTCACTGCCTGGTATGTCATATTGTGCTGGGTTTTCTGAAGTAGTCGTGATTCGCCTCTCATAACATAGTAATTATGCTCTAAACACACACGCAGAGTGGATTTTCTTTTGTAATCGCGGCTTTGAACGATTACGTAATCATGGCATCCGTAATCGTAATCGCGATTAGAAATTTGATTAATTGTGCAGCCCTAATGAGAATGTGATTAATATCTCAGCTGCATTGCTGTCATCAATTTCATACTGTCATTTAATGGTTCAAGGTAAATATTCAGTCTGAAAATGTGTTTTCTTTTTGTAAAGAACTTGAGATGTGAGTGTCACTGTGTCAATTGTAAATGCCACACGTCTCTTGTGTGATGGGACATGCTTGAAGTCACTTATGTTTACAGCCAGTCATTACTGTGAAAGAAAAGTGATACATGCATTGATAATGCAATGTACTGAGCATTTGTTATACATGTATGCCTTTATTATTTGCCATTCAGAATCAATACACTGTTAAAGAAGCAATCACGGCAGAGCCCTCTTATATTTGATTCTTCTTTAATCTTGTACTTCTTCTTCAGAGGTACTACACAGGCAGTAACAATCACTTTCACACTGGAAACCATTTTAAGTCAGTGTCAGCATTAATTTAGCCCACAGCCTGGCTATGAAGACACTACTCTTCCACAAGAATGATTGCAAACAAACTGGTCTTACATGTTTTATGGTAAACTAATTCACAATACAGACAAAAGATGACATATAAATTATGTCTGTGCTCATAATCGTATTGATCTTTGGCTTCCAACGATTATGAAAACAAGATAATCAAGGTAAAATTATTATTGTGCCACTGCCGAATTCAGAGTTCAGAATTCCTTCCTTTCCTTCACAGCAGTGCGCTTTCGTTCCTCTGTAAAACCCCAAACTTAACATCCAAATAAGTGAGTGCTGTAAAATAGTCTACTGCTGCTAAACTGTGGGATGTGTTTGATATTAAACGGTGTTACCCTATTATAAGCGCATTACGCCATAAAATAGACAGTAGCCGCGTTTCCATTACTCTTCAAATTACACAAATTGCGAATTGAAAATATGCCCAAAGGAAACCATTTATTTTCGCAAAAACTCCCATATATCGCAAAAATGTTTTTACACTTGCATGTGTCACAGTGTCGTCTGCACCAGTCTGTCTTCATCTGCCCTACACTTCCCAGAATCCTCCTTGTCTCCACACCTGAACTCACTCCCTCAATTACCCACCTGTTTATCGTGTTCATCCTCTGTGTCACCTGTTTTCACCTCGTTATTGTTGATTTGTATCTGTATTTAGTTTCCTTCTGCCCAGTTAGTTCTTGTCGGTTCGCGTCTATGTATATTGTGTGTGTACCCTCTGCCTGTTAACCTGCCTGTACCAGTTTGAGTTTTTGTTAGAAGTAAACGTTTATATTGGAGCCTGTTGACTCTGAGTCTTCTTCAGCCCGTACCACACCCGTGACAGAAGAACCGACCGCCCTATGGACGAAGGGGTGCAAATCATCGTCCTGGCTGAGAAAAGCCAACACTTCTTCTCATTCGTCAAGGGGTGTGTCCCCATTGCCATCAACAGCACCCTTGACGATGAGAGATTGTGTACCTTGTTCCAGATCGTGGCCACCTTTCACCACCAGATCGAAAAAAGAAAGAAAGATAAGCTAGAAAGAAAGAAAGAAAGAAAGATTCGTTAGAAAGAAAAAAGAAAGCAAGATTAGTTAGAAAGAAAGAAAGAAAGAAAGATTAGAAAGAAAGAAAGAAAGAAAGAAAGATTAGTTAGAAAAAGATTAGTTAGAAAGAAAGAAGAAAGATTATCAAGAAATAAATATTAGTCAAAAAGAAAAAAGAAAGAAAGATTATTTAAAAAGAAAGAAAGAAAAGTTAGAAAGAAAGATTAGTCAGACAAAGAAATATTAGTAAGAAAGAAAGAATAGATAGAAAGAAAAGTTAATGAGATGGATTGACAGATAGAAAGCTTAGTTAGAAAGAAAGAATAGTAAGAAAGAAAGAATGATTAGTTAGAACGAAAGAAAGCTTAGTTAGAAAGAAAGAAAGATTAGTTAGTTAGTTAGAAAGAAAGAAAGAAAGAAAGAAAGAAAGAAAGAAAGAAAGAAAGAAAACACCATAAAAATACAGCGAAAACAGTATGAGTAGTATGGTCGTATGCTATTACATACAGATCACCTATGCTAGAATTGAAATTTGATAGTAACAACAAATTATGTAATTACTATGTGGACAACCTCGAGGAGAGAATTGGAATAGCTGAGCTAAAGCACTTTGACAGGTGTGAAAACTTTGTTGTTACATTTTCATGAAAAAAATTGAATGACATGCAAGTTGAAGAAAGTCAGTAGAAGACCAATAAAGCTCTTATGAGAAGTCATCTTACAAGAAGTGGTCTTGTTGGGTGTGTTCTGGCCAAGAAGCAATTTTTGTGGAAAGCCAAGTGATTTTAGTATCTGAGGGTCCACAAAGAACAAGTGACAAGTCCAAGTAGCAAGTCCAAATCTGTAATTTGTGTTTTGACACTATCTGCATGTCTCAAGTTAGTGCTAAATTGCCAAAATGAGAATTTCCTCCATTTTGGATTCTCAGCCAAGATGTTGAGACATTCAGCATTCCAATGCATTTTCACTAAATTAATTCACAGGTCACCACACTTGAATCTGACAATTATATGTGCCGCTTGTATATCCGCTGTACTTTGTTCACATGAATTTATAAGAAGTGAATGGAACATAAAATCTAGCATGAACTACAAAAAATCATAAATGGTTAGGGATATTTTCTGATATTTCTCATGTTTTCTGATGTTACTGTTTAGAACTCTGGGGTCTGTCAAACGAAAGTTATAAATGTCCAACGGACTATTTTCATGATTAACCATACTATACCATAAACTCAAGCAAGCAACTACAAACATATGCCTACTCTACGTACAATAAAGGCTGACAGACAGATGTTTAGACAGCTGGGGGAAAAACTAAGCAACAGACTTGCAGAAGAGTGTACAGATTATATGGTCTCAGTCACTATATATACTATCAGGGCTGTTAGAGATTGTGGGACCACCTTGGTCTGTTCACGTTCACAAGGTCCCCTAAAGCGTGAGGTGATGTGAGGTTGACAGTACACATAGGCTACTGTACATGTCAACTTAAAAGTTTGGACACACTTTTTGATGATCATCTTATAAATTGGTTTCTGCTTAAATGCTTGAAATTAGCTTTAAAGACAAACAATTGTTCCTACATATAGCATGTATACTGAGCAAAAGTCTAGGATTAATGCTAATTGCATTAAGGCATTTTCACATTTATGTAGTTATGTAAAATCTATTAAAAGTGCCAATTGAAACCGAACACCCCTGGGCTCTTCATAGAGTGACATACACACTGGGACCTCAGGTCACCAGGGACACAGTACAAAAAGCTGTGAGGGTGTATTCTATTCCTGAAATCAGAACAGGCAACTGATTCACAACAGTCAACTTTTCAAACCCTTAAGAGATAGACATAACCTCTTATCCAATGCAATTAAATTTTCCAAGGTTTGCAGCTAAAATGGAAAAATTACATGAAATCCACTTCATTAAAAAAACTTCAGTGTCATCTTGCCAGCTGAAGTTTTGCCCAGGCTTTTAAATGGATTCACCGATCCACATGGCACACAGCTGACCTGAAATAACCCTCCAGCTCCAGAGAAATTCTCATCTACGGAGAGTCAAGTGGACCACTAATAGTCTCCATATTTCAACATCCCTTTTTCTTTCGCATGTCTGTAAAAACACATTTTCATAAATCACCTATTTCATTACACACAGAAAAGTGATAACCTGTTCACTGCATCACTGTTCTGACATACACCTCATTAATTGATTGCATTCATTACAGTAGATTTGAGGATTTCGTATGTTCATAATAGAACACTATAGCATACTGCTTTCTTAATAGAGTATTTAGGCTTTTCTTGTGTATTCCGCAACCAGCATTCAGGTAACTTTTTTTTTTTACATTTTAATATTTTTTTTTGTGTGCATGTTAAAATTGTGTAACAACATCAACATTTTTAGCACTGATAGCAAATAAGAAGTCAATTACCAGATGTTAAAAATCACTTCCAGTTTAGTAGTCAAACTGAAATGAATTGCTTTGTGGGAAACATAATTATTCTGTGCAGCCTGCTGTTGTAATCCTCTATAGGCTACTGCACATTTTTGAAAATGCAATAGGTCACCTGGGTATTCCATGTGTACAGAACTTGAATACAGTATACATAGTGAGTGCTACAGAAAAGCGAAGCAAGATAGTATTCCATTCCAAACAAAGTCTTTGAAGAGTTATTAGACAGATATAACAACACATATTTGGCCTCCCTGTGCATGCACAAACAATTGCAACAATTTTGTTAGCTACAATCAATCACACCATACAGACCATAGCCTAAATATGTTGAAATTATGCAGATCTGTAAGTGGGTCAAATCGTTGGGCTCTGCCTGTAAGCTAGCCAAATAGCACTGGCCAACTCTAACACCTTTGAGAGAAAAAACGGTCGGATGTCATAAAAGTTTATTATTACGTCTGACTAAAGTTTGCAAAATGGTACACGCATGCACGTATGCATGATTGTATCCGTGCAACCATAACTTTAGCAACAGCAACAACAGCAACACCAACAAAAGCAGAGTACTGTTCCCTACATTAAGCATATTGTTTTAATGACATTACAGATCACATTCATAATAATTTTAAAAAAGGAAGCATTTCGCTTTGGAGTAAATGTAGGCTAAGGTGATGCATTTTCAATACCTTCACGATTCCTAATGGTTTTGCCGAAATACGCTAAAAGTGCAGCACCAAAATCACATCGCTTGCAACATGTAAAATATTAAACGCGCGCTATAACATTTCGTGTTATTTAGAAACACAGCTGCTATATGTCTGAGAGACAGCGAGTTGCACTTGGCTCTCGATGTTTAACACGGATACATTTTGGAACATTTCACCGTTTCACTTCACACAGCGACACAGGCGTAAAACGTGGGAAATATGACTCACCTCGAAGCTGCAGAACAGTATGCGTGTATATCCTTTATTAGATATCCCGGTAATATCAATGTTTGCGCCTGTGATCGGACAGACTTGGCCTGAAATGACCCAGCATAGCAGATCAACTCCAACATGGACCCGGAGACACAGAGAAACGTGCAGCTCTCTCATCTGATCGCTGTGGGGAATCAGAGAGCGTTTGACGTTTGGCCAAAGATGGTTTAACCCTTTACAGTGGCCCAAAAACTACAGGTCCTTCTCAAAAAATTAGCATATTGTGATAAAGTTCATTATTTTCCATAATGTAATGATAAAAATTAAACTTTCATATACATTAGATTGATTGCACACCAACTGAAATATTTCAGGTCTTTTATTGTTTTAAAGCTGCAGTAGGGAGTTTGGAGAAAATGTTGACTTAGCCTGAAAATTTGAACAAGCACAACTTACAGGTCCAACCCATAGACTGTAAAAAAATATGGACGTAGTGTCCGTGACGTCACCCGTAGGTTTCTGAAGAGTGCTTTTGAAGCCTAAAGTAGGCGGGGCCAACCGTCGCCATCTTGGCATCGCGTCAGCTCTCGTCACTCCCGGATAAAAGAAAATCGGCAAAGAGGCGGAGCGTGGGTGGAGCTGAGGTACTAATGCTATGCTACTGGCCTCGTGCTAAAGTGACAGCTGAATGTAGAAGTAAAGCCAATAGTTAAAGTTCATGTTTTTGCCCTTCAAAATACTATAATAATTAAAAGACGTAACTAAAAGTGAGACTATGTGTATCGGGATGCATTATTATTCTGCTAGTTAAAAATGTATTATCATGCAGTAACTTACAATATTGCTCTGAGCTTGTGCGTGTGACAGTGATTCATGCGCATACATGTCAGTCAGTGCGGCATCGCACGTCAAGTTCATCAAGAGCTTTATTCAGTTCAGTTGATTTTAAAATCTGATTTTGGCCGCTTCTCAATTTCTCAAATGGGTTAAACCAAAAATATTACCTCAGAATTTCAAGTAAATGCACTAGAAATCCGCGCTCATTCAAGGGTGTGTATCTATTGCATGGACGGAGAGTAAGCACTGACACCTGCAGGATTTTCTCACGGTACTTTTTATTTAACACTTAAAAGTTTGAGAGCAACGGTACCGCATAACGAGTGTAGCCTGTACAGTGTACTCCAAAAAGCAACGAAATTGTCAGACATCCATTAGTGCATGCGAGGAAAACAACTGGAAATACAACGCTGGTTGTTCTCTCCATACTCGACACCGACGGAATCCAACGGCGTGGGCAAAGGTATAATGCGTGTATTAAATTGTATGAAATAATCCCGAAAAAAGCACAAACACTGCAGAGATGGCAAGTACAGCAGCTGAGGGTGACGTTAACAGAGACAAACGTCGGCTAGCAGTTATAGCAGCCTCAATCCACCAGTCACGCAAGTGGCCACGCCCTTAATTATGCAGAACTTTAAGGCTTAATATAATTTAAACGGATGAGGTGTAAAAAATTCGACCCCCTCACAGTTGTCATGAAGGGCAAAACTAGCTATATAGACCAAAACCACTTTTTGCTCCAGGCTGTAAACATATTTTTTTCTGCTGTAAAGTTGGGGATTTTAACATGGGGGAGATACAGATTTGACTCACTTTTGCAGCCTGCCTCAAGCGGTCAGTCGATGAATTGCAGTTTAATTCACTTCCGTGTTGGTTTCAAGAGAGAGACGGGGAGGTTGCCGCTTGGTCCAACCCCCATGCTCTCTGCTGCACTACAGCCCTCCCTCCACAGCTCCTCCCCCACAGCGGAGCCTGTCTCCAGACCAAAAACTGTACGTTTTATAAGCACAAATGCTCGCCTTGCTCTGTTCTGTGATACACGTTCGTGATCCTGTTCGAACTCGTTCATCCAAATGAACGGATCTTTTTTCGAGTCATTTCGTTCGTTGAATGAACGAAATGACTCCGAAAAAGACTTGTTCAAAATGAACAAATCTTTTTTCGAGGTCATTTCGTTCGTTCAATGAACGAAATGACTCGAAAAAAGATTCGTTCATTTGGATGAACGAGTTCGAACAGGAGAGTCACGAACGACGGTAACCGCTCGCGCTGTGCAAGAGAGGGGTGATCAGCGCGTACACGTGCGTGATTGACACTGCTAAGACATTCCTCCTGGCTCTGATTGGTTGTTTCTGACCGGGAGCTTTGTATTTCTGCAAATGGCAGTAGGATCACAGGGAGGAGCCAGAGGAGCTTGATTTTTTCACAGATTATCTGTCTCATATTCTACTTTCAGGACATAATGACAGTTTTAACAAATATTTGTTTACAAAAGCTACCTACTGGAGTTTTAATACTGATGATTTTGGCATACAGCTCATGAAAACCCAATATTCCTATCTCAAAAAATTAGCATATCATGAAAAGGGTCTCAAAACGAGCTATTAACCTAATCATCTGAATCAACTAATTAACTCTAAACACCTGCAAAAGATTCCTGAGGCTTTTAAAAACTCCCACCCTGTTTCATTACTCAAAACCGCAATCATGGGTAAGACTGCCGACCTGACTGCTGTCCAGAAGGCCATCATTGACACCCTCAAGCAAGAGGGTAAGACACAGAAAGAAATTTCTGAACAAATAGGCTGTTCCCAGAGTGCTGTATCAAGGCACCTCAGTGGGAAGTCTTTGGGAAGGAAAAAGTGTGGCAAAAAACGCTGCACAACGAGAAGAGGTGACCGGACCCTGAGGAAGATTGTGGAGAAAGACCGATTTCAGACCTTGGGGAAACTGCGGAAGCAGTGGACTGAGTCTGGAGTAGAAACATCCAGAGCCACCGTGCACAGGCGTGTGCAGGAAATGGGCTACAGGTGCCGCATTCCCCAGGTCAAGCCACTTTTGAACCAGAAACAGCGGCAGAAGCGCCTGACCTGGGCTACAGAGAAGCAGCACTGGACTGTTGCTCGGTGGTCCAAAGTACTTTTTTCGGATGAAAGCAAATTTTGCATGTCATTCGGAAATCAAGGTGCCAGAGTCTGGAGGAAGACTGGGGAGAAGGAAATGCCAAAATGCCTGAAGTCCAGTGTCAAGTACCCACAGTCAGTGATAGGTCTGGGGTGCCATGTCAGCTGCTGGTGTTGGTCCACTGTGTTTTATCAAGGGCAGGGTCAATGCAGCTAGCTATCAGGAGATTTTGTAGCACTTCATGCTTCCATCTGCTGAAAAGCTTTATGGAGATGAAGATTTCATTTTTCAGCACGACCTGGCACCTGCTCACAGTGCCAAAACCACTGGTAAATGGTTTACTGACCATGATATTACTGTGCTCAATTGGCCTGCCAACTCTCCTGACCTGAACCCCATAGAGAATCTGTGGGATATTGTGAAGAGAAAGTTGAGAGACGCAAGACCCAACACCCTGGATGAGCTTAAGGCCGCTACCGAAGCATCCTGGGCCTCCATAACACCTCAGCAGTGCCACAGGCTGATTTCCTCCATGCCACACCGCATTGAAGCAGTCATTTCTGCAAAAGGATTCCCGACCAAGTATTGAGTGCATAACTGAACATAATTATTTGAAGGTTGACTTTTTTTGTATTAAAAACACTTCTTTTATTGGTCGGATGAAATATGCTAATTTTTTGAGATAGGAATTTTGGGTTCCCTTTCGTAGTCACTCCGAGTTACGTCGGATGACGACGAATGGGGGTTTCGCTTAGAACACCTATCGACTTCGAGTATTACAAAACGAGCCAATGGCGATGAAATGCCATGGGTCTGCGGAATTTGCATAGCGTATCTCCGCCCCACCGCGTGGGTATAAAGGAGGACGCCGGCAACATGCAGGTATGTTTTCGCTTCGGAGCCAAGAATATTTCTTCACTCCACAATCATCTCTGACTTCGCTCTATGAGACGAGCTTCTCTCTCCGGTGTTGGTGTGACGGTGATCTGCAGCGAGCTCACAGTGCCTGCTGATCTGTGCAGTGATCTGCCAGTGTGTGTGTGTCTCCCTGTGCGCTTCAACATCGCGGAGTTTTTTTCTCCTCTCATAAAAGAGCTCGCACGCGGCACGTCTTTTTAAAGACGGCTCGCCCGTGCATTTCTGGTTGCAGCGGACTGGTTATCGGACTCTGATGGGCACGAGCGCTGTCTAGTGTGTTTGGGCTTTGATCATGCTTGAACAGCGCTCGTGGATGACTCATGTTCTCTCTGGGAACGTGATCATCGCGTCATATATAGGTCGAGACTCGGTGAACTCGCAAGAGTGAGAGTCCCCTCATCCACTACCCGATCTTCGGCTGGTGGACAGGGTGACCTGAGGGTGTTGGTCTGGAACAAGGCGCCGACTCTGTGTCCACGCCCCAGCCCCCCCTCTTTAATGACGGTGCCCGCTAGCGAACTGATGATTCCACGAGTCTACCCTCGGGTGGCCCGTGTGTTTTCATTTGAAGCTACAGAGGATGATGCTGTGTCTGTAGCAGCATCACTAGGTGGGCTTGATTCTTCTGGAAATGACGACTCTTCACAGCTGCCACCCTTTGGTGTGCATACGGCTGTGCCTGAGTCTGATCCGGAGATGATGGCCATGCTTTCCCGGGACGATTGGTTTTTGGGTGAGGCCGCCGACGCGTCCACGGCAAACCCCAATATCTTTCCTCCCGGACGTGCATGATGAGTTCACGGGTCCTCTCGTTGGTCTCATCCGCCTTTCCTCCCCTCAGGGGCCGCTGCCCATGGGTACACTGGGGTTCCCCCGGTTGAACGCTCTGTTGCCATGCTACTGTGTCCTCAGAGTGCTTCCCGGCGCAATCCTAAGCACCCGTCCAAGCCTGTAGTTCTTTTCGTCACAGTAATCTGTGGCGAAATCCTATAGTGCCACAGGACAGGCAGCTGCCTCACTGCATCCCATGACCGTTCTGCTGGTCTACCTGACCCAGACGCTCATGGACATGCAGGAGGGCGGGACTGACCCGAGGCTCTTCAGTGAGCTGCGCGCCGCCACTGACCTTGCTCTCCGAGCGACGAAAGTGGCCGTACGCTCTCGGAGTCAGGTGATGTTCACCAGTTTGGGGCTGACCGGTCTGATGTGCAAGATGTCGGGCGTACCCGTCTGCTCGACACCCCCATCTCCCAGGTCGGCCTCTTCGGCGGTGCGGTTGAGTGCTTCTGCCCACAGTTCTCAACCGCCCGTGAGCAGATTGAGGTTGTTCTGCCCGACGGCCCCGCCGTCCGCTCAGATCCCTCAGTCTGCCCACCGCCGAAGGCTCCCTCCCACGGTTCCAACCCCGCCCGTTCACCCGGGCCTGGCTCTGGAAGACCGTAGGGGGATGCCACAGCCCTCTCCAGCCCCGCACCCCGCTAAACGCCGGGTTAAGCGGCACTTTTGAGATGGGCTGCTCAGAGATGAGACTCAGTTCTTTCCAGGAGTTGGTAGCAGGGCCACTCCTTTCCCCGGTGGAGGGCTGGGGAAGAATCCTTATTCAGGAAGAACTGACTCTCTCCTCTCTGAGCATACAGAGTTCTCGGACGACACAGAGCGCCGCCCACAAGCCGTGCTCTCCTCTTCCCCCTCTGCCCCAGAGGTGGTTGACACGCCGTGCCGTCCACGGACCGTTTCGCCCCTGTCCCCCTCTGTCGCCAGACCCCTGACAGAGCAGGCCCCCGTGGAACGCTGGTCCTTCCCTGGCCTCCTCTGTCAGGGTGCAGTTATGACCTTGCCCCCACACCGGGCCGCTATGCCGCCCTCGTCTGGGCTGGTCATTTCCGCTTCGCTGCACCACCGGGGGGACGTCTGTGGTTCTTCACTCCGCTGGCACAGTTGGGAGCCTGCACTAGAGCTCCCTCTGTTCCGCTGGGTCGTGCGAACCATCGGCTCGGCTATGCGATTCAGTTCGCACGGTCTCCTCCCGGCTTCACGGGAGTCCGCTCCACTTTCGTCGGTGGCTATGCCCCTATCATGAGAGCGGAGGTTGCTCCCTACTGGCGAGGGGTGCGATTGAGACTGTCCCTCCAGCCGAGATGAGGTCCGGGTTAACAGTCCCTACCTCATTGTCCCGGAGAAGTCTGGTGGGTTACGGCCAATCCTGGACCTATGCATCTGAACCGCTCCCTTCTCAGGCTGCCGTTCAAGATGCTCCTGGCCAAACGCATTTCTGGATGTGTGCGGCCACAGGATTGGTTTGCAGCGATCGACCTGAAGGACGCCTACTCTTATGTCTCCGTTCTCCTTCGACTCAGACCGTACCTACGTTCTGCTGTCAGGGCGCGCGCATGTCAGTACGCTGTTCTCCCATTCGGGCTAGCCCTGTCTCCTCGCGCCTTCACAAGGTTGTTGAGGCAGCCCTTGTTCCTCCATGGGAACACGGGGTTCGCATCCTGAACTATCTCGGTGACTGGCTGTCTTAAGCTCACTCCTGAGACCAGGTTTGTGAATACAGGGACCCAGTGCTCCGGCACCTAGCTCGTCTGGGCCTTCGGGTCAACTGGGAAAGGAGTAAACTTTGCCCCGTGCAGGGGAGCTCTTTTCTCGGCATGGACTTGGTCGCCTTCTCCACTCAGCCATTAAACAAGAGTGCGGTCCCACTGAAATTGTTTCAGAGGCTCCTGGGGCATATGGCATCTGCAGCTGCGGCAACGCCGCTCGGATTGCTTCATATGAGACCGCTTCAGCTGTGGCTTCGCGATCGAGTCCCGAGGTGGGCATGGCATCATGGCACGCTCCGAGTTACAGTAACTCCGACCTGTCGTCAGACCTTCACCCCGTGGTGGAACCTCAGTTTCTACAGGCCGGTGTTCCCCTAGAACGAGTTTCCAGGCATGTTGTTGTCTCCACAGATGCCTCTTCCACGGGCTGAGGCGCCATGTGCAACGGACATGCTGCCGCGGGCTCCTGGACAGGACCCCAGCGTCTTCTGCTTGTCAATTGCCTCGAGTTGCTGGCAGTACGCCTTGCCCTGCACCGTTTCCTCACGTTGCTCAGGGGTCAACACGTACTAGTCCGTTCAGACAATACCGCGACTGTAGCGTACATCAACCGTCAGGGTGGTCTACGCTCCCGCCGTATGTCGCAACTCGCACGCCACCTCCTCTTATGGAGTCAGAAGCACCTGAGGTCCCTTCGTGCTATCTACATTCCGGGAGATCGGAACTTTGCAGCCGACGAGCTGTCACGGTTTCGGCCCATCTCCGGTGAATGGAGACTCCATCCCCAGTCGGTTCAGCTGATTTGGGACCAGTTCGGGGACGCACAGATAGATCTGTTTGCCTCTCACGACTCGACCCATTGCGCCCTGTTCTATTCCCTGACTGAGGGCTCTCTCGGCACGGATGCACTGGCGCACAGCTGGCCGCGGGGCCTACGCAAATATGCGTTTCCCCCAGTGAGCCTTCTCGCACAGACCTTGTGCAAGATCAAGGAGGACGAGGAGCAGCTCATTCTGGTTGCGCCGTATTGGCCCACCCGGACCTGGTTCTCCGAACTGGTACTCCTCGCGACAGCACCTCCTTGGCCAATTCCTCTGAGGAAGGATCTCCTTTCTCAGAGACGGGGCACCCTTTGGCACCCTCGACCCGATCTCTGGAGGCTCCACGTGTGGCTCCTGGACGGGACGAGGCAGGGTTGAGTACCCTGCCACCAGCGGTGGCGGCTACCATCACTTCCGCTAGAGCATCGTCCACGAGACATGTCTATGCGTTGAAGTGGAACCTCTTCGTCAACTGGTGCTCTTCTCGTCGAGAAGACCCCAGGAGATGCTCGATCTCTGTCGTGCTTTCCTTCCTGCAGGATGGGTTGGAGCGAAGGCTGTCTCCCTCCACCCTGAAGGTGTATGTAGCCGCTATCGCCGCATATCACGAAGCAGTTCAAGGTAAGTCTCTGGGGAAGCACGACCTGATCGTCAGGTTCCTGAGAGGAGCGAGAAGTGAATCCTCCTCGCCCTCCTCTCGTTCCCTCTTGGGACCTCTCAGTGGTCTTAAATGCCCTGCAGAGGGCTCCCTTTGAGCCTCTGCAACCAGTTGAGCTTAAGTTCCTGTCTATGAAGACAGCGCTCCTGGTTGCATTGGCCTCCATCAAGAGGGTAGGGGACCTGCACGCATTCTCCGTTGACGAAGCGTGCCTGGAGATTCGGGCCCGGTCACTCTCACGTGATCCTGAGACCCCGGCCTGGATATGTGCCCAAGGTTCCCACCACTCCCTTCCGGGACCAGGTGGTGGACCTGCAAGCGCTGCCCCGGGAGGAGGCAGACCCAGCCTTGGCACTGCTCTGTCCAGTACGCGCTCTCCGCGCTTACGTAGACAGAACGCAGTGTTTCAGGACCTCAGACCAGCTCTTTGTCTGTTTGGTGGGAGACTGAAGGGAAAGGCTCTCTCAAAGCAGAGGTTGTCTCACTGGATAGTGGACGCCATTGCTTTGGCTTACCAACAGCAAGGCCGACCGTGCCCCCTTGGTGTGACAGCCCACTCCACTCGGAGTGTGGCTTCCTCTTGGGCTCTAGCACATGGCGCCTCGCTGGCAGACATTTGTAGAGCTGCAGGCTGGGCGACACCCAACACATTCGCCAGATTCTATAATCTCCGAGTGGAGCCTGTGTCCTCTCGTACTGGACCCGCTCAGGTGTCTTCGCTTGCTCGCCATTCCACTCCACGGACTGGATACGTGCGATTATTCCTCAGGTGAGCCTTCCTCTTTGAAGCCCTGAGTTCCTCCTGCACTGTTGACGCTGGCGCCAGTGTCTATTGCCTGGGCGTCGGCTAGGTGCCTCCGTGTGCATGGTTCCTCCCTGAGTAACCCCCACATGTGTATTTCCACTGTAAGCCTCCTTGAGCATGTGTCTTTCCCTTGGCAAGCCATCTTGCCCTCCTGGAGTTGAAAGTTGCCTTCCCTCGGGCTGGTCACTTCAGTGTTCCTCCATATGTAGCCCTCCGGCCATATGTGTATCTTAAGTCCTCCCTACGGGTAGGCATGCTGCGGCATATCTCCTCTGAGATATGCTTCCCAGTGTACCTTGGTATTCCTGTGTTAAGTAGGACTCCTTCGTCTGTGCCAGTATCACGACAGGGGGATCAGACTTTCGCAGGGCACTGGAAGACAGCTGTGAAGGTGGCGTGATTTCACGGGGACCCCCATTCGTCGTCATCCGACGTAACTCGGAGTGACTACGAAAGGGAACGTCTCGGTTACGTATGTAACCCTCGTTCCCTGAGTAGGGAACGGAGACGTTACGTCTCCCTGCCACTTCCGCTGTACCGCTGGGCAGACGCCTGAGTTCAGTCTCGGCTCCTCAGCGAAGACATACCTGCATGTTGCCGGCGTCCTCCTTTATACCCACGCGGTGGGGCGGAGATACGCTATGCAAATTCCGCAGACCCATGGCATTTCATCGCCATTGGCTCGTTTTGTAATACTCGAAGTCGATAGGTGTTCTAAGCGAAACCCCCATTCGTCGTCATCCGACGTAACGTCTCCGTTCCCTACTCAGGGAACGAGGGTTACATACGTAACCGAGACGTTTTCATGAGCTGTGTGCCAAAATCATCAGTATTAAAACAATAAAAGACCTGAAATATTTCAGTTGGTGTGCAATGAATCTAAAATATATGAAAGTAAAATTTTTATCATTACATTTTTGGAAAATAATTAACTTTATCACAAAATGCTATTTTTTTGAGAAGGACCTGTATTTGATACTAAAGCACACTTAAAATACACGAATATCATTGCATTAGATATAATACCGGGGTGAATCTCACGAAAACGAAACATTTCTGGTCATTTCGCCCAATAGAAATAAATAAATATGACATTATGCATAATAAGAAAATTAAGCAGACCAGTATGATATTTTTTGCACTGTGAATTTTATTTTATTGCCACTGTGCCTTCAATTATCATTAAAGTAATGTGAATAAATAATATTATTTAAATGAATTTGTACATCAGGGTAGTGTTTGTTGTAGCCTGTTGTATTTTATTTGATTAAAACAAATCATGGTTTTCTTTTACTATAAGAATAATGAGATGATTATAATGAACTGTGCTTCGTGCTGTGTGAAATATGGGTGGTGTGGTCAAAGCCCTCAAAAATTGATTGATGAGCTATATAGATCCATTAACTGTCAACCATCCAGACACTAAACATAACCACTAAATTGAATTTAAGTGTTCTTACTGAATAAGTTACTTTGCTGTCTGGATAATGAACAAGCACCGTCAGTCAGTCAGTCATTATCTCAGAATAAATTTAGGATGATGTCATGATGACCTGTCAGTGTTTATTCTTTAATAACGACTGTACATTCTCTTACATAAAGCTTTTTACATTGGCCACTGACTATAGCTATATTCAGAGTACTCAAGGAATTATGTGCAGTATAAAAAATATATATTTAATGAAATAAATCATTAGCCATTAATCAGTAAGCAAATAAGTGACAAGGGTATTACTTCCATTGAAGCACTAGGTGCTTTTTGGCTAGTTTTTAAAACATTATCATAAGTATCAAAGACATTCTGCAATTCATATCTGTCACTCAAATTGTTAAAATGAAAAAAATTAAATAAATATGTAATGAAAAAAACTGCATTAAATTATATTTAAAAAAATGCAGACTCAGACTTTTGGACCTGATTGTCTCTTATGTTTATGCCTTTTATTTCTTGAAATGTTGTGAAATGTATTTAATGCAGGACTGCTAACTCTAAATCCACTTTTAGTGTATTTTCATTTGTTTTCTTATTTGTATTAACAATTTGCATTCAATTTGGTGTATTGGTTTGTATTCTGTATCAATACAGATGTGCATTATACACTACTGGTATTCCTATTAAAAATAAAAATGCTAAAAATAAAAATGAACTCATATGATTGGTTTCAAATTCTCTAATTAAAAGCAAAGCCTTTGAATAAATTAATCTTAAATACAAAGAATATTTCCCACCAAAAGAAAAGATTAAACAAAACTGTTTCTCAAAGCAGCTGGATACCAGGCCTTTGAACCTCTACTTTCACATAAAATCACATAATAGTTAGATAAACTATTGTCTAACATAAAATTACCATAGCATGAAATAGCTAGCTTTAAACAGAAAATATCTGCATTACTTAAAATGGTTACTTTGGCCTTAATGGCATAATTTTGCTGTAATCTATTTAATTATTAATTCAATAGTAAAAACTATTTATAATTACTGACTAATTTTAATTACCAAAAACATGAATTGTCTGACATTTTGAGAACATGATTTACTACTATTACACACACAAAGGGCCATTGCTTCAAATTATATAATATACATTTAGCAATAGCTAAAAACTAACATTTGGTTGCAATTTAGCTAGCCTTGTATCTGTCACGGTGTGGTGCAGCCAGAAGACGACGAGGGAGAATAAAAAGTTCCAATGCAAACTAACAATTTTACTAACAATTTAATACAAAGACGCCATGCCCCTGGTTGAATGAGCCCTTGTGGCCAAAGGTGAAGGCAAACTGCGCACCTTATAGGCCATAGATATAGCCTGAACAATCCAGTTTATAATGGTTTGCTTGGATGCGGGAAGCCCGTTCTTTGGTGACCAAAAACACACAAGCAACTGGTCTGACTTCCGCCATGAAGAGGACCTCTGAATATATAATTTAAGAGCTCTGACAGGACAGAGCAGATAAAGTCTCTCCTCATCCACCGTCCCGTGAGGTGGAGGATGAAAAGCCTGCAGAACCGTAGGCCGTTCCACATTAGATGGCACCTTAGGCAAATAGCCCGGCCTGGGATGTAAGATGGCTTTAATGTCGCCTGGAGCAAACTCCAGGCACCCATTGGATATAGAGAGCGCCTGAAGATCCCCTACCCTCCTCAGAGAACTAATGGCCAACTAAGAAAAAAAACACCTTTAGGGAAAGGTTCTTGGCCTCAGCCGACTCCAGAGGTTCGAAGGGGGCCTCGGCCAGCCCTTCAAGAACCACTGCAAGGTCCCATGTGGGAACCCTGGTAAGAGCCGCAGGTCTCATCCTCCAAGCCCCAAGGAGGAAACGTTAGACCAACTGCTGTCTCCCCAAAAGCCCATCACACAGAGGAGCGTGGAAAGCCGCAATGGCAGCCACGTACACCTTGAGTGTGGACGGGGTAAGACCAGCCGAGAAGCGATCTTAGAGGAACTCCAGCACTGAAGCCACCGGGCAGTTAACTGGGTCCATCTCACACTCTCTACACCATACAGTGAAAACATTCCATTTTAGACCGTACAATTTTCTCGTGGACTTCTAGAGCTGAGTATGGTCTCTATTACTCCTGCTGACATGCCAGCCTCTCGGTACAGCCTCTACGGTGCCCCCTCAGGGGCCAGACCCACAGTTTCCATAATTCGGGCCAAGGGTGAAATGTTGAGCCCTCTGCCTGTGTCAGCAGGTCCCTCCTGATGGGAATCTCCATTGGAGGGCCGTCCAGGAGTGATATTATATCTGAGAACCATACTCGGGCCGGCCACAACGGGGCTACCAACAGTAGACTGATCCCGTCGCGACGGACCCTCTCTAGAACTCCCGGGAGCAGAGCGGACAAGATTGCTGCCTGGCCGCAGGCCTGTGGGGCGGAGAGTGCAGCGTGCGTTCGCTGGAAACCGATGCATCCCGAGGCTCACTTGACGGCGGGAAGTCAACCTTGGACCTCGCTCCGCAGAGAACCTAGGCTGGCTAGGATCTCTTTGACGAAGCCTTCTTAGCCTGCAGGATGGCCCTCAGGTCGCGAGGCTTCGCCTGAGAGCGCCGTATATGCCCCCAAGCTCCTTGAGGGGGGGCTCTAGACGAGACACTCTCTTTTTGCGCCTGTCTATAGGCGGGGGAGCTGGTGGATTGCTGCGGCTGCCGACTGGGGGCAGGCTTCTTGGATTTGGAGCGCCGAGGGAGGTACTGTTTGAAGGCTGCAGACTGCTTCTTCGCCTCCTGAAACCTGTCGACGACGCTGTTTATGGTGTCACCGAACAGGCCAGAAGGCGAAATAGGGGCATCAAGAAGGAAAGCCCTGTCTTTCTCCTTGATGCCTGATAAATTTAACCACAGGTGTCTCTCCGAGACCACCGTCGCCGCCATGGAACGGCCGATAGCACAGGCCGTTTCCTTCTCATCAATATCCTTGAGAAGGTCAGCCTGGTATGCTTGAAGTACTGCTTTAGTGTGCAGACTAACGCCAGCCCGACCCGCAGCCATACAAGCCCTGTCCACTAAAGATAATGTATCCCTACAGGGTTTAGTGAGCAGCACCGGGTTTTCAGGGATGATGCAGATTCGGGGGATAAATAGGTGGTAAGCGGCTGTTCCACCAGAGGCATCATCCCATAACCATTCTCTCGCGCCCCCAAAATATTACTATGGGGGGTTGGACACGCGAGAAGAAAGAGGTCTATTCCACGATTTACACAACTCGTAAATAAGGAAAAAACGGCAAGCCCTGGTGGCGAGGTTGCTCTCTGTGCTGCATTTAAACATCAGTTGGCCAAATGAGAGGCAGGAAGCGCTTGCTAAAAGCAAGTTGGACGAGCGCTTCCTGCCTCTCATGTGGCCAACTGATGTTTAAATAGCTCACTGCATGAGAGACAAACTCCACCAGCTCCTCATATGCGAGGACATGGGGTGGCGAGTCATCCCCAAAATCCCCGCCTTCGATGCTACTACTTCGGAAGCAGACAGCTCGAGCATCGGGTTCTCTACTCGAGTGGAAGAAGCCGCAGAGCACGTCAGAACTGGCAGAGGAACGCCGAGAACGTGCCTATGCAGTCTCGAGATCCCCAGTCAGATCCATCTGCGAGCCACATGAAGAGCGTTGCCCGCACCACAGGGCTCGCGAGCCTGGGCATCCTCCCCCGGGAAGGGGAGGAGTTGAGGGAACGCTGGTGCGCTTGGCTGCCGCTCCTTTCTCCAATTTGTTTTTTGTTTTCTAAGTTATATTATTCTCTGCGCCTTTGCGGTTGCGATGTGGTCGTACCCTTTTATATATTTTGGACTGCTGTTTTTAATTGTGTACTCCACCCGGATTAACCTGCAACATCTCACGGAGAATTCTCTTACGGAGAATCAGCGCAGTGCTTCGACGGTGTACGTGCTGCACAAGGACTCTGTGATACTACGCTCACGGTGTGCAATGAGGATTCAACACTGTGATCCGGCTGTGTACGCAGACTTACTGACTATGGCCCTGAGGTACTCTGCACGACAACTTCTGACCTTAAAACGAAACTTTTATTGTTTAGTTAAAGACTCTTACGAACACTGTCGAGATGCTGGCTTGGTGCGTTCTAAACGATATATTCACCGGGGATTGAGGTGCAGTTTTCCCGTCTCATCCTCTCCTAATGTGTTTGTCCCTGAATGCCGTCGTAAGATAAACCTCCTGCCTTACGTTGGTGCTGTTCACAGACATTTAATATCAGTTCCCTGTGTGGAGACTAAACTAATGTCGTCAATAACAAGGCACTTTATTATCTGATTTTATTTCGGATAGAAACGTGGACTTGCTGTTCTTAACTGAATCATGGCATACAGAGATTGACGGACTTCTGTTTAACCAGATAAGTCCTGCTGGTCATAAGTCCTCCAGAGTTCATCTGGCAGAGGGGGTGGCATTATTGTGGTTAGAACCAGCAGTTAAAATTGAAGCACTGTGTCTGTTCCTCAGTTTTCATCATTTGAGTGCTTGGTTTTGAGTATTTCCGCTCCTACTTCTACAATCATTGCGACAGTCTACAAACCACCTAAGACTAAGCAACATGCAGTTTTTATGTCAGAATTTGTTGATTTTCTGTCAATGCTGTCATTAAAGTTCCACAAAATTCTAATTGTCGGGGACTTCAACATTCATGTGGATCAAAGTGATTCAACTTCGACTAAGGAATTTTTATCGCTGCTTGACTGCTTCAATCTCTCGCAATTGGTAACTGGCCCAACTCGTAAAGGCCATACTTTGGATCTTGTGATTACAAATAGCTTATTTGTATCACAGTTATCATCTGCTGATATTGGATTATCTGATCATTCAGCTGTCTTTTTTAATCTGGTATTGCACAATTCTTGTGTGCATTCCATCCGAACGGTAACTTTTCGGAAGTGGAAGTCTATTGATCAGACAGTATTTTCGAATTCTGTTGTTTCCAGTTTCAGTCATCTGCACTTCACATCTTTGGAGGAGAAAGTCCCACAGCTGAATAACAGCTTAATCTTGCTGTTAATCTAGACACTTTTGGTCACCTGAGGTCACGCAAGGTTACTTTTGCTCACACTGCTCCATGGTATAATGACAATCTGTACACTAAGAAGGCTGCCTGTCCGAAAATGGAGCGAAAATGGCGTCTCACTGGCTTTTATGTTCATTATCTAGCCTGGAAGGATCTTCTAAGTGACTGCAGGGCATTAATTGAGATTGAAAGATCTTTGTATTTCTCTCAGACTATTGAAAACAATCAAGAAAACCCAAGACATTTATTTAAAACTATAAACAGACTCATTCAAGTTAAAGCTGCTACTACCATGCCTGTTTCTCAGCCGCTGTGTAACTCTTTTCTTCATTCTTCAATTCAAAAATTGATATTGTTCGTAAACAAATCTCTGTCTCATCTGTTTCTACTCTTTCATTCCATTGTCCACCTGGGTTCACTGGTACTTTTCTAACTAACTTTTCTCTTCTTGATACTGAGACTCTTAAAAGGGAGGTATCAAACATTAAATCTTCCACTTGCTTGCTTGATCCTCTTCCCACATGCTTATTTAAATCTTGCTTTGATGTCCTGTGCCCGGTTGTTCTCAGTATTATGAACGACTCTTTGCAGACTGGGGTTGATTGTTGCGGTAACTCCAGTACCAAAAAAAGAGAATGTTGCCATGGATGATTTTAATAATTATCGTCCTATTTCAAACCTTCCGTTTCTGGCAAAAATACTCAAGTGTATTGTTGCCTGTCACTTGTGTAAACATCTCACAATTAATAACCTCTTTGAACCATTTCAGTCATGATTCCGATATGAATTTCATAGTACTGAGACGGCTCTGGTTAAAGTCACCAATGATCTGTTGATGGCTTCTGACTCTGGTGCAACATCTATTCTCATTCTTTTAGATTTAAGAGCCGCTTTTGACACTGTTGATCACAGTCTAATGCTTACATGTCTTGAGAGAGTGTCTGATGAAGTGGTTTCGGTCCTACTTTGCTGACCGTTCCCAGTTTTTTTTTTTTATCTTTATTTTAACAGGGGAACCAGACTGAGACCGAGTTCTCTATTTCAGCTGAGCCCTGTGAAGCATATAAACATATACAATGTCATACACTAAGAATGCATACACAAAGAAGACATCCAAATCAACAAAAACAATCACAAACACATAAGACATCATATAAATCCTCCAATACATTTTTAAATTGGGCCAGGGACATAAGATTGTTTATCTGAAGTTTGATCTGCAATTTATTCCATATAAATGGGTCAAAATAACTAAATGCAGACCTACCCAGTTCTGTTAAGATTGATGGGGTCTTTAATGTAATCAACTTTTGGGATCTTGTTAAAATATTTGTATGTCTAATAAAAAGCAAAGAAGATATGTAAGGAGGTAATTGTAAAAGAAGAGCTTTGTAAATAAAAAGGAGAGCATGTTTCTCACGTCTCACAGCAAGAGAGGTCCATCCCACATGTTGGTATAAAATACAGTGATGAGTTTTATAGTTATCACCAGTGATAAGCCTAATTGCACAGTGATATATAGCATCCAGAGGTTTTATGTAGCGGTAGAAGCATGCATATAAATTATATCACCATAATCTAAAACAGACATTAAAGTGGTCTGAATAATTTGTCTTCTATGAAGAGATGACAAACAAGCCCTGTTTCTATAAAGGAACCAGATTGTGATTTTTAGCTTTTTACTAAGTTCAGCAATATGCTTTTTAAAAGAAAGCCTATCATCTAACCATACAACTAGATATTTATATTCGGAGACCTGTTCAATTGGAGTACCATCCAGGCTAGTAAGTACAAAAGTATTTCTTAAGGAAAGTCTTGTTTTAGAAAAAAATATAAAATTTGTTTTTTTAGCATTTAAAACCAATTTAAGTTTTAAAAGAGATCTCTGTAAAATCTTAAAATCAGACTCCAACATCATTAAAGCTTGCTCTGCTGAAGGGGCAGTAGCATACAACACAGTATCATCTGCGTAAAAGTGAATTTGACATTTTCTAATACCATCACCAATATTGTTTATATACAACGAATACAACAATGGACCAATTACTGAACCTTGAGGCACCCCTTTTAGTAATGCTAATGGACCTGACTTAACCCCATCAACCAAGACGGCTTGAGTTCTATCTGTCAGGTAGTTAAAGAACCATCTGCAGGCATCAGGACCCAGCCCGATAAATGAGAGATTACTCAAAAGTATATCATGGTCTACAGTGTCAAAAGCTTTTGACAGATCTATAAACAATGCAGCACAGTGCTTTCCTTCATCTAATGCATTAGCAATATCATTCACAACAAGCATAGTTCATCTCAATGGGTGACCATAGGTCTGAAATGAGCTCTGTTCTCACTGGTGTTCCCCAGGGGTCAGTTCTGGGCCCTTTACTTTTTAACATATATCTATCACCACTTGGCTATTTCTTGAGATCGCTCGGCCTCCATTATCATTTGTATGCCGACGATACGCAGATTTGTATACATTCAAAACCAGATGAGTGCTCCGTCGTTGATTTTCTTTCTGTATTACTGAAATAAAAACCTGGATGAGTAATAATTTCCTGTGTTTGAACAGAGATAAAACTGAAGTTATTCTCATTGGTTCTCGTCATCAAACTTCCAAAGTTGGTTCTCTGTCTTTGACTCTTGATGGCTCTGTTTTGGGTATCCAGAGTAAAATGAGGAACCTTGGGGTTATTTTTGATGCTAATCTTTCATTTGATTCTTTCATTCAGAGTACTGTCAGAGTAGAGTAAAACATGTTTTTTCCATCTTAGAAACATCGCTAGATTGTGGCCAATGTTAACTTTTCCTGTAGCTGAAAAGTTGATAAATTCCTTCGTCGTCTCTCGGATTGTCTATTGTAACGCCCTTTTAGCCGGAGTTCCTAATTCTACACTACACAAGCTTCAAGATGTACAAAATTCTGCTGCTAGGATCTTAACTGGGTCCAGAATATGCAACCATATCACTCCGGTTTTGGAATCCTTGCATTGGCTGCCAGTTAGGTTCCGAGTCGATTTTAAGATTATGATGCTTACATACAAATCTTTGCACGGTCTGGCTCCAAATTATCTAGCTGAACTGTTACACCTTCTACACTCCGAACCGCAGATTGCGCTCCTCACAATCGAGCATGCTGGTTATTGCTAAAACTCGCTTAAAGTCTTTGGGTGTCAGGGCTTTTTCCTTCTATGTACCTGTCCTTTGGAATTCTCTGCCTCTTGAACTTAGGGAAGCCCAGAAGTATGCCATTTTTAAAGTTCAACTTAAGACCTTTTTTAAACTTGCATTTACCTGTTGATGTGTTTTTTTTTATGTGATGTGATGTGTTGGCTTTTAACAATTGTCTATTGTGAGTACAGCGCTTTGAGAAGCTGCTTTTAAAGGCGCTTTATAAAACAAAGGTTATTATTATTATTATTATTATTATTATTATCCTCATTGAAAATGGCCAGGCGGGAGCACAGCACACGGATCGATAAAGATTCACAATCCTAGCAAGCAGCCCCCTCAAGGGCTGCATGCGCATGCTGCATTCCCAAACAATGCACGCACATTTGGTGTGTGTCCCCACCCGTGATATAACGAGGGCAGGGATGCACACACCGCCTGTAACTTGCACTCGCCATAATATATTTATTTTTGTGCTTGTGAACTGACAGACAACACCAAATATGACATACAAGACAGAGAGCGCTTGCTGAAGAACAGAAAGCTAACTCTGTTGTGTGCCGGCGTCCCTTTGTAGCTTCTGCATATGCCGTCACATGTTAAGTCATGAAGTAACACCAATCAAGATTGGCTTAGTTTCATTCATGCTTCAGAGGCGCTACGCTGAGGGGCATTCCCCCAAAGTGTCATTCGACGCAGTTCAAGTTCACTCGAATGGGAATTTTATGTTCTATACAGGCTAATTTGCACATTTACATACTTTTTAAACTGTTAAACTTATTTTCAAGCAACACAAAAAAATAATAGACAGATTTGCAACATTTCTACAGTAATTTCATATTGAAATATATATTCTAATTCTAAAAACAAATCTAATATTATCAAAACAATTAGATGTAACTAAACACCTATACAAGTGTTAATCTTTCAGTTTCATCACCATGTATAGAAAAGGGGAAACTTAGGAATATTTTAGTACAGTATTGTAAAAAAGGAGCATGTAGCATAAACTGCAGTGAATTATAAACAGTAGATGGTGTCATTCTTGTTTTGTAAAAGTAAACATTGTGTAATGATCCTGTTGTGCGTGTTTTTTGTTTTATAAGTGACAAAGTGTTTGTTGGGTGAAACCTTTACTGGTGTTCTGGAAGAATGAGTTGATCTGAAACATGAATGAAGTTTCAGTGCATTTGTGAAAAGAACTGCTGTGAAACTGAAAGTTGGTTACGAGAACTGAGTGAAGATAAAAATGTACCTAAATATTAAGAAATGTGTCCTAGCTATTGTAAAAACCTGTAATTTAATTTGGCAGGGTAAATCCCAGCGTTTTCTCTAGTTTATTCTAGTTTATTTGAGAAGTTTTCCTGCTCCTCATCATCCCTGAGTTATAGCACCTGTGTCTTGTCATCATCATGTCACTCGCCTGTGTCTTCATTATGTTCCCTCATTTGCCATTGTATATATATACCCGGTGTTCTCCCTCATTCTTGTTCCATTCTCGTTTATGTCTAACATTTGTATGATATCTTTGTAGCGTTAGTGTGTAGAGTGTGTTGTGGTTCCTGTGTTCTGTTAATTAAAACCCTGTTTCCTGTTCATCCTTGTCTTCTCGTGATTCCTACCACCACTACACCGTGACAGAAGAACGGACCAAGATAATGAGTTGGAAACTCGCTGGACAGATCGTGGCGATAGCTCAGGGCAGCCGCGATCTGTTCGAGTACACGGAGGCCTTTTACCATCTCGCCATCATCAGCAGCTTGGAGGACGAGACAATCAAGGCGTGTTACCGGCTGGGGGCTAATGCCGTCGATTCGAGGGAGCTCCCAGATCTCTCGGTCTGGACTGGAGAGAGGCACTCTCCAGGTGTCTGGAGAGCTTCCTCCCGTAGGCACGCCATGTTACCACCTGATCTTCACGTCACTCCTCCTTTATTCGTCCCAAGTTTGGAGTCTCATCCCGCCGAGACCGCCCTTTCAGGGTCTCATCCCACAGAGACCGCCCTTCCAGAGTCTCGTCCCTCCGAGACTACCCGTCCAGAATCTTGTCCCGCCAAGACTGCCTGCCACTTCACGTCAGTCCTGCCGAGCCTGCACTACACCGTGACAGAAGAACGGACCAAGATAATGAGTTGGAAACTCGCTGGACAGATCGTGGCGATAGCTCAGGGCAGCCGCGATCTGTTCGAGTACACGGAGGCCTTTTACCATCTCGCCATCATTAGCAGCTTGGAGGACGAGACAATCAAGGCGTGTTACCGGCTGGGGGCTAATGCTGTCGATTCGAGGGAGCTCCCAGATCTCTCGGTCTGGACTGGAGAGAGGCACTCTCCAGTTTTCTGGAGAGCTTCCTCCCGTGGCACGCCATGTTACCACCTGATCTTCACGTCACTCCTCCTTTATTCGTCCCAAGTTTGGAGTCTCATCCCGCCGAGACCGCCCTTTCAGGGTCTCATCCCACAGAGACCGCCCTTCCAGAGTCTCGTCCCTCCGAGACTACCCGTCCAGAATCTTGTCCCGCCAAGACTGCCTGCCACTTTACGTCAGTCCTGCCGAGCCTGCACTACACCGTGACAGAAGAACGGACCAAGATAATGAGTTGGAAACTCGCTGGACAGATCGTGGCGATAGCTCAGGGCAGCCGCGATCTGTTCGAGTACACGGAGGCCTTTACCATCTCGCCATCATCAGCAGCTTGGAGGACGAGACAATCAAGGCGTGTTACCGGCTGGGGGCTAATGCCGTCGATTCGAGGGAGCTCCCAGATCTCTCGGTCTGGACTGGACTGCCATTCCAGCAGTCCTGCCGAGCCAAGACTGCCTGCCATTCCAGCAGTCCTGCCGAGCCTGCACTTTACATCAGTCCTGCCAAGCCTGCACTTCACGTCAGTCCTGCCGAGCCTGCACTTCACGTCATGCCCGCCAAGCCAGAGACTATTCACGTCGTGCCCGCCGAACCAGAGACTGTTCACATCAGGTCCGCCTTACCTGAGCCTTCAACCTCGGCCAAGGTAACCTGCCATCACAACCAAACACCTGTCCCCAAGCCGACCCAAAAAACTTCTCAAATAAACTAGAATAAACTAGAGAAAACGCTGGGATTTACCCTGCCAAATTAAATTACAGGTTTTTACAATAGCTAGGACACATTTCTTAATATTTAGGTACATTTTTATCTTCACTCAGTTTTCGTAACCAACTTTCAGTTTCACAGCAGTTCTTTTCACAAATGCACTGAAACTTCATTCATGTTTCAAATCAACTCATTCTTCCAGAACACCAGTAAAGGTTTCACCCAACAAACACTTTGTCACTTATAAAACAAAAAACACGCACAACAGGATCATTACACAATGTTTACTTTTACAAAACAAGAATGACACCATCTACTGTTTATAATTCACTGCAGTTTATGTTACATGCTCCTTTTTTACAATACTGTACTAAAATATTCCTAAGTTTCCCCTTTTCTATACATGGTGATGAAACTGAAAGATTAACACTTGTATAGGTGTTTAGTTACATCTAATTGTTTTGATAATATTAGATTTGTTTTTAGAATTAGAATATATATTTCAATATGAAATTACTGTAGAAATGTTGCAAATCTGTCTATTATTTTTTTGTGTTGCTTGAAAATAAGTTTAACAGTTTAAAAAGTATGTAAATGTGCAAATTAGCCTGTATAGAACATAAAATTCCCATTCGAGTGAACTCGAACTGCGTCGAATGACACTTTGGGGGAATGCCCCTCAGCGTAGCGCCTCTGAAGCATGAATGAAACTAAGCCAATCTTGATTGGTGTTACTTCATGACTTAACATTTGACGGCATATGCAGAAGCTACAAAGGGACGCCGGCACACAACAGAGTTAGCTTTCTGTTCTTCAGCAAGCGCTCTCTGTCTTGTATGTCATATTTGGTGTTGTCTGTCAGTTCACAAGCACAAAAATAAATATATTATGGCGAGTGCAAGTTACAGGCGGTGTGTGCATCCCTGCCCTCGTTATATCACGGGTGGGGACACACACCAAATGTGCGTGCATTGTTTGGGAATGCAGCATGCGCATGCAGCCCTTGAGGGGGCTGCTTGCTAGGCGCACGCTAAGGGAGCGTCCCCAAAGTGTCGATTCTTGACGCAGTGTCTTAAGTCATATAGTCATTATAGTCATAACCCGAGACGTTTTGTGAGATTGTCTGGAGCTATTCTTTATTATTTTTGACAATAATTGATGTCGTAGAGTGTAATCTGTGATAGTCTAAATGTACGGTTATGTTAATGCTAGCTCTCGCGTGTGTCTTTGTTGTACGTTAAATGTGCTATAAGGACCTGAATGTTGTTCACATGTATTTCTGCTCTTATAATAATGTAAAATGAGTACAAACGAGATGCAACGGGAATAGTGTAAATTAGCCTTTATTCATGTGGTGTTTAGGTTGAATGAAATTGGCGCGACACTAATTGGTTCTTACTCTGTGTTGCAGTTTCACAAATTTCTGAAACTCCAATAAACCTGTCGAACTACGAATTAATCATCAGAGTCTTTGTGTGGGGAAAAAGTTTAGCCGGTCGTCAGGATATTAAGTAAACATATTGAGGACGGCACAGTGAAACGACGACTATCAAGCAAGCGAGATAAAGCAGAGCGAGTTGGAAGCTACCCGACATGTCGTCACACGCATCCAGCGGACCATACTCTAAAGTCAAGTGTTCCCAGAGCAGCGCGCGCCACCGAGCTTCAGGCTACTGAGGAGAGTGCGCATGGAAGTACAGCAGCACAGCAGAACCCACACTGTGCATTGTTAAGGACGCGCTCGCAAGTGTGTTGTTCAGTGAGATCCAGTTCATCGTCACAGGGGTCTGCAGCAATCAGAGCAAGAGCGAGAGCGGAAGCAGCAAAGACACGCCTATGCTATCCTGAAGAGGAAGCTAATCTGAGATTACAACAAGCTAAGTTGGAAGTGTCTTTAGAAATTCTAAAACAAAAAAGAGGCTGCAGCAGACATTGCCGAAGCAGAGGCATTTGAAGCTGCTGCTGATGTAAAGAGTGAGAAAAATAGCAATGACCTGAACATAGACTCTGTTCCGGTTCCTTTTGAAGCCTCACAACGCACAAAGCAGTTTGTGCTTGATCAACTAAGAGAAAGGGATTCTGAATTCGGCCTGCACCGAATTTGTTGACAAATCTGCACCGACAAAGTTGACAAAGAACCCAAAGGAAATCCGGGTGGTATTCGATTCCAGTGCCCAACATGACGGCGTATCACTCAACAATGTGCTGTTAACGGGACCTGACCTGAATAACACACTACTGGGAGTGCTGTTTCGGTTCAGAAGAGAGGCCATCGCCGTCACAGCCGACATAGAACAGATGTTCTATTGCTTCCTGGTAAGAGAAAAAGACAGTGACTTCTTACGTTTTCTCTGGTTCCAGGACAATGACCTCTCCAAGGCCATCGTGGATTATCGCATGAACGTCCATGTCTTCGGCAGCAGCCCTTCGCCTGCGGTGGCTATTCACGGTCTACACAAGTCTGTTCAAAGCAACGAGTTCCCGGTCAACCCAGACGTACAGCACTTTGTGTTGCATGACTTCTATGTCGATGATGGGCTGAAGTCCCTGCCCACAGTTCAAGCTGCTATCAGCCTGTTAAAAAGGTCCCAGGATGTGCTCTCCAAGTCGAATCTGAGACTTCACAAGGTTGCAGCGAACAGCAAGGAGGTGATGGACGCATTTCCATCCAGTGACCACGCGAGTGACCTCAAAGACCTTGACCTTGACGCAGATGCGCTGCCATTGCAGCGCAGCCTCGGGCTTGACTGGAATCTCAAGACAGACTGTTTCCTTTTTAATGTCTCCAGTGAGACAAAGCTGCTTGTTTGGCCCATGGAACGTCTCCTCACGCAAGACCAGAGGCGGCTTCGCTCAAAGTAAAAGGTGGGCAGTGATCTTTACGTGCATGAGCATAAGAGCTGTGCACATTGAAGTCATAGAATCCCTCGACACCTCTAGTTTCATCAACGCGCTACGGCGTTTCATTTCAATGCGTGGGCCGGTCAAGTACATTTGTTACGACCGCGCCACGAACTTCATTGGCGCCTGTAAGGAACTGAAGATAGCCTCAAACATTGACAGCACTGCCGTAAAAACTTACCTCTCAGACAACGGCTGTATCTGGTCCTTTAATCCCCCACATGCATCCCATTGGGGTGGATCATGGGAGAGAATGATAGGGCTGGCGCGGAGGATTCTGGACGCAATGTTCCTCCAGCTGAAAGACAAGCTCACCCATGAAGTACTGGTGACTTTCATGGCAGAAGTCACAGCAATCATTAACGACAGGCCACTTGTTCCAGTGACTATGGACCCTGATAACTCGTTCATACTCACGCCAGCTGCTCTTCTCACACAAAAGACGAACATCGTGCCTGCTCCTGCTGGTGAGTTTGGAGTTGCAGACCTCTATTGTCTCCCTGAGGTCAAATTTGATTCATTTGTTGCCATAGGAGAGGAAGAATTTTGCAAACTCGTTAATTCATCTAAATCGACAACATGTATGTTAGACCCTATACCGACTAAACTACTGAAAGAGATGCTTCCAGAATTCATAGATCCTCTTCTTAACATCATTAATTCGTCTTTGTCTCTAGGATACGTACCAAAAACCTTTAAGCTGGCTATGATAAAACCGCTTGTTAAAAAAACGCAACTTGATCCTACAGAATTAGTCAATTACAGGCCGATCTCAAATCTACTTTTTCTGTCAAAGATACTAGAAAAGGCAGTATCCTCACAACTGTGTTCCTTTCTTGAAAGAAATGGTATCTGCGAGGATTTCCAGTCAGGATTTAGACCGCACCATAGCACTGAGACAGCTCTCATTAGAGTCACAAATGATTTGCTCTTATCATCCGATCGTGGTTGTATCTCTCTATTAGTGTTACTTGATCTTAGTGCTGCATTTGACACCATTGACCACAACATTCTCTCAAATAGACTAGAAAACTATGTTGGCATTAGTGGAATTGCATTAGCATGGTTTAAATCATATTTATCTGAGCGCTATCAGTTTGTAGCAGTAAATGAAGAGATGTCTTATCGGTCAAAAGTTCAGTATGGCGTACCACAAGGCTCAGTACTAGGACCGCTGCTGTTCACTCTGTACATGCTACCTTTAGGAGATATCATTAGGAAACATGGAATTAGCTTTCACTGTTATGCTGATGATACTCAGCTCTATATTTCTTCCAAACCTAATGAAACTCACCAATTCACAAAATTATCGGAATGCATAGTTGATATCAAAAATTGGATGACTAGTAATTTCCTACTACTAAATTCTGAAAAAACAGAGATTCTAATTATTGGACAAAAAACTTCCACACGTAATAACCTAGAATACCGTCTAACACTTGATGGCTGCTCTGTTAAGTCTTCGTCGTCAGTTAGGAACCTGTGTGTGCTCTTTGATACCAATCTTTCATTTGAAAGTCACGTGTCTAGTGTCTGTAAAACCGCATTTTCCATCTTAAAAATATATCTAAATTACGTCATATGCTCTCATTGACAAATGCGGAACAACTACTTCATGCGTTCATGACATCAAGGCTAGATTATTGTAATGCTCTACTGGGTGGTTGCCCTGCACGCTTAATAAACAAACTACAGCTAGTTCAAAACGCAGCCGCTAGAGTTCTTACCAGAACCAGGAAGTACTACCATATTAGCCCGGTTCTGTCAACACTGCATTGGCTCCCTATTAAACATCATATACATTTTAAAATATTGCTGATTACTTACAAAGCACTAAATGGTTTAGCTCCCCAGTACTTGAGCGAGCTGAACGCATTATAGTCCTTCACGTCTATTGCGATCTCAAAGTTCTGGCCAGTTGATAATACCTAGAATATCTAAATCGACTGCTGGCGGTAGATCCTTTTCCTATTTAGCACCAAAACTTTGGAACAATCTTCCTAACATTGTCCGGGAAGCAGACACCGTCTGTCAGTTCAAAGCTAGGCTAAAAACACATCTCTTTGACCTAGCATTCACATAACACTCTATAGACTTCTATAATTCAATATTAGGCTGCTTAGATTAGGCAGGGGCGGGCGGATTAATGGGAGAATAAAACACGGGCTTGATCTTTGATATGTGAAAGGCGGGGTGAATTCTCCTGTACGCTGGAGGGAGTTTGAGTCGGACTGTCACCGGACTAATAATCTTGGTGACAGGGAACGGGACGATAAATTTGGGAGCTAACTTGTTAGAAACGGAACGGAGCGGAATATTTCTGGTAGAAAGCCACACCTTTTGACCCACGACGTATACGGGAGGCCTTGACCGGTGGCGATCGGCCCTGGCCTTCATGCGCCCCCCCCCCGTTTGGAGTAGAGTCTCACGGGCTCTAGTCCAAATGCGGCGGCACCTCTGGACGAAAGCGTGAGCGGAGGGGACCGCGACTTCGGATTCCAGACTCGGAAAAATTGGTGGCTGGTAACCTAAACTACACTTAAACGGAGAGAGGCCCGTAGATGACACTGGTAACGAGTTATGGGCGTACTCCACCATAGAAAGTTGTTGACTCCAGGACGAAGGATTCTTGGCTACCAAACATCGCAACATTCTCTAAAGATCTTGGTTGGCACTCTCAGACTGACCATTGCTCTGAGGATGATAACCCGAAGACAGACTGACCGTGGCCCCCAATAACTTACAGAACTCCTGCCAAAATTTGGACACAAATTTGGAACCCCTGTCAGAGACCAGGTCCGTCTGGAGGCCATGTAACCGAAAGACGTGATCAATGACCGTGACCGCTGTCTCCTTGGCTGAGGGTAATTTGGGCAAGGGAATGAAATGTGCCGCCTTCGAGAACCGGTCCACTACGGTTAAAACAACTGTCATGCCATTGGAGGGCGGTGACAAAATCTCGGGCGATGTGGGACCAGGGTCTCGAAGGGACAGACAATGGATGAAGTAACCCATCCGGAGGTCGGTTAGATGTCTTCCCAGTGGCACAGACTGAGCAGGCCAAAACAAAATTGTGAATATCGCGAGCCATTAACGGCCACCAGAATCCTTGCTTAACTACATAACTGGTGCGAGTCACTCCTGGATGACAAGCCACATTGGAGTAATGACCCCATCGAATAACGTCAGACCGTAACTCCTCCGGAACAAACAACTGATTCGGTGGGCAACCGGGCGGAGGCGTTACCCCTTCTCAGGCCATCTTGACCTTCGACTCGACCTCCCATACGAGTGTGGAGATAACTATTTTCTCAGGTAAAATACACTCGGGAGTCACCGGGCGTTCGGATGGATCAAAAATACGAGATAAAGAGTCGGGTTTGATGTTCTTGGAACCCGGGCGGTACGAGAGAACAAAGTCAAAACGTCCGAAAAGAAGTCCCCACCGAGCCTGCCTGGAGTTGAGTCTTTTAGCGGATCTAATATATTCAAGGTTCTTGTGATCGGTCCAAACGATAAAGGGTACCCCTGAACCCTCTAACCAATGGCGCCACTCCTCCAACGCTAACTTGACCGCCAACAACTCTCTGTTACCAATGTCATAGTTACGTTCGGCAGAAGATAATCGATGAGAAAAAAACGCGCAGGGATTCATCTTGTCGTCTGAGGAATCGCGTTGTGAAAGCACTGCTCCTACTCCGACCTCTGACGCGTCGACCTCCACCACGAACTGTGTGGGATCAGGGGTGACAAGAATGGGAGCCGAAACGAAGCGACTCTTGAGGTTGGTGAACACTGCCTCGGTAGTGTTCGACCACCTGAACGTCGTTCGGGGGGAGGTCAAGGCAGTCAGAGGTGCGACTAGTTGGCTGAAATTACGAATGAAACGCCGGTAAAAATTGGCGAACCCCAGAAACCGCTGTAGGGCCTTACGGGAATCTGGACTTGGCCAATCTACCACAGCCTTAACCTTGTCAGGATCCATGCGCATTCCCTCAGAGGAGATGATGTACCCTAGCGAACAGACTGTTCATGAATGCGCATTTCTCCGCCTTGACAAAAAGCCCATTCTCTAACAGTCTCTGGAGCACTCGTCTGACGTGTTGAACGTGTTCCTGGAGAGACGAAGAAAAAATCAATTTGTCATCCAGGTAAACATATATGAACTGATCTACCATGTCTCTCAACACGTCGTTAACGAGTGCCTGGAAAACCGCTGGGGAGTTGGAAAGCCCGAAAGACATAACCAAGTATTCAAAGTGCCCCCTAGGGGTATTAAAAGCGGTTTTCCATTCATCCCCCTTCCTGATGCGAACCAAATGATATGCATTACGTAAGTCCAGTTTTTGTGAAAATGGATGCTCCCTGCAACCTCTCGAAAGCTGAAGACATCAACGGCAAAGGATAAGAATTCTTTATCGTGATGTTTTTCAGCTCTCGGTAATCAATGCAAGGTCGCAGAGAACCATCCTTCTTCCCAACGAAAAAGAACCCCGCCCCTGCAGGAGAAGAGGAAGGCTGGATGAACCCAGAGGCCAGAGAATCAGAAATATATTTCTCCATGGCCTCCCTCTCGGGAACAGAAAGAGAGTAAAGTTTGCCTTTGGGCGGAGATTTACCTGGCAGCAGATATATCGCACAGTCATAGGAAAGATGCGGAGGGAGAGAAGCAGCACGAGACTTACTAAACACCTCCTTCAGGTCGAGGTACTCCGCGGGCACGTTAGACAAATCCGCTGCCTCACTCTGAAACACAGAACCAGACACAGAGGGACAGGCAGACACTAAACAGGATTCATCACAGTGGTTACTCCATGTGGAAACGGTGTTAGTGAACCAGTCAACATGGGGGTTGTGTCTGGAAAGCCACGGGTGTCCCAAAACCACTGGTGCAAGTGGTGAGTCCATGAGTAAAAATGAGATGAGTTCAGTGTGATTGCCAGAAGTAATGAGGGTGATGTCTCCAGTAGCATGTGTAATCCGAGGGAGTTCTTGACCATTAACCCTCTGGGGTCCAATGTGTTTTTGGGGTCCTGGAGGTGTTCTGACATGCTCTAACATTTGTGCTTTTTTCAGTTATTTATAAACATGTTAATGGCAAAGGTGTAAATTCACTCTATATAGCACAAACAGGGCTACCATAATATGTTAGCAAGATGTATGTACATGTTTGTATTTTTGAGAGAATATTGTTTATGCATGGTTATTGAAAAAACTAAAACTTAAAGTCTCTGAAATAAGGCCACAAAACACATACTAAATATGTGTCCACAAGACTTTTGACTAATGGATGTTCTCGCCTAGGATTTTTGCTTCAAAATGATCTGAAAATCATCCTTCCAAATCATTCACATAAAACAATACATTGATTTAAATTTAGTAAAACACTTTTTGTTTGGAAAGGCAATATGCGAAATGGGCGTGACTCATGTATAATGGTCTGATTCACATCTGTAAAGACAAAAGACCTGTTTAATGAGCCTGCATAATGAGCTTTTCACAGGTGGGTCACTGAGCCACAAGAAAGAATACAAGGTCACAAGAAAAGAAATGTGTATATATACTACAAAATTGGTTCACAGTTGGAAACATCTATAAAAAAATAGTATTTTTCCACTTGTATTTTTGCTTGCAAATTGTATAATATCCAAGGTGAACATTTCTAGTAATTGTGTAGTTAATTCTCATACTGTATTTTCAGAAAGTTTTGGATATGTATCCTCTCCCAAAATTTGTCACTAATAAAACACAATACAAATAATTTGAAGAGAAGGCTTATATTGACCTTTTAAGATTTTGTTTACATCTACCTTGTAAATATATTATTTGCTATTTTATTAAAAAGGTTACAATTACAGCAACAATTAAAATAACAATATTTCAAGTGTAATATTTCTTTGTAAAAACTAAAGTATACATTTTATCATACATATTTCAAAGTTAAGGATTCATTGGTTTGAATAAAGCCTACATTGGAACAAACACTATAATAGCATCCTAGTTGATGACTTTATTTTTGACAAAACAAACATAGCCTAATATATTTAACATTTGAATGTGGCAGTAGTCTAGTTTACAGTAAACAGTTAATAATCTATCCAAAACTAGTCAACGAAATGTTGTCTTTCATATTTCGTCTGTAACATAGGCATATCGTTTGTTGTTTTTATGAGCCTATATTAGGGCATAAATATTAATTTGCAGTTTAATACGTTGCTAATACAAAGACATTTTAACGTTATTTCAACATATTTCAGTCGATTTTCACTCATCTCAGTATAGCAATAGTGTCACAGGTCGGGGGGGCCAAGCCAGACTGCGCCCACCCCTCAAACCCAGGACCACCTTGAGGAGCGTACCAGAGACCAGGCAGACAAGAAGAATTTCTAAAAGTAACAATCTTTATTGAATAAAAGCAAGAATTAAAAGTCTTAACGTGGGCTTCGTCTCTCTTTCCAGGGAGGAGGAGGCCGAGGGGTTCACTGCGAGGGCCCGGGTTACTGGCCGCCACAGAGGAGGAAGGAGTCAAACGCCCGTCCGGCGTGCAGGTAAGTACCGTGGTAATGTCTCTTTTCGGCGTAATACAGGCGGGCAGCGACCCGCGCAAACCAGGGCCGGGGCCACGGGCCAGGAGGGGACTCTCTCCACAGGACAGGTGGGTAGCAGGTACGTTTTTCCCAAGCGTCAACTATTCGGTAGATGTCCAGCACAGGGGGCGATGGAGTCCAGGAGGGGGACTCGCTGCCGGCCAGATAGGTAGTCGGGTAGGCAGATCCTCTCTGTGTAGGGTGCTCTCCTCCGTGGCGTCACTGAGCAGCAGGTGTGAGGTCCTCCGGATGCCTTTCCGCCCTTGACGGCTCCACCCAGAGACAAGGGTCCCCTCTAACCCAAGATAGAGACAAGTTTATAGGTTCAATCCTATTTCGGTGAAGTAAGGACTTACGGCTGGAGCGGGTGGGTCTGAATAAGCAGTGCTGCTGCGGGGATATACCTCTCCTCTGAACAGGCAGCACACAGGAAGGCCGAGGCAGACGAATCTTCTATTTAAATAGACAAAGCCTTTGATACAAGAACGAACATGATCCTTTCGTATAATGGAGAATCGGCTTACGGCTGGACTGGGTTGCTCCACACAGGCACTAGGGCTGGGATGTGTCTCTCCTCCGACCAGGCAGCACCCACGAAGGCGGTGGCAGGAGAATGGCTGGGCTGGGTTGCTCCACACAGGCACTACGGCTGGGATGGGTCCGATGGGCTGACCGCGCTCGCACCACCGGGCTGGTGGTCCTCCGTGCTGAACTGTGGACGGCTGGGGCGTGTCAATCTGGTCACACGATTCAGTCGAGCGTCTACTCTCAGCACAAGTTCCACCAGTCCATTCAGCGTCTCTGGTAAGTCCATAGCATAAATTTCCCTTTGAACGCGGTCAGCCAGCCCATGCAGGAACATATCCCACTGCGCCTCCTTGTTCCAACGGCACTCTGCGGCCAGGGTGCGGAACCGAATGGAAAAATCCGCCACCGAGCCTTCTCCCTGTCGCAGTTCGGCGAGTAATCTGGCCGCCTCCTTACCCGCCACTGCATGATCGAACACTCTCTTCATCTCCTCGGAGAGTGCCTGGAACGAGGTGCAGCATTTGTCTCCGTTCTCCCACACCGCCGTTCCCCAAAGCGCTGCTCTACCTGACAGCAGGGTTAATACAAACGCCACTTTAGTCTGTTCACTCTGGAAAGTGCGTGGCTGTAGGGTAAAATGCATCGAACACCTCGTGAGGAATCCTCTGCAAAATTCAGGTTCACCGGAATAACCCTCTGGTGTAGGTAGGCGTGGCTCAGGTCTCTCAACTGCTGCCGGCGCCGGTGGTGGGGGAAAGGGCGGTGTGGGGGGCGCAGTGGGAGTCCGTAGAAGTTGTAGCTGTTGGGTGAGCTCGGACACCTGCTTCACGAGTGCTTGCATCGCACGACCTGTGCCAGAGATGCTTTCCTCTTGTTGGTCCATACGGGAGATGCTATGAGAAATGAAGTCGTTCAGTTGTGATGTGCTAGCTAAATCCATGGTGGGTCAGATCATTCTGTGAGGGAAAAAACAGGAGGATGCAAGATGCAAGTAAAAAGTCCAGTTTATTACAGAGAATAAGATGTAAGACACAGGTCGGGGCAAACACTCAGGTGGTACGTGAAGCAGGGACGAGATGGCAATCCGGTGGTGGTGCTGTGAAGAGCGGGCTCGAGTGGACCCAGGAACCTCGGAACATCCAGACAACACGAGGAACTGACGAAAATCCAGAAGACGAACTGATACAGCCGAGGCACGAAAACAGGACACACACCGAGGAACAACCACAACGATCTGACAACAAAAGGGAGAAAATGCTGGGCATAAAAAGGAACTGGAATTGATGACAGCTGGTGACACTAATCAACACAACGAGTAACCACACCCACACAATTACACTCACGCAGACACTTCAGCATGAGACAGCCGATTAGTGAACCGTGACCACACTTCCCTTAAATCCTGATGTACTTGTTACATCATAAGAAGAATGGCATCTACGCTAATTTTAGTGTCTTTGTTTATCCCGAGGTTTTCCCGCAGCCTGCCGGATCCAGGCCGTTTCCAGATCTGACGAAGGACTTTCGCCTGGACCTGATGACAATGCAGTGCTGAAGTGCCAACTAGCCTCTCCCTATGGAGGATCCCTATACCACTCTACAGATAAAGCGTTGTGGAATTTTTCGGTTCGCGTGCCTACCCAAAGTGATAAGATAAAATAAAATTCTGCATCAAAATTTATAGACAAGACAAGTAGTTTGTTTAGGCATGGTTTGTAAGGAATTAGAATAAATTCTTAATGCGCATGTGAACGCCATCAGCGTCTATCACAGGTTCACGTTTAAAGTCTGTTTAGAGAGAACGGTGTTGTCTTAGCGGCCCCTAATTTAATAACAAATGATCATTTAGAGGGAAGTGAATCAATCAAAACTAACTTTAGCTGGAAAAAAGATTTTTCAGGAACCACTATGAAACCAAACCAATCTCTGTTACCTTAAATTACATGTTTATCTCTGTAAAGCTGCTTTGAAACAATCTACATTGTTAAAAGCGCTATATAAATGAGGATGACTTGACTTGACTTGACTACAAGTCCCAGTGGCGGCAGGTTCAGCACCTGTCCAACACCTTCTGGGACCGCTGGAGGAAACAATTCCTCCCAACACTGCAGGCCCGCAAGAAATGGCAGTCCACTCAGCCAAACATTCAGTCTGGAAGCGTTGTTCTCCTTAAGAACAGCCAAGCACCTAGGAATGAATGGCCTCTTGGACTGATTACACGGGCCTTCCCTAGCAAAGATGGGAAAGTGCGCCAGGTTGAGGTGAAGATCATCAAACCAGGCGGGACTAGCCTCTTTCTCAGGCCAGTCAATGAAATAGTTTTCATTTCAAGTAAGCATTAATTTCAAGTCACTTAAGATAAACATGCTTTACATTCAATCAGCATTTCAGTATTATAATGTGTTCCAGGAATATTCTTTTCCTATGCGTTTCTATTTAGGTCATGTTCACTTTAAGTTCGCATGGTTCTAAATGTCCTATCTCGTGACCCGTAGTCCTAGGAAAACTCTCGCACTTCACGCGCGTTTCAAGTCTGTTAAAAACTGCATTTCTTTCCACCGTATCTGTCGACTTCTTGTGTCTGGCGTAGCATTGTCAGTATGTATATCTTGTTTTGTGAGATTGTCCGGAGCTATTCTTTATTATTTTTGACAATAATTTATGTCGTAGAGTGTAATCTGTGATAGTCTAAATGTACGGTTATGTTAATGCTAGCTCTCGCGTGTGTCTTTGTTGTACGTTAAATGTGCTATAAGGACCTGAATGTTGTTCACATGTATTTCTGCTCTTATAATAATGTAAAATGAGTACAAACGAGATGCAACGGGAATAGTGTAAATTAGCCTTTATTCATGTAGTGTTTAGGTTGAATGAAATTGGCGCGACACTAATTTGTTCTTGCTCTGTGTTGCAGTTTCACAAATTTCTCTAACTCCAATAAAACTGTCGAACTACGAATTAATCTTCAGAGTCTTGGTGTGGGGAAAAAGTTTAGCTGGCCGTCAGGATATTAAGTAAACATATTGAGGATGGCACAAATGTAAATATGAACCATGTAACTGTCAGGAATCAATCAGATTCATTCCCATCCACCACTCAAAGATCACCGTCCCCGGAATACTAACCACTCACACCTGTGCACCATCAATTACCTCATCACCCAGCTCTACAAAACACCCATGCACACTTCAGTCTTTGTCAAGCCTCCAACAGGAATAGACCATAACCCTCTGTCTCCTGAAGTCTCCAAGTCAACCTGAAAACCACCACGTAACGTATACTCACCTTTGAAATACTCACCTTTGTATCCTTGTCCCGCTGTTCCCAGAAGTCCTGCCTGGTCCCATCTTCCCCGAGTCCTGGAAATTCGTCTGAGTGTCCCACGTTCCCGCCGAGATCTCCGTGTCTGCTACTGTATCTGAAATAGAAAAGGAGACGTATCAATGAACAGTGTCTGCTCACGCCAAGCTAATTAAAGGAGGATCTGCTCACCTGGAATCCGCTCTGCACGTAGTGATCGTCACCGCACCTTCACCTGAACCTTGCCTATTCACCTTGTCACTTGAATCATTGTAAATAAACTCATTGTTGAATTCACTTACCTCCGCCTCCGTGCCTGTATCCTGACAGTAACATAAACTGCATTGAATTCTGAACAGCAAAAAATAGTGGATATTGCTGCCTGTTGTTTGTGTTTTTTGTTTTTTTTAATTGTTTTTGTTGGGTGAAACCTTTACTAGTGTTCTGGAAGAATGACTTAATTTGAAACATGAGTGATGTGTTTTGGTCATTTTAGTATATTTTTGAATGTTAACTGCAGTGAAGCTGAAAGTTGGTTAAGACAACTGAGTGAAGAGTTTTGAAAAAAAGGGATGAGTATTGAGAAATACATAGATTCTAATTTTATTTAATTATAATATAACATTCTAATCTTGCCGGTTAACGGATTATCATCAGGTTACAAGCATCACCTGTCAGTCAGGGAAAAAATGTAACAATGTAAAACAAATCTGGTTCATTTAAGCCTTAAGGGAAACAATGTTTTTTTTTTTTTTTACTGATATTGGCCAATGTATGAGAGACCACAACCCATAAGATTGGTCTTTCATTACAGAAAAGAGGATCTCCCCACTTTGTTGCTAAAGTGAAAAATGTGTAATTGCTGCTAATATACAGTATCAAATCATGTTATATTATTTTATAATTGTATTAAAATGTGTACCTTTTTAAAAAGAACTGCAACATGTTCAAAATTGAAACCAAAGGAAGAAATAAAAGCATTCCCCTGACTTACTGATGCGGTTGCATTTTATTTATCTAGAGTCTAGATCATTGTGTATATTGTATGAATCATTGGTAAGAATAATGAATAAAAAAATATCCAGTGATTTTTGTTAGCTGCAGGATGGCACTATATTTTGCAACTTTTTAGTGTCATTATGAACATTGTCATTACATTCAGAGATAGGTGAGTCTTTAGCCCTATTCGCACTGGATTACTATTATCTGGGGACCTCGTGTGATTTAGAAATTACCCATCCACATATGAATTTCGTGTGGCGCATTCGCACGGGATAAGTGAAGCCTGTGATTTTACCCTGATATGATGTCAATAGGCTATTGCTTGGAAAATGTCTTGTCATAATAGGTCTATTGCTGCTTAAACTACGAACATTACATTTAGCAATATTTCACATTCAGACTATCTCTGAATATAATGGCAATGTTCATAATAAAACTAAAACATCAGTCCCAGACAGCTACATAGTATCGGCCCAGATCCGGTACATCTGGTACACCTGGAATCCACACATCCCGGATGTGAGCCGGATCTGGGCCAACACTATGTTGCTGTCTGGGGTTATTGCCATAAAAATACACTGTAAAAATATTTTGAAGGCCAAAAATCAGTTCCCTTTCGGTCAGTCACTACAACGTAGGTCATGGCTGACCAATAGGAATCTCGCTAGAGAGGCCAATCTACTTCGAGTGAAACTAAAACAAGCCAATACACATTGGCGTGCAATCATTTGCAAAAGCTGTGCAGCCTCGCAGCGCGGGTATTTAACAAGCAGCTGGTGCGATTGCACACTAGCTTTTTGCTTCGGAGCCAAACACTTCGATGCCTCTGCTAAGTCAGTTGAAACTGATCTACGAGCCTTCTGAACCTCTCCTTTCCGGTGCTGGGCGCGACAGCACGGCAGCGCGAACAGTTTGCTTTCTCTCTCTTTCTTTTTCTTTCTTTTTTGTTTTAAACTGAGCAAGAAAAAAGCTGTTTTAACAGCTTGTGAGGTGCGCTTCAGAGCGCTCAAAAGTTGTTATAACAGCTGGTAAGGTGCGCCTGGCAAGCGCTCAAAAGCTGTTGTAACAGCTGGTAAGACCTCCAGCGAGAGAGATCCAGCGCACAGACGGGTACACATTCCCGTCTGTGATCGCTGTGGCTGTTCCCCTGCGTGCTTCAGCACCAGTGAGAGTAGCCCCTAAAAGAGCTTACACAGATAGCTTGCGTCTTTTTCAAGATGACGTTCTATCTGTGTGTTTCTGGCGGGGGTCGCTACCTGGGGTCGCGGGATGGTTAGGATCGCTGCCTCGTGTGTCTGGGCCTCGAACACGCACAGGCAGCATCCGTGGATGAGTCATGTACCCATTGTGGGAAGATGACCATCTCGGAGCTACGGTCGAGACTCTTGTTCCTGCAAAGGGGCGGAGTCCCCGTGCCTACGCCTCGTTCCAACCCCCCTTCGCGGGTTGCTTCGGGCGGTGACACGGGTGACCTGGGGGTTACGGTGAGCGCGCTTCCTTCGGGGAACCAACCCCCTAGGAACCCTCACCCGTCTCACGCTCCGCAACCAGTTGAGCTGCCAACGGAGCGTGCTGGAGCATCCTCAAGATGTGTACCAGTCGTTTCGTTCGGCGCTCCCTGCGATGACCAGATGTCGATCGCTGCATCGGAGGGTGGGTCAGACCTCTCCGCGGACGCCGGCTCGGAGCCACTGCCTCCTTCGGCAGCGGTGCCCGAGTCGGACCCGGAGATGATGGCCATGCTTTCCCGGGCCGCCAACAGGCTCGGGCTCGTGTGGAACCCTCCATCGTGTCCCGAGCCCTCGAGGTTGGACGATTGGTATCTCGGGGTGGCGGCGCTGGTTCTCAGCAACCCACCCCAGTGCCTTTCTTCCCGGAGGTGCATGAGGAGCTCACAGGGACGTGGACGGCACCTTTTACTGCCAGAAACCGTCTCGGTGGCTCCTCCTCCCTCACCACCCTTGATGGCGGGGCAGCTAAGGGATACACGCGTATCCCGCCAGTGGAACGGGCCGTTGCTATGCAACTGTGCCCTAACTCCACTTGGCGTGGAGAACAGTGTCTTCCTTCCCGGGCCTGTAAGTACTCGTCGGACCTGACCGGCAAGGCTTACAAGGCCTGTGGGGAAGCTGCCTCTGCCATGCACGCTATGGCGTTGTTGCAGGTTCATCAGGCCAAGGCACTGAAGGACCTGCACGAGGGTGGTCATGATCCACAAGTTCTCCAAGAACTTCGTGCCGCAACTGACCTCGCGCTTCGTGCGACGAAGGTCACTGAAGGACCTTCAGTCCTTCACTGGACCAAGGACCTTCACTGACACTGCTGGTCAGTGGGTCATGCAATGTCCACACTAGTGGTCCAGGAACGCCATCTCTGGCTGTGTCTGGCTGACATGCGGGAGACCGACAAGATCAGGTTCCTTAACTCCCCCGTGTCCCAGACCGACCTCTTCGGGGACGCGGTCGAGAACTTCGTCCAGCAGTTCTCGGCTGTACAGAAGCAGACTGAGGCCATCAGACACATCCTGCCGCGGCGGTCAGCTGCTGCCTCCACCCCACCGCCCCACGGCTCCTCGGTCTACTTGTCGCCGTGGGCGTCCTCCTGCGTCTGCCCCTGCTCCCGCGCCGAAGCAGCAGCCTCCATCTAAACGGCGCCGTGGAGCCAGTCGCAAGCAGGGCGCCCCGCCCGTCCAGGCCCCCGCCAAGAAGGGCGGCAAAGGCAGGGGTAAGATGTCCTAGGACGGGCGACCCGGAGATGGAAGGGACTTCTCTCCAGGAGACGATGACTCCATTGCTCCCTCCCCCGGAAGGGGGCCGGGTGGAAAATCCTTTGTTTCATTTTGTTTGTGTTCCGCCGCTGGCCTTAAAACCAGCGCTACCCAAATATTCAATAAAAGAGCAGTTTCTATCATCTCTGGGTCCGAAGAAGACCCGGAGAGCAGTGGGGGGTTGGAATCCTCACCACTCTCATCCGCCTCTTCTTTCGCAAGCAGGCAGCTGTGTACGGTCCGAGAACGCCACCGAGCCGCCTCCCGCACCTCCTGCCCCTTGGAACCAGGTAAGTGCTGCACAGCACACTCAGACCCCGCTACGGGCCGCCTCCCAGAGAGAGCCTCCCGAGCAGCGTCCCTGTGTTCCACCTCGCTGCCCCACTCCGGGTACGCCTACGGTCCCTTTGGTCCCGCTTGTACGGTCTCTACGAGCCTGGTTAGCGCTCCCCAGTCCGTCTCGCTGGCTCATTCGAACCATCAGGCTCGGCTATGGGATTAAGTTCGCCCGGCGTCCCCCCAAGTTTCGGGCCATCCACTCCACTACAGCGAGAGCAGCCGATGCCCATGTCTTGCGTGCGGAGATTGCAGTCCTACTGGCGAAGGATGCGATAGAGCCGGTCCCTCCAGCCGATATGAGGTCAGGGCACTAAAGTCCCTACTTCATTGTACCCAAAAAAGGTGGTGGGTTACGACCGATCTTGGCTCTGCGAGTTTTGAATCGGAGCCTCCACAAGCTACCGTTCAAAATGCTCACCTGAAGACCCAACTGGGAAAAGAGCAAACTCTCCCCTGTGCAGAGAATCTCTTATATCGGTATGGAGTTGGATTCGGTCGCCCAGACAGCGCGCCTCACGGAGCAGCGTGCTCAGTCGGTGCTGAACTGCTTGAACACCTTCAAAGGCAGGACAGCGGTCCCACTGAAATTCTTTCAGAGGCTCCTGGGGCATATGGCAGCAGCAGCAGCAACCCCGCTCGGCCTGCTTCATATGAGACCGCTTCAGCACTGGCTTCACGGCCGAGTCCCGAGATGGACGTGGCATCACGGCACTCAAAGGGTGGCTATCACACCGGGTTGCCGCCAGACCTTCAGCCCGTGGTCAGACCCCTAGTTCCTGCGGGCAGGAGAAGTATATATATATGTGTGTGTGTGTGTGTGTGTGTGTGTGTGTGTGTGTGTGTGTGTGTGTGTGTGTGTTTGTGTGTGTGTGTGTGTGTGTGTGTGTGTGACCTGATCCTGCTAAATGAGTCACAGTGACCCAAATTTCAAAATTGAGATTTTGGTATTAATGGAAAGAGGAGAAGCTTTCAAATGATATCCTAGTCAAAGTTATACCTTGAATGGTTGTAAAGATATACACATTTGAATTATGGTCATCTGCCCTCTTTTTCCAATTGAAAACCTGAGAAAATCGGTTTTAAAGTATTTTCTCCATTTTTTGTTGATATCTTTCAAAATCCATTGCATTTAAAGGGATAAACTATTTATTTTACAGCTTAATTTGACCAAAGACATTAACATATATATATATATATATATATATATATATATATATATATATATATATATATATATATATATATATATATATGCTATGCAGAGGTGTGTTTGCGTGTGTGTGTGTGTGTGTGTGTCTGTCTGTGTGTGTGTGTGTGTGTGTGTGTGTGTGTGTGTGTTTGTGTGTGTGTGTGTGTGTGTGTGTGTGTGTTGTAACAGTCACTGCCTGTCACTTGTTTATTTGTTTATCATTTCCAGTGCTATGTTCATCCCATCCATTAGGGGGCACCAGTAGCACTTCTACCTTATAGATAAAAGAGGAAGTAGGAGAGTAAGAGGTAGTTTCAGTTTGGTAACCACATGGTGTCTGCTGTTCTCAATGGTAATCCTGGTCTGAGAAACGTTAAGTTTGCTGCTCAGCCGTGAGTTTAGAGTTCTTATTTCATCTTGTGTATGCTTTGGTAAAAGAACTTGTAAAGATGTTAATGAGTTGTTTTTTTGTTATAGAGGATTTTTGTATTACCCGTGACTTACCTAGCCCTTGAGTGCTGGATTGGAGTTTGCTTGGGTGCATTAGAGCAACTGCACAATAATGCACTCACTCACATCCATACACAATAAATACACTCACTCAGACTCAAATTGGACATTAAATTCACATTTCAGCTCTTTTCTTCTTAGCTGGGCAGGGCAACTTACTTTCTCAACTGGCGGTTTTGGGCAAAACTCATGGATATTTTTGTACAGATAAAGCCCATTGCACAATTTGCATCCGAAATTTCCGCACGTTAAAAAAAAATTAAATCGGATCGGGTTCGATTATCTGCGTTTTTCGCATCCGTAGCAAGCAGTTTGAATGGTGTTTTGACAATTCAGAGCCACCGAATCACGAATACGAAAAAACGCATACAGAAATTTCGGACTCAGTGTGCAATGCCCAGGGGGCTTGATGACGCTTTGGCGACTTTGCTCTCTTTTGACAGAGACATATCTCAAATTAATAATATTCAATCTTTCTGAGGAGATCTGCTAGCTTGTTACATAATATTCATGCATATATATTAGTGCTGTCAAACGATTAAAATATTTAATCGCGATTAATCGCATTAATGTCATAGTTAACTCGCGATTAATCGCATTTAATCGCACATTTTTATCTATTCTAAATGTCTCTTGATTTCTTTTTGTCCCATTATTTTTTCTCATTTTAATGCTCTTATCAACATGGAAAAGTGGATCGGCTTGCTTTGTGCAAATGTTTTTTATTGAAAACAACATTGGCATATATTGTGTTCAATTTCACACTAAAACATTCTTACTTGGAGCAAATAATCTCTCACACAATGTAACACTGTCCATCAATAAAAGGGTGAAAGAAATACTGACGAGGTCCTGATATTGACGAGGGGGCGGAGAATTCGCATCAGCTGTGTGTGTGTGTGTGTGTGTGTGTGTGTGTGTGTGTGTGTGTGTGTTTGGCCATCATCAAGTGGTATTTCAGACTGGACGTGCTGCGATGATGATAGCTCAGTTCACAACGACAAAACACACAGATCACTTTGGTCTCGTCAATGGAACCATTTGGCAACTTTTTAAAAGTAAACGTTCCATTCAGAATCTTATTGGCATCCATTTCGGTGTCTCGCGCTCGTCATCCACTCAAAACTGGACGTTTTGAACGTTCCTATAACATTCAGAAATAACGTTTTTATAACTTAATGGGAACGTTATGAAAACGTTCTTATAACCTAAAATTGTTAGCTGGGGAAGAGGAGAGATTCGCGATTGCACTGAACACGTTTTAAGTGCAGGCACATATTGTCTGAGCGAGCCCAGAGAAAATTCTAACAAGAGCAGCGTGTATCTGAGAGCGCGCGACTCGAGCAGAGAGATTCGTGCTCGGCACATTATATTCCACGCGCGAGCAGAGAGATTCGCGCTCGCGCATCCGGCTCGCAAGCCCAAACAAGTGTGTGCGGCGTGCCTGTTGTTTTGTTTCCGGTCTAGCTAGATCCGCTTGCGCTTTCAAAACGTCCATGCCGCGTCCTATTGCAAAAGCATGTGAAAAAAAACTACAAAGTTTGCTAGGCCAAAAAGACCGTTAATCGCGCGATAAAAGAATTAACGCCGTTAAAATGGGTTTGCGTTAACGCCGTTAATAACGCGTTTAACTGACAGCCCTAATATATATATATATATATATTAAATAATGAAGCCATACTTTACTGCCAGTTCACTTTACTGTTCACACACACAGTTCCATTGCAGTCTATGGGAGTCCCCTGTTAGATAGGTAGACATCGGCCAGAGTTGCAAATCCCGTCTTTGCATGTTTTTATAAAAATAAAAAAGATGCATATTTGAAGTTATATTATGAAAAAAGACCTTAAAAAATGTGTATGTCAATTTTACACTGACACTATATTTTCAAAAAATATAGTTCAGTGTTAAAAGAGATTCAGTTAACACCATTTTAACCCTCTGGGGTCGGCGGTAGCGCCGGCGATAGCAGCTCACTTTTTTCTTAGCAGTGCAAAAGAGACTCAAAATACGCTGTTGATTTTGATCTTACATATAAGTGTTATATATCTTTCGATCCTGTTAAGTGTCTATTTTTTTGTGTATACTCACAATAAAAACAAAGTGTTGTGCTTTTTGTCAAATACAGAAAAATATACATGATGCGAGTTTTGCCTTCTCTCTGTCAGTGAAGTCCATTCTGAAACGCGTCCGAAAATCAACTGTAACTCCGTGAATACTTGTCACACAGGCACGCGATATTTGGCTTTATGAAGCTTGAACTCTCTTCTTTTAAATGAAGTAATTTACATAAAAAAACTAATATTCTGAGTTTATGTAATCTGTATGAAAACAGAGAGGTGTCAGTCTTTTTCTTTTCAGCTCATGAAACCTCATTACGTGTTAATTTGACACGCCCACGGAGAGCGCACGCTATTCGAACACAAATGATCTGAGGCAAGCCATGCAAACATGCTAACGCCCACATCACCTGGATAAACACATCAAGTTTAATAAGAATCATGTAGTTTACCTCGTCTATCTAATAATCCTGGAACATTACCTCAGTGCTGGTATTCATTTCGAGGAGCAACGGATCAGCTGATGTAGTAAGTTATTTATTCTTAAGTGCTTTGTTCTAATCGCAATATTGAATAGTGTCTGTAAACCGCAAAAAGGCTGTTTAAATATGAATTGCGTGTCTGTGTGTGAATGATGAATGAACGACACAGGCGCGTGTATACTGCGCGTGTCTGTGCCATTCATTCACTTTCGCACCTACATTAGTAAACATGTTATTTTTACATGAACACATCCAAACTATATTGCTATAGCCTACTGAGATGAGTAAAAATAGACTAAAATATGTTGAAATAAAATATCAGTATAAGCAACAAACTGCAAATTAACATGTATATGCTAATATATCATAAACACAATATGTTACAGACTAAATATGAATGTTTAGACAAGATTTCGTTGATTAGTTTTGGATAGATTATAAAGTTTTTAGGCTACTGTAAAAAAAGACTTCTGCCATATTAAATAAGCTTTTGTTTGCCAATTTCTGCTCATATGTTAAATATATAGTGTAGCGAGGTTCAGAGTGTGTGTGTGGGGGAAGAAGAAGACAGGGTCGGCGGGACAGGGACTCGCACTTTATTTACAATTAAATCAAAAGAAAACAAAAAGGTGCGCTCGTGCGCCTTCACCGTAGTCACGACTTCAGCAATGTTTATAAACCACTTTTTCCGCTGTACCAGCTCTCGCTGTATGTCTCCAGCTCTCTCAGTTCAGTCAGACGAACACTCTTTCTGCTGTAACAGCACTCAGTCCACTTGATCATATACTCTTTCCGTTGTATCAGCTCTCAATGTGTGTCCCAAGTCCTTCTCTCTCTCCCTGCTCTCTCACTCCCGCTGGCTTATATGCGGTCTCTCCACGTCAATCACTGCAATCAGACACAGGTGTTCATCATCTGCACTTGACCTACTTACTCACCGCACAGCTCGCTGGTTCCTCTCCCGCTACAGACTTCGCAAAACCACGCCCCCTCGCCACATATAGTATGGGATGTTTTGTCAAAAATAAAGTAGGTATATTGAATTATCAACTAAGATGTTATTATAGTGTTTGTTCCAATATTTAAACTAATGAATGCTTACCTTTGAAATACGTATGATAAAATGTATACTTTTTTACAAAGAAATAATACACTTGAAATATTGTTGAAATTGTAATTGTTGTTGTAATTGTAACCTATTTGTAATTGGTTACAATTTCTAATTGTAAAACATATAATTTCCTTTGTCCTCTCATTCTTTGGTACCCAGTGACACACCTGTGTGAAAGGCTCATTATGCAGCTCATTATGCGGCATATTATGCAGTAATTGTCTTCTCAGGTCTGAATACGCCTCCATGCATATTGCCTTTCCAAACAAAAAGTGTCTTTATAATTTAAATCAATGTATTGTTTTGTGTAAATGATTAGGCGGGATGATTTCAGATAATTTTGAAGCAAAAACTCTAGGCGACAACATCCATTAGTCAAAAGTCTTGTGGACACATATTTAGTATGTGTTTTGTGCCCTTATTTCAGAAACTTTAAGTTTTAGTTTTTTTCAATAACCATGCATAAACAATAATCTCTCAAATACAATACATGTGCAGTAGTTGTATTTTTATAATAATTGTACAGTACAATGTATATACATGTTGCTCACATATTATGGTAGTCCTGTTTGTGCTAAATAGAGTGCAATGACACATTTGCCATTAATGTTTATAAGCTAGTTGAAAAAAGCACAAATGTCAGGGCATGTCAAAAAATCTCAAGGACCCCAAAAACACCTTAGACCCCAGAGGGTTAAATTTCAATATATATATACATATATATAGCCCAACTGAAATATATATATAAGTTACATAATGAAGCCAGACTTCTACTGTAGCAAGCTTGGTTTAAAATAGCCAAGACAATTTGTGTGTGTGTGTGTGTGTGTGTGTGTGTGTGTGTGTGTGTGTGTGTGTGTGGCAGAGAGACACACTGCCAGTTCACCTAGTTTTGAATGACAAAAACTATGACGAAAATCTATTGACATTTTCGTCAATGAATAAAAACTAGACTAAAATGTTAGATAGTGACGATTTGGGAAGCGATACAGTCAGAACTGATGTCTTGCGTTTGTGGTAGATGCGCACATTTGTACTGTAACATGCTGATCTACCCAGCAGGACACGAGTTGGCATGCGCTCATAAAATGTTAAAAAATGTAAACGTCTGGGAGAATGAGAAGAGCAGATCTGAATAAGAGTTACGATGCAAAAAAGTGCTCTATTCGGTACGGTTTTCTGTGCGCACACACCCGACCCGAAGCGTACAGCCATGCACAGACACCTATTCAGCGCGCAAGTAGTGAATTGAGCTCTTTCTTGTCTGAATGGACAAATACGCACAAATTGTGTCTAAATGTTCGTTTTGGAGAGTATTCATGTAAACTATGTCGGTTATGGATTAAACAGTTGTGAGTGTATCGGATGTGCATCAGTGCAATTGGAACCGCATTGGAAATTGCAAAATGGTTTTATATTATATAGTTTTTAATTATAGATTATATTATATTTTTGCAAAATATAACTTTTTTTTAATGTTATTAAAAAACAAACAAGCAAGCCCAGCCCAGGTTAGAAAAATTAATGTAACACATTGCTTTTCATAATAAGTAACTAAGTAACGCAATTAGTTAATTTTTTTGGGATTAACACAATATTGTAATGCATTATTTTTTAAAAGTAACTTTCCCCAAAACTGTTTAACCGTATGTATACAAGAAATAGTAGTAGTAATAATAATCATAATAATAGTGCTAGTCTGGTGGATTTTGTTGGCAGGTTAAGACTGGATTTAGATTTCTTAAATGTACTGTAAAGGAATACCAATGCTTTATGTTAAATAAAAAATATAAAAATACGTATAATTGCATGAATATTTAAATTTGTTGCATTTCATAGGTAGTTTAAGACTGGATTTATATATTTTTTATGTTTTATAAGTTATTACAAACAATTATGAAAATATTGCATGTTTTTGGTGAGTTTATAATGTAAAAAAAATTCTCATGATGTAAAAATTATTACATTATGAGCTCAAGATTTTATAACGTTTTGAGAAAATTACATTATGAAGATTTTATTACAATAAAAATGTAATACTTATTACATTATGTGCAGTTATTACATACCTGTAAAAAGAGAAAAGTTGCTCCAGCTACTTTGATGCGTGTATGGTGTTGGAGTGGCATAGGTTAGTTGTCACAATGAGTGAGAAAGGTTGACATGGAGCACGCTAAGTCTCTTAACTCCGGGGATCACCTCTTTTAAAATAACACAAAACAGAGCAGAGACTGCTGGCAAAAAGGAATGGAACAGAGCTCGTAATAAAACCAGAATCAACATTGGCTTTGTCACAGATCAGAACGACACAAACAGGTAAAGTAAATAGAAATGTATTTACAGCACTCAGGAACAGACACGGCAGGTGAGTTGATGAAATGAAGGTTGTATATGGATGATGGAATAGATGTTTGAATATGACGGAGTCTCTTATCTGGTACAGGATATGTGATGTCGAGCTGGGCTGAAGACTGAAGACAGATGGACCGGATTAGCAGATCGGGGTTTCAAGGAGAGCAGGTAAGTTACACGAAGCAGGTAAGACTGGTTTGCTGATTGGTAATGTCTCGACCAATATTACACATAGACTAAAATGTTAGATAGTGACGATTTGGGAAGCGATACAGTCAGAACTGATGTCTTGCGTTTGTGGTAGATGCGCACATTTGTACTGTAACATGCTGATCTACCCAGCAGGACACGAGTTGGCATGCGCTCATAAAATGTTAAAAAATGTAAACGTCTGGGAGAATGAGAAGAGCAGATCTGAATAAGAGTTACGATGCAAAAAAGTGCTCTATTCGGGACGGTTTTCTGTGCGCACACACCCGACCCGAAGCGTACAGCCATGCACAGACACCTATTCAGCGCGCAAGTAGTGAATTGAGCTCTCTTTCTTGTCTGAATGGACAAATACGCACAAATTGTCTAAATGTTCGTTTTGGAGAGTATTCATGTAAACTATGTCGGTTATGGATTAAACAGTTGTGAGTGTATCGGATGTGCATCAGTGCAATTGGATCCGCATTGGAAATTGCAAAATGGTTTTATATTATATAGTTTTTAATTATAGATTATATTATATTTTTGCAAAATATAACTTTTTTTAATGTTATTAAAAAACAAACAAGCAAGCCCAGCCCAGGTTAGAAAAATTAATGTAACACATTGCTTTTCATAATAAGTAACTAAGTAACGCAGTTAGTTAATTTTTTTGGGATTAACACAATATTGTAATGCATTATTTTTTAAAAGTAACTTTCCCCAAAACTGTTTAACCGTATGTATACAAGAAATAGTAGTAGTAATAATAATCATAATAATAGTGCTAGTCTGGTGGATTTTGTTGGCAGGTTAAGACTGGATTTAGATTTCTTAAATGTACTGTAAAGGAATACCAATGCTTTATGTTAAATAAAAAATATAAAAATACGAATAATTGCATGAATATTTAAATTTGTTGCATTTCATAGGTAGTTTAAGACTGGATTTATATATTTTTTATGTTTTATAAGTTATTACAAGCAATTATGAAAATATTGCATGTTTTTGGTGAGTTTATAATGTAAAAAAAATTCTCATGATGTAAAAATTACTACATTATGAGCTCAAGATTTTATAACGTTTTGAGAAAATTACATTATGAAGATTTTATTACAATAAAAATGTAATACTTATTACATTATGTGCAGTTATTACATATCTGTAAAAAGAGAAAAGTTGCTCCAGCTACTTTGATGCGTGTATGGTGTTGGAGTGGCATAGGTTAGTTGTCACAATGAGTGAGAAAGGTTGACATGGAGCACGCTAAGTCTCTTAACTCCGGGGATCACCTCTTTTAAAATAACACAAAACAGAGCAGAGACTGCTGGCAAAAAGGAATGGAACAGAGCTCGTAATAAAACCAGAATCAACATTGGCTTTGTCACAGATCAGAACGACACAAACAGGTAAAGTAAATAGAAATGTATTTACAGCACTCAGGAACAGACACGGCAGGTGAGTTGATGAAATGAAGGTTGTATATGGATGATGGAATAGATGTTTGAATATGACGGAGTCTCTTATCTGGTACAGGATATGTGATGTCGAGCTGGGCTGAAGACTGAAGACAGATGGACCGGAGTAGCAGATCGGGGTTTCAAGGAGAGCAGGTAAGTTACACGAAGCAGGGAAGACTGGTTTGCTGATTGGTAATGTCTCGACCAATATTACACATAGACTAAAATGTTAGATAGTGACGATTTGGGAAGCGATACAGTCAGAACTGATGTCTTGCGTTTGTGGTAGATGCGCACATTTGTACTGTAACATGCTGATCTACCCAGCAGGACACGAGTTGGCATGCGCTCATAAAATGTTAAAAAATGTAAACGTCTGGGAGAATGAGAAGAGCAGATCTGAATAAGAGTTACGATGCAAAAAAGTGCTCTATTCGGTACGGTTTTCTGTGCGCACACACCCGACCCGAAGCATACAGCCATGCACAGACACCTATTCAGCGCGCAAGTAGTGAATTGAGCTCTCTTTCTTGTCTGAATGGACAAATACGCACAAATTGTCTAAATGTTCGTTTTGGAGAGTATTCATGTAAACTATGTCGGTTATGGATTAAACAGTTGTGAGTGTATCGGATGTGCATCAGTGCAATTGGATCCGCATTGGAAATTGCAAAATGGTTTTATATTATATAGTTTTTAATTATAGATTATATTATATTTTTGCAAAATATAACTTTTTTTAATGTTATTAAAAAACAAACAAGCAAGCCCAGCCCAGGTTAGAAAAATTAATGTAACACATTGCTTTTCATAATAAGTAACTAAGTAACGCAGTTAGTTAATTTTTTTGGGATTAACACAATATTGTAATGCATTATTTTTTAAAAGTAACTTTCCCAAAAACTGTTTAACCGTATGTATACAAGAAATAGTAGTAGTAATAATAATCATAATAATAGTGCTAGTCTGGTGGATTTTGTTGGCAGGTTAAGACTGGATTTAGATTTCTTAAATGTACTGTAAAGGAATACCAATGCTTTATGTTAAATAAAAAATATAAAAATACGAATAATTGCATGAATATTTAAATTTGCTGCATTTCATAGGTAGTTTAAGACTGGATTTATATATTTTTTATGTTTTATAAGTTATTACAAACAATTATGAAAATATTTCATGTTTTTGGTGAGTTTATAATGTAAAAAAAATTCTCATGATGTAAAAATTATTACATTATGAGCTCGAGATTTTATAACGTTTTGAGAAAATTACATTATGAAGATTTTATTACAATAAAAATTTAATACTTATTACATTATGTGCAGTTATTACATATCTGTAAAAAGAGAAAAGTTGCTCCAGCTACTTTGATGCGTGTATGGTGTTGGAGTGGCATAGGTTAGTTGTCACAATGAGTGAGAAAGGTTGACATGGAGCACGCTAAGTCTCTTAACTCCGGGGATCACCTCTTTTAAAATAACACAAAACAGAGCAGAGACTGCTGGCAAAAAGGAATGGAACAGAGCTAGTAATAAAACCAGAATCAACATTGGCTTTGTCACAGATCAGAACGACACAAACAGGTAAAGTAAATAGAAATGTATTTACAGCACTCAGGAACAGACACGGCAGGTGAGTTGATGAAATGAAGGTTGTATATGGATGATGGAATAGATGTTTGAATATGACTGAGTCTCTTATCTGGTACAGGATATGTGATGTCGAGCTGGGCTGAAGACTGAAGAAAGATGGACCGGAGTAGCAGATCGGGGTTTCAAGGAGAGCAGGTAAGTTACACGAAGCAGGTAAGACTGGTTTGCTGATTGGTAATGTCTCGAAGGAGAGAGTCAGGAAGTCGATGGCGTATCAACAAGACCAGACAGTGAACTGAGGGAACTGTTGGTGTATTTAAGGTTTAGGAGAAGTGAGCGCAGATTGCCGGCAGGTGATGATGACAAGTGCAACTGATTAATACTCAGGGGATGCGGAACGAGTGGGCGGAGTGTGGAGGTCTGGTGCTGACGATGGTGTTTCCGTGACAGGCTTGGCTTTTTGGAGATAGAGAGACCTAAGGGATATAAAATGTAAAGGCAACGCGGAGATGGCTTTTTTATTACTCAACAGGTGACAATGGTGGTAGTGAAGACTTCACTTTTCATGAAACGTGTAATGCATTGACAGCAGGCCTGTCGGAAACTGTGCCAAATAAAAAGGTTTGCAGCTCTCTTTATGCAGTGCTAACTGCCCATCAAAGATTCACACAGTCTAACAGCAGGGTGCATGATGTGTAGTTTCATAACTCTGTCTGAGTCAACAGCAGTTTAACTACATTTCAGCATTATGCAGTTATATAATGTCATTACAGTACCCACACTTTGCTAGGGGAAGAAAGGTCATGACCCCAGCTTTTTTGCAGTTTTTTCTAGCGCTGCTCAAATACTATGTGAATGTGCAATTATTTTGGGTAGAAACAGCAAAAAAGATTGTATTATATTATATAATTTATTATAACTTATTTAATATGGACAGATGTTAGGGTGAGGTCAGAGAGCTGTGGTATTTTATAAACCTGAAATTACAGAATAATGCAAAAAAGCTAAAATCAATAATCAAGGCAGCATGTATTTATAATAAACAGCAAAGTGAGCAACATAAGAATGAGGCAAGTAACAATGCTTAATTCACTGCATGATAAATTGCTGCCCCAAATTTGTCTGCCTTGTAGAAATTGAGGGAAAAAGTAGTCATACTTAAAATGACCAATAAAAGGAAAAGATGTTTCCCATTCATACGCATGTATCAACATTTAAATAGTTACTGTGTTAGAAATATGAATGAGTTTTTTTGGCTTTCTCTGATACTGGGGTAAGACATGTATCACACCCACGCCAGGCTCTCCCTCCACACGAGCAGCGATCACACTCCTCCGAATTTTGATCACTGTTAACTTTCACCAATCACCGCTGCAATTAAGGACAATATATAACCCTGCACACCAGAACAGTCAGCATTTGCCTTCAAAAAGGATACAGACTATCTATTGTGCTGAATTTAACACTCAACACTGTCCTTCGTTGATCTCTATCGGGGTCCTGTAAATATGTTTGTATTAGTAATTCTGTCTATGTGCTAAGATTATAGTGTGTGTTGAAGTCTATTTAGCTATAAAATAATATATATATAAAATAAAAACTGTACTTGGGTTCCAGCTCTCTCTTTCTCTGAGTCTGATTAAATCCTAACAGTTCGAGTTTAATTCAAAATATATTTTAAGAACGTATTACATTTATATTTAGATATATTCATTAAGTAAATGCTTTTATCCAATTGCAAGTGCAATTAAAGGGCCATTCAAGATGTAGCTAGGTGACTTTTTCTTCTGTAAAACAGTAAAGAGTTTTAGCTTCTCATGTGATTCATATAATGGAAGTCGATTGATGCCGTCACTTTGAGATTGAAAAAAACATATGCAGACAAAACAAAATGAATACCTGCGGCTCCTGACGATACATTGAGGTCTTAAGAAGCTAAACTATCAGTCTATGCAGGAACCTGAATATTATTTACAACATTTTTACCTTTAATCCACAGCCATGGCAAATGGACGAGCCCGTTCACAATAGTATGGAATGCTAGCTTTCTGACACATAATGACGTATCCGCAGGAGCGACCTCACACATGAGCTCACACTGTTACATTTCCATATGGTTTGTTCACTTTGTATGCATTTACAAATCTTGGGGAGGACTATGCATGGTTTGCAACTGTTTATTCAGTCACAGCTGGCAAGCAGGCATTTGTTCAGTATGGTGGTATTCACGTTCACATAGTATATAGTAGGGGTGGAGCCGAACCCGAATACGGTATTCGGAAAGGCACAAATAACGTGTTTTTTACGAATACTTATTTCGAACAAATACTTTAGAAAATATTTGTATTCGGGAACAAGAAAAACTTTATATCAAAAAGCTGCGTTTCCTCACGAGACCGCAGTGCGCGAGTGAGTGAGTGACGTTCAGGAAGAGGTGACTGACACAGGCTGCTCCACACAGCAACAGAGAGGGCTCGGCTGAGCGAAAAAACACTTAACTGCATTACTATTTTTGTTGAATAGATTTTTGTACCTTAACTGGGTTCCGGAGGCAGTTTATAACTTTCGGGAAGTGGAGTTTGATCGGGAGATTATTTCATTACGCTGCATTTTTGACGTCTGCAGCCGGTTGCTCTCATGTTCGCTCTGTTTACGTAGCTCTGTTAGCTCCGTAATTATTTGTTTTTATTACATGGCTTGGTTGAATTCTAATGTAGAATGCGGTCTGTTATTTCCATGGTTATTTCTTAATAACAGACCGCTGCTAAGTATAACACACCGTTGCCACGAAAAACAGAGCGTTGCCATGGATTCTAAACGTAGAGACGGAACGGACTATTTTTTTTAGCGGAAGCAATACAATCGTTTTTAAATCAATAAACTCCTTTTTAAATCAATATTTTGAGTCAAATTATTGATTTATTTGGTAGGTAGCCATGTAGTAAGCGGGATAATGTATAGCGAAGTGGTTGTTATAGCGAATACAAACCCTTCAGGCTGATTCAAGACCCCTCCGCTTAGCGTCAGGCTCATAATCAACCGCCTCGCTATACATTATCCCTTACTTATTCTGTCTGTTCAGCGTCCTCCAACAAGGACGGGGGGTAGTGGGATTCATAATGTTCACAATGGTATTTTATTAGTTGTTGGTTTAACCATGGATGAGGTAATGGCTGTTATGTTATTTTCTTTTCAATGACGTTCCTTGGTACATGTTCATTGCTGGATTTATATAATTAAAGAATACTTACACTATAACGTAAATTAGAAGTGTAACGCAAAAAAACTAGATTTTTACGCCTATTTTGGATTTTACTCGAATACAAATACAAATACAAATACTTTACCCCCCCTCAACAAATACAAATACAGATACAAATACCGGCTGCTTTGCACACCCCTAGTATATAGTAACCCATGAGAAGGAAACAAGACACTGCGTTACGTTGCAATACTACAGGCATGCCTTTTCATCTTCCTTAAGACAAATCAAAGTTAGTGACATTTTATGCGTGCCAGTGTCATCAGTTGGATTGTCGTGATTTTTACATATGCTTCTGAAGGACACTGAAGGCGCACACTGAAGGCGTTCCCATAGCATTAGCACTTGACGCAGCTTCTAAGGGAACCGGGTTACATATGTCAAGTCAAGTCATGTCACATTTATTTATATAGCGCTTTTTACAATACAATATTTTTACAATATATTGCAATATATTATTACAATATTTTGTAATAATATTGTTAAATATAAGATTAAATGTCCCCAACTAAGCAAGGCAAAAGTCAATGGCGACAAAGGCGAAAAAAGGCGACAGTAGCAAGGAACCATAACTCCATCAGGTGACAGAATGGAGAAAAAAAACCTTGGGAGAACCCAGGCTCAGTCAGGGGGCCAGTTCTCCTCTGGCCAGCGAACGAACAGTGTATGATTCAGGCAGCACATAGGTGCTGCTCGGAAACGTCTGGGCTTGAAGCTTTGTTTTTCGTTAGTTTAGCCACGGTTTCAAATAAATACCTTGGTTTTGTTTATTTTCAATGGCGACAAAGGCGAAAAGAGGGTTGAACAATAAGCAGATCTAGCAGTTTTTAAGGCCTCTCTGTATGCAATCGTGCTCTCTTTCCCTGAAATGTGAAATACCTCTAGTTTTGTTTTCTTCCAGTTGCGCTGCATTTTTTTCTAGCTGCTCTCTTAAGGGCCTGAGTGTGCTCGTTGTACCATGGCGTTGGACTATTTTCTTTAATCTTCTTTAAGCGCAGAGGAGCAAATGTGTCTAAAGTGCTGGAAAAGAGAGTTAAAAGTTTCTGTCGCAATATCGAGATCTTCTAAGCTATCTGGGATGCTGAGATGATGAAACTGATCAAGAAGATTATTTATAAAGCAATCTTTAGTGGCAGAAGTGATAGGTCCGTCTAACATATTTGTAATACGGAGTCGGCTTTGCAGCCTTGGCTAAATGAAGTTTACGAGACTAGATAATGATCTTAGATGTCATCGCTCTGCTGCACAATTTCTACGGCATCAACATTGATTCCAATGGCAATGAGTAGGTCCTGACACGTGTTGTCGAACTCCAATAGAGTTAAGAATGTCTTTAAATGCCAATCCCAATGCATCTTTTTCGTTATCTACATGTATATTAAAATCACCAACAATTAAGACTTTATCTGCAGCCAGTACTAACTCTGATAGAAAGTCAGCAAATTATTTGATAAAGTCTGCATGGTGCCCTGGTGGTCTGTACACTGTAGCCAGCACAAATCTCAAATGTGATTTATCATTTACACTAGATATTGTTACATTAAGCACATTAAAACTTCAAAAGAATTATATTTGAAACTAGACTTTTTAGTAATTCTGAAAATATTACTATAAATTACAGCAACCCCTCAGGGGATGGCGCCTCTGTCAACCGGCGCCATCCCCTGGCGAGACGCAGTGTTACGAGCCTGGCTCAAAGCAAGCAACAGAGTAGGGAAAGGCCACACACGGTATAGTAATGTACTAGATTTATTAAATTAATAGAATTTTAACAGAATAAACTTTGTACAGCCATTAATGAAGTTGGCTTTGACAAAAATAAAAATGTAAGCAATGAATAAGCAAAACAAAATCCTAAACGGTGCAGGAGAGATGCAACGGAGGCTGGTTCTACTCCCGGTCTCATCTGAAGCGTCTTTAAAGGCCCAGACCAGGAACTAATTAGCACAACTCCAAACACCTGCGCCCAGCTCACCTGCAGGAGACAGACACAACACACAGCCAGGAGGAGGAGCCAGGCAAGGCCGTGACAGCAGTAATTCATTCAGCACGCGACTCTCACAGTGCATTATGGGTATTCTCTCGCCGTTGAGTGTACATCAGTTGTACACTCGTTAGTGCGGTGCATTTTGGGATTTAATGAGTGCACTCAATAATGTCCACTATGGTTTCAGACACCACTACAAATGGCTGTCCCCTCAGTGCCCTATTTAAGGGTATAGGGGGCTATTTCAGACACAGCCTTAGTTTTTGGTTTCCTTGGTTACTGGTTATGTCCTCCTTTGGTTAAAGACTGTCTATTTGTATTTTCTTTATCTTTGTGTGTGCTGACTACATGTTACAGGAACAGCAAGAGGATGAAAATAACAATTTATTGGGCGAATTACCCTAACAATTTCTGCCTAAATTCCTCTGGTGGTTACTGGTCTGGCCTTCTCAGTACAGAACATATGACTATATTGGCAGAATTTTACTGTCTCCATAGCTTTAGTGTTCAAGCTGTGTTGTGTGTTTGCATATAGAACTACTGGCACTTCAAGCTTCCCTTCAATCTCTACCTTTGTGACAGCTTGAAAACCGAGTCACAACACATTTGTTCTCTCTCTGCTGAGTCAAGCAAGTCCTAAACAAAGGCAAAAGAGAGGCCTTGTGTTTTTCCTCTCTTATTTCCATTTGTCACGCTGTCTTTCCAACTGATCCGTCTCTGATTCGAGCAGCTGGCCAAAAAATAAAAATAAAACAGCTTTGTATTTTATCTTAGAAACACTGTAATTAATTACAGATTTATGTTTTTCTTTTCTAACACACAAGTGGTAAATTACATTTTAAACTACTTACTGTGGACATTTTTTGGATTGTCTTATTTTTCCACAGCGGTTTTACCATTCATAATAAGACTACATTTATTTTTTAATTGATACATTCATTCTGTCTCCAATCATTTAAGTAATTTCAGACTAAAAATGCAGGATGCTAATATATAAATCTCTGCTGCCACCAAGTGGTGAGACTGATACAAACACAACACTGTATCAAGACAGTGTTATATGATGACCATGTGATGTTATGTTTTCAGATTCCTCACAATTTTTCATTATGAATTTTCAGATTTTCTATGAATTTTACAAGTAGTTTACAGATGTTAATGATTACTGGATAGTGAAAATCTTTTCACACTGACAATTTTTAATCTACACAATTATTTAAATGATTAAATAATTTATAACTAAGCAAAATTAGAAAAATGCATATCAATTAAAAAAAATTTCCATGACTTTTAAATATTTTCTTATATCCAGGCTTGGAAAATGGACATCACAATTTCAATTTCCCTAATATGACCAGGTTTTACATGACTATAATTCATAGTGTAAAATAAAAGCAAATATAGGATAGAAGATTCTGCCATTTAACAAAATCTTTATAGCTATAACTTGTTTTGTTTTCAGAATTTTAACTTTATTTTCAATAAGTAAATTTAAAGTGGTTGAATAATAATAATTAACTGCATGTTGTAATTTAAGCACATATTTAAATGTAGTGGGGTTGATTTTTTGTATGAACATCCAGAGCATATATTTTGACTTTGATTAAAAACATGATTGTGCTTGCTTATGGCCTGTTAACACCAAGGACGATAACTATAATGATAACGATAAATAAATAGTTATTCAAAATATGACAGAATATCCATATATTAGATTTAGACTGCATTTTATTAAAGGATAATTACAATCTAATAAAGCTAATATCACATATATGGCATGGGCTTTTTTGTTCAACCGAATGAATTTTGGCAGAATTGTGTAGCCTATGTTTTAAATTTCACCCTCGTTTTCTTTCATCTATTTTACACTAGGTACACACGATAGTTACACTTAGGACCTTAATGTTTCCAATAATGTTTAATTCTAGAGAAATCAGCAATTTTAACCAGTGTTACGTCCCAGCTGTGTCCGAAATCACACCCATTGGACTGATATGGAATCAGTCCAATGGAGAGACGGAACGTCATAGGCGGGTGACGTCACGAACCAGGAAACTATAAAGCACCCCCAAAACACAAGCGCGACAGCTTCTGATAGGCCTGAAGGAAGCGCTAACGGGCATGCTGGGAGTATGGCAGAACGACGCAGCGTCTCGTTCCCTATCAGGTAACTAGGGTTACATACGTAACCGAGACGTTCCCTTTCAAGGGAACTCGAGCTGCGTCAAGCTGTGGGAACGCCAATACCCGCGTCGCCATAGGAGCAAATGACCGTCATGTGGGAGAGGAGGACGAGAGCACCTGCGCCCCAGGAGTGGAACTTAAGTCCAATTCATAGAACTTAACAAATGTATGCGGTGAGGACCACCCAGCCGCATCACAAACATCACTTAGCGATACTCCTGAAAACAATGCCTTAGAAGCAGCCATACTCCTAGTAGAGTGGGCTCGTACAGCCAAAGGTGAAGGCTGACCAGCCGACTCATAAGCAAGTGAGATGGCCTCAACCACCCACTTGCTCATTCTCTGTTTAGACGCGGGACACCCTTTCCTGGGTGGCCCAAAGCACACAAATAACTGTTCTGATTTCCTCCACAGGGCAGCTCTGTGGACGTAAGCGTCTAACGCCCTAACCGGGCAGAGAAGGTTAAATTTCTCCTGATCTGATGACACAAAAGGAGGAGGATAGAAAGCCTGCAGCACTGTAGGTCTAACAGCATTAGTAGGGACCTTAGGGACATAACCTGGTCTAGGGTATAGAAAAGCCTTAACCATACCAGGCGAAAACTCCAGGCACGAGGGTGCAACCGACAGAGCCTGCAAATCTCCGATTCTCTTAAGTGAGGAGATTGCAAGCAGAAAAAGAGTTTTATAAGTGAGAAATTTCTCAGAAACTTCCTCAATAGGTTCAAAGGGGGCCAAAGAAAGGCCCTCCAGTACAATGGCCAAATCCCAAGTCGGCACCCTCATACGAACTGCGGGCCTCAGCCTCAAAGTGCCACGAAGGAAGCGAGTTATAAGTGGGTGTCTCCCAAGAGAAACTCCACTGAAAGGGACATGGTAAGCAGCTAGTGCCGCCACATACACCTTTAGTGTGGAGGGGGATAACCCTGCAGAGAAACGATCCTGCAGAAACTCCAGCACTGCACCCACTGGGCCGTTAACTGGGTCCTGCCGGTGTTCTGCACACCAAGAAGTGAAAAGTTTCCACTTCAGGGCATATAACTTCCTCGTGGACGGAGCTCTGGAGTGAAGGATGGTCTCAACAACCTCAGTTGAGAGACCAGATTATATGAGCTGGGCCCCCTCAGAGGCCAAGCCCACAGTTTCCACAACTCTGGGCGGGGGTGAAATATCGTACCGCCCTCCTGAGAGAGTAGATCCCTCCTGATCGGAATCTCCAAGGGAGAGCCGTCCAGAAGAGATATTAGGTCCGCGAACCATACTCGGGCCGGCCAGAACGGGGCTACTAGAAGTAGGCTGACCCCGTCCCGGCGAACCCTCTCCAGAACCCCTGGTAGCAGAGCAACCGGGGGAAAAGCATACAGACGTGACCTCGGCCACGGCTGTACCAGAGCGTCCAACCCCAGAGGGGCTGGCTGACTGATGGAGAACCACAGATGACAGTGCGTTGTCTCCTTGGAAGCGAATAGGTCCACCTCGGCGCGACCGAAACTCAACCAAAGGAGCTCCACCACCTCGGGGTGGAGCCTCCATTCCCCCGGCCTCGGCCTCTGCCTCGACAGGGAGTCTGCTACCACATTCAAATAACCAGGAAGATACATAGCTCTCAGAGACCGTAACTTCCCCTAGGACCACAGGAGGATCTGACGGGCCAACTTGTAAAGTGGACGCGACCGCAGGCCCCCCTGATGATTTATATACGAGACCACCGACATGTTGTCTGACTGAACTAGCACATGATGACCTCTGAGGTCTGCTAGGAAGTGTTTCAAAGCTTGGAACACCGCCAACATCTCTAGACAATTTATATGCCATGATAGATGATGGTCCTGCCACAGACCTTGGGCTGGACGACCACTCATGACCGCCCCCCACCCTGTGAGGGAAGCATACGTCGTTAGCGTTACGCGACGACAAAGAGCCCCCAACACAGGCCCTTTGGATAGGAACCAGGTTTCTTTCCACATGACCAGAGCACAAAGGCAGTGCCGCGTGACTTTAATCGTGCGGAGGGGATTTCCCCTCGGGGAGAATCCCTTGGTCCGGAGCCACCACTGCAGTGGTCTCATGTACAACAGGCCGCAAGGTATAACGTTGAATGCTGCTGCCATCAGACCCAACAGTCTCTGAAACTGTTTTACAGTGAGTAGCTGGCCTAGCTTTACTTGTTTCATAGCTGAAAGAATCGAAGCGATGCGGGTCGGAGAAAGTCGCGCCCGCATCGAGACCGAATCCCAAACGACGCCCAGAAAAGTGGTCTTCTGAGAAGGAGATAATACACTTTTCTTTGCGTTCAGCCTCAACCCAAACTTTCTTATATGAGCGAGAACGACATCTCGATGCTGAACCGCCATCTGCTCTGTCTGAGCTAAAATCAACCAATCGTCGATGTAATTGAGGATACGAATGCCCTGAAACCTCAGGGGCACTAAAGCTGCATCCATGCATTTCGTGAAAGTGCGGGGAGATAAAGCTAGGCCAAATGGAAGAACCTTGTACTGGTACGCCTCGCCCCCGAAGGCGAACCTCAGGAACTTCCTGTGTTGTGGAAGGATGGAAATATGGAAGTACGCGTCCTTCAGATCTATCGTGACAAACCAGTCCTCGGATCTGATTTGTGACACGATCTGCTTGATAGTGAGCATCTTGAATTTTAGCTTCCCTACCGAGCGATTCAACAGGCGCAGATCTAAAATTGGACGCAACCCCCCATCCTTCTTTGGAACGATGAAATATCGTCTGTAAAAACCTGACTCCAAACTGGGAGGAGGAACCCGTTCTATAGCCTCCTTTTGAAGGAGCGCTTTCACCTCTTGTTCCATTACCAGAGCCTGCTTGGGGCCCACCACTGTGGGCAGAACCCCTCTGAATTTTGGTGGACGACACCTGAATTGGATAGCATAACCCTTTTTTACTGTGTGCAGAACCCACTGAGATATTTTTGGAAGGCTTTTCCACTCTGCCAGAAATACTACTAAGGGTACCAGTCTCTCGAGACTGGCCTCTGGTGTAGCTTGAGCAGCAAACACAGCGCCCTGTAATGGCGCACCGGCAGGGAATGACTGGCTTAACTGCTCTGAGACCCTCCTCAGAGGGGGCGAGCGTCCCTCGGGAAAGCGCTCGCTGAGACCGTCTGTGCCCCGGCATGAAGGCGGGGTTGGCAGAACGGGCCCCTGAGGGCACCGAAGAAGAGCGGGCACCGTGTAATGCGGTGAACACCTCTCTCCCACGGCAGGGACCACCCTCAGCATCCTGACGCCAGTGGCGTCAGGACTTCTTCTTTGCCGAAGCCTTCTTGGCCATAATAACTGTCCTCAGATCAGTTTTGCCAGAAGACTTCGGCTGAGAGTGCCGCGTCTGGTCCCACTGTTTGGAAGGGGGAACGCGAGACGCGACACTCTGGTTCTGTTGCGCCCTATGTGAGGAGCTGACTGACGGCCTGGACTGCTACCGCCCAACAGTACCGGGGACATGAATTTTAAGAGGCATACATTTCTGAAACGCTGCTGACTGTTTCTTCTCTTCCTGAAATCTATCTATGACAGTATTGACAGAATCACCAAAAAGACCATGAGGAGAGAGCGGAGCGTCCAAAAGAAAAGCTTTGTCTTTTTCTTTCATGCCAGAGAGATTTAACCATAGATGCCTCTCTGCGGCCACCAGGGCTGCCATAGTACGGCCCATTAGCTTGGCCGACTCCTTGGTGGCGCGCAGAGATAAATCTGCAGCCTGACGCAGTTCGGGAACTACGTCAGTGCTGACCTCTTGAGTGTCACTCACATCCTTTAATAAGTCAGCCTGGTATGCCTGCAAGATGGACATCGTGTGCAGGCACGCCGAGGCTTGACCGGCCGCCGAATACGCCTTACCCACTAAAGCTGATGTACTTCTAAGAGGCTTAGAGGGTAAAAGTGGTGCTTTAAAAGAAGATGCAGCTTCAGCAGAAAGATGACTAGCAAGCGCCTCTTCTGCTTTGGGCATCGCCCCATAACCATGAGATTTTGCCCCCACAATGTTTGAATAAGTGGACGTTTGAGGGCTGAAAACACGATAAGAGACCGGCTTTTTCCACGATCTCGAAACCTCTGTGTGGAGATCAGGGAAGAAGGGCAAGCACCGGCGTGGAGGTTGAGAACGGGAAGGCAAAAATCTTTCATCTAATTTAGATTTTTCTCCAGACTCCTGCCTAACAGCTGGCCTCTCGATGCTTAACTTAGAAACAGCACGAGTGAGCACCTCCATAAGCTCCTCACTTTCGGGAGAGCGAGATGGCGAATCATCGAAATCTCCCGCATCCAGACTAACAACATCCAGATCCTCAGAACTGGATCGTTGCAGTACTGGGGCCTCAGTTCGGGGGGAAGAAACCGCATAGCGTGCTTCCGAACCCGAGACTGAGGCACTGGATCTAACAGGTAAGGGCTGAGATAGGGCAAAGCCCGTCTCAAGCCCCGCTGTTAGATCCATCTGCGATCCCCACGAATGACGTCGCCGCTCAGCCTCGGCATAAGCGGGACCCGATCCGCGGGGATCGCGAACCGAACCACTCTCCTCAAAGAGTGATCGGCGGGAGCGGAGCATTCTAAGAGGCAAACGCTCGCAATGCTCACAATCAGCCCCCTCGAGAGCTGACTGGGCATGCTGCACTCCCAAACAAACAACACATAAGCTGTGTGTATCCCCGCCCATTAAATAGCGTTTCACCTAATAAAACCACTGTAATTATGAAATATGACCTATTAATGCATTTACCACGGACAGCCTATTTGGACCCCGTCAAATAAGTTACAGGTGGGCCCTTACTTTGCCCACCTGTAACTTATTTGACAGGGTCCAAATAGGCTGTCTGTGGACAGTCCATTTTTAGGCTACAGTGGGCCATTAATTTGCCCACCTGTAACTTATTTGACAGGGTCCAAATAGGCTGTTCGTGGTCAATGCATTTTTAGGCTACAGTGGGCCCTTAATTTGCCCACCTGCAACTTATTTGACAGGGTCCAAATAGGCTGTTCGTGGACAGTCCATTTTTAGGCTAATTATGCATAATTGATAGCTTTAATGTACATCAGTGTGTAGTATTGTGGCCCCTGTGTGGTGTACAGTAGGTTTCACCTAATAAAACCACTGTAATTATGAAATATGACCTATTAATGCATTGACCACGGACAGCCTATTTGGACCCCGTCAAATAAGTTACAGGTGGGCCCTTACTTTGCCCACCTGTAACTTATTTGACAGGGTCCAAATAGGCTGTTCGTGGACAGTCCATTTTTAGGCTACAGTGGGCCCTTAATTTGCCCACCTGTAACTTATTTGACAGGGTCCAAATAGGCTGTCTGTGGACAGTCCATTTTTAGGCTACAGTGGGCCCTTAATTTGCCCACCTGTAACTTATTTGACAGGGTCCAAATAGGCTGTTCGTGGTCAATGCATTTTTAGGCTACAGTGGGCCCTTAATTTGCCCACCTACAACTTATTTGACAGGGTCCAAATAGGCTGTTCGTGGACAATCCATTTTTAGGCTAATTATGCATAATTGATAGCTTTAATGTACATCAGTGTGTAGTATTGTGGCCCCTGTGTGGTGTACAGTAGGTTTCACCTAATAAAACCACTGTAATTATGAAATATGACCTATTAATGCATTGACCACGGACAGCCTATTTGGACCCCGTCAAATAAGTTACAGGTGGGCCCTTACTTTGCCCACCTGTAACTTATTTGACAGGGTCCAAATAGGCTGTTCGTGGACAGTCCATTTTTAGGCTACAGTGGGCCCTTAATTTGCCCACCTGTAACTTATTTGACAGGGTCCAAATAGGCTGTCTGTGGACAGTCCATTTTTAGGCTACAGTGGGCCCTTAATTTGCCCACCTGTAATTTTTTTGACAGGGTCCAAATAGGCTGTTCGTGGTCAATGCATTTTTAGGCTACAGTGGGCCCTTAATTTGCCCACCTACAACTTATTTGACAGGGTCCAAATAGGCTGTTCGTGGACAATCCATTTTTAGGCTAATTATGCATAATTGATAGCTTTAATGTACATCAGTGTGTAGTATTGTGGCCCCTGTGTGGTGTACAGTAGGTTTCACCTAATAAAACCACTGTAATTATGAAATATGACCTATTAATGCATTGACCACGGACAGCCTATTTGGACCCCGTCAAATAAGTTACAGGTGGGCCCTTACTTTGCCCACCTGTAACTTATTTGACAGGGTCCAAATAGGCTGTTCGTTGACAGTCCATTTTTAGGCTACAGTGGGCCCTTAATTTGCCCACCTGCAACTTATTTGACAGGGTCCAAATAGGCTGTTCGTGGACAGTCCATTTTTAGGCTAATTATGCATAATTGATAGCTTTAATGTACATAAGTGTGTAGTATTGTGGCCCCTGTGTGGTGTACAGTAGGTTTCACCTCATAAAACCACTGTAATTATGAAATATGACCTATTAATGCATTGACCACGGACAGCCTATTTGTACCCCGTCAAATAAGTTACAGGTGGGCCCTTACTTTGTCCACCTGTAACTTATTTGACAGGGTCCAAATAGGCTGTTCATGGACAGTCCATATTTAGGCTAATTATGCATAATTAATAGCTTTAATGTACATCAGTGTGTTGTATTGTGTCCCCTGTGTGGTGTACAGTAGGTTTCACCTCATAAAACCACTGTAATTATGAAATATGACCTGTTAATGCATTGACCACGGACAGCCTATTTGGACCCCGTCAAATAAGTTACAGGTGGGCCCTTACTTTGCTCACCTGTAACTTATTTGACAGAGTCCCTGTAAGCTGTCCATGGACATGCCATTTTAAGTCTAATAATGCATAGTTCTTCTGATGCGACACATAGGCCATTCGTGGCCACACAGGTGGTTAGTGGGATGAATAGGCTGTTCGTGGTCACATAGGTGCACAGTGGGATGAATAGGCTGTCCGTGGTCACTGGGCGGGGCCACGGGCCGTCACTTAGATTGGCCGTGGACAGACGGGCCGTTCGTGGTCAAACAGGCTGTCAGTGGGACAAATAGGCTGTCCGTAGTCACTGGGCGGGGCCACGGGCCGTCACTTAGATTGGCCGTGGACGGACGGGCCGTTCGTGGTCAAGCAGGCTGTCAGTGGGACGAACAGGCTGTCCGTGGCCAGACAGGCGGTCAGTGGGATGAATAGGCCGTTCGTGGTCAAACAGGCTGTCAGTGGGACGAATAGGCTGTCCGTGGTCACTGGGCGGGGCCACGGGCCGTCACTTAGATTGGCCGTGGACAGACGGCCCGTTCGTGGTCAAACAGGCTGTCAGTGGGACGAATAGGCTGTCCGTGGCCAGACAGGCGGTCAGTGGGATAAATAGGCCGTTCGTGGTCAAACAGGCTGTCAGTGGGACGAATAGGCTGTCCGTGGTCACTGGGCGGGGCCACGGGCCGTCACTTAGATTGGCCGTGGACAGACGGGCCGTTCGTGGTCAAACAGGCTGTCAGTGGGACGAATAGGCTGTCCGTGGTCACTGGGCGGGGCCACGGGCCGTCACTTAGATTGGCCGTGGACGGACGGGCCGTTCGTGGTCAAACAGGCTGTCAGTGGGACGAATAGGCTGTCCGTGGTCACTGGGCGGGGCCACGGGCCGTCACTTAGATTGGCCGTGGACGGACGGGCCGTTCGTGGTCACACAGGCTGTCGGTGGGACGAATAGGCTGTCCGTGGTCACTGGGCGGTCGGTGGGATGAATAGGCCGTTCGTGGTCACATAGGTGGTTGGTGGGATGAATAGGCTGTTCGTGGTCACACAGGCGGTTAGGGGGACGAATAGGCTGTTCGTGTCAGTGGGCGGGGCCAGGGGCCGTCACTTAGGTTGGCCGTGGGCGAAAAGGCCGTTCGTGGTCACACGGGCGGTTAGGGGCTACGAATAGGCTGTTCGTGTCAGTGGGCGGGGCCAGGGGCCGTCACTCAGGTTGGCCGTGGGCGAAAAGGCCGTTCGTGGTCACACGGGCGGTTAGGGGGACGAATAGGCTGTTCGTGTCAGTGGGCGGGGCCAGGGGCCGTCACCCGGGGTTGGCCGTGGGCGAAAAGGCCGTTCGTGGTCACACAAGCGGTCGGTGGGACGAATAGGCTGTTCGTGTCAGTGGGCGTGGCCAGGGGGCTGTTCGCAGGTCACAGGTGGGACAGACGGGCGCTCCGTGGTCGGTGGGTGCGGTCAGGGAATTTCGCGAAAGGGCGGTCAGGGGGATGCGCGTGCGCTCCGTGGACGCCCGCCTGCAACCTTTTCGGCGCGCGTCGAATCGACTGAGGGCGGTCGGCGAGTCGCCCCCCTGTGGCGGACGCCCCTATCGCGGGCGAGGGGGCCGGATTTCGTCGGGCTCCCGCGGGCCCCCCCCGGCGGCCCGGCGCCGTCGGCCGGTCCCCGAAAAAAATCGCCTAGGGGGCGTCGCGCGGGGGTCCACTAACCTCCTACCACGGACTACCTTTCAAGCTGTCCGCGGACCCCTTCCCTAACCTGGTGGCCTAAAGGGCGTAAGATATTACGCAATACGAGAGATACTCTCGTAAGAGAACGTACTCGGTTACTGACGTAACCTCGGTTCTCTCTAGAGAGGGAACAAGTACTGCGTATCTTGCCGTGGATACAACAGCGCTGGTTCGCTTCAGTGATGAAAACCAGTTTGTATCAGCCTGTCGAGCATATTTATAGGCAAAGGCCACGCCTATTCTGGCGGGATGTGACGAAATGGGCGCGAAGCACCCCCATTGGGTATCACGTCACGCAGGGCCTCTCTCGATAGGCTGCTGCTGTTGCCGCAGGGCAGCCAATAGGCGCGCGAGCCGTCTTGCCTATGTCTGCTTGCTGCCGCACAGCGTTTTACAATAATTCAAAATTAAGGATAATTTTTGGCTTCAATATCTCGTGGAAAAGAGGTTTTCCCCATAGCGTAAGATATTACGCAGTACTCGTTCCCTCTCTAGAGAGAACCAAGGTTACGTTAGTAACCGAGTACGTTTCAAGCCCAGACGTCTCCAAGCAGCACATCAGTAATGACTTTATGAACTACTTTACTTACAAGATTGATAATATCAGGGAGAAAATTATAACTATGCAACCGCCTACTACAGTATCGCATCAGACAGTGCATTGTAGTCTCCCTGACGAAAAATTCGATTCATTCATTGCTATAGGAGAGGGTGAATTTTCTAAACTCGTTAAATCATCTAAATCGACAACATGTATGTTAGACCCTATACCGAATAAACTACTGATAGAGATGCTTCCAGAGGTCATAGATCCTCTTCTTAATTTTATTAATTCATCTTTGTCACTAGGATATGTACCAAAAACTTTTAAGCTGGCTATTATTAAACCGCTTATTAAAAAAACGCAACTTGATCCTACAGAATTAGTCAATTACAGGCTAATCTCAGATCTTTTTGTCAAAGATACTAGAAAAAGCAGTTTCCTCACAAGTCACAACTATGTTTCTCTTTAGAAAGAAATGGTATCTGCGAGGATTTTCAGTCAGGATTTAGACCATACCATTATAGTAGGGCCTACTGAGACTGCTCTCATTAGAGTTACAAATTATTTGCTCTTATCATCCGATCGTGGTTGTATCTCTCTATAAGTATTACTTGATCTTAGTGCTGCATTTGATACCATCGACCACAACATTCTTTTAAATAGACTCAAATTATGTTGGCATTAGTGGAATTGCATTAGCACGGTTTAGATTAAAGACGAAACAATACGAGAATACAGTCTTCCAAAGACGTTCTTTTTTTTTTTTTTACATTGCGGTATATATATATATGTACACAGTTTTTTATTTATTTACATTTTTTATTTAAAAAGTCATGCAAATTCACTGCTCAAAATTGGGGAATTCTAGATGACAGCAAACAAACGATCTCTCTAAGCTACATCTTTTTATTGAAAATTGCATGAGACAGGGATGAGTCTGTGATCTTCCTTCAGTTTTGTGATATGCTAATACTATTTTAATTTACTTGTGATTCTTTTCATTAACACTTTGTTTTGGCAGACTATCTCAGGAAAATCATTTTTGTGTCCTCTTTGCCTGACCAGTGGCACAGTGGCATTTGGAGTGTCTGGGATGCTCTGTGACTCGTTAGAATTCAATCGATGTTGACAGCAAAACCAAGTTCAGCATTCTGGGGAGTGCAGCAAGATACTGAAGTGCCGCGTTTATGGGGTGATTAAAGTCTCAGCCATGCAAAAATATTGAGTTAGAGAAATATATCAAAGGACAAAGCTTGAAGCTGTAATAGCCTGGAGTACGTCTACATTAATAATGTTGCTAATTTCTCCTGCTCTTCGCCTCAGTACCACTGTTATATTATTTTTGCTTTCTTGTTTGGCTTAGTATTTGCATAAAAAATGTTTAAATTAATCAATGTTTGTTAGAACTAGGAGCTTATTTTCAAATTAAGTGCTCCTATTTTAAAGAGTTTCTGCAGTGAACACAAAAAATCCTTTATAGGAATTCCTTCGATGGGGTTCATTCATGAATACGAAATTAATGTACAATTTTATGTAACACTCAAATCACCCCTAAATCACTGCTTTATATGCTCTGTGCACTGATACCTTACAGAACCAATTAACTCCTGATTTTTGCTTTCTTGTTTGGCTTAGTATTTGCATAAAAAATGTTTAAATTAATCAATGTTTGTTAGAACTAGGAGCTTATTTTCAAATTAAGTGCTCATATTTTAAAGAGTTTCTGCAGTGAACACAAAAAATCCTTTATAGGAATTCCTTCGATGGGGTTCATTCATGAATACGAAATTAATGTACAATTTTATGTAACACTCAAATCACCCCTAAATCACTGCTTTATATGCTCTGTGCACTGATACCTTACAGAACCAATTAACTCCTGAAAGGAACCAGTCAGTGTTCATGTGATTGCAAACTGCAATCACTAGGTGGCAAATTCTCCTCAGATTAGAGAAGGTATCCATTATCTAAGAAGTTAATGCATATCACTATGGCTGTGTGATTTAACATATAACTAAACACCTGCTACACTGTCAAATCACTGCTACACTGTCAAATCACTGCTAAACATGCTAGTCAAATCTGGTTAAATGGAGGTAAAGGTCACGATGAAGTTTCTGTGTATGTATTTTTTTATTACTACTTTCTGTATAATATTACAGTTTTACTTTTAATATTACAGTTTTACTTTCTGTATATTACTTTCTTTATAATATTACAAATTTCAAATTCAAAATTCAAATTTAAGGCACTGATGTTTGCCTACAAGAAGACAACTGGCTCTGCACCAATATACCTAAACTCGCTAATCCAGACTTCTGCCCCTGCCTCCAGAAGCTTGCATTGTGCAAGTGAATGACGCCTCGTGGTGCCATCCCAAAGAGGCACAAAATCTCTCTCACTGACCTTTTCCTAGACGCTTTTATCCAAAATGACTTACAAATGAGGAGAACAATATAAGCAATCAGACCAGCAAGAACAACCAAATAGAATAGTATAGAATAGAAAAGGTAAGTGCAAGTATTAATTGATCAGGTGCTGATGAAAAAAAAAAAGTGTCTTTAGACATTTTTTAAAAATGGTTAAAGACTCAGCTGCTCTAGCTCTCCAGTCATTCCACAAGTTGGGAACGGTCCAGGAAAAGGTCTTGTAGGCAAACATGAGTGCCTTAAATTTGATGGGAGCGGCTTAAAAGTGAACGTTAAATAGTCATTAACTTCAGTGTTACTGTAGTCACCGAATTTAGTTTACACATGAATGGTATCCTACTGGTCATACTACAACACTTGATAAAAATGTGCTTTTTAAAATTGAACATTTTTCATAATGTAAAATGTGCAAAGGGGTTTTGCACTTTGCAGACAGTCCCTTATTCTGATGGGTTTCTCAGCCACCTGCTTAGAGACCAATTTATATTATAAAGCTTGTTTTGAGGAAAATTGGGTTGTAGATCATTGTCTCCGTTACTATTATTTTGAATAGGTGTGTCACAGCCCGGCTCAGAGGTTGTGACAAAGCGGGATGCAAAACCTTAATCAAAAGATAACCAATTTATTGACCAAACAAAACCAGAATTAAACACAAAATGCCGACAACAAAACAAAACACGGAAAGGGAACAGTCACGCCGGAGGGTGAACCCCTCGCTCGTTCCTCCTAAAGGCAGAGAGCAGGAAGCTTTTATCTGGAAGAGATACTCCCACCCCAGGTGTCCTCCAACAGCTCTCAGGATTGCAGCCCCGCCCCACTGAAACACACAGACATAGCACAAACAAGTATAGAGGCCGTCACACTCCCCCCCATATAAAGGGGGTCCCCAGAAGGAAACCCGCCAACAAATATTACTCCCACTTAAGCACAAAAACATTGACAATCAGAATCAGCCCAAAACAAACCCCTCAATTCATTCAAGGATAAATGAATAAATACTTAACTAGCCACTACGGTTCCAATCATCCGCATCTTTCATTCCCACTTCTGGTTCAGCAGTCGATATACCTAAAGGGCAGTTTAAAGAATCCAGAAGCGGCAAACGACTAGAAGTACAAAACAATTACCCTAACGGCGCCCTAGACAGCGCATCCGCAATTATATTGTCCACTCCCTTCACATAACGAACGTCCAAGCAATAGGACTGCAAAAACAATGACCATCGAATCAATCTTTGGTTCGGACACTGCAAAGAATTTAAAAACGTCAACGGATTATGATCGGTAAAGACCACCACAGGAGCACTACCACTAACATAAACATCAAAATGTTTTAGAGCCAAAATCAGAGCAAGCGGTTCCTTTTCGATCACAGAATAATTCCCCTGGTAACGATTAAATTTCTTTGAAAAGAAACTAACCGGCCTCTCAATACCACAGTCATCCTCTTGCATAAGGACCGCTCCAGCCCCTACCTGGCTCGCATCCACATACAATTTAAACGATCTATCCAAACGTGGCGCCATCAACACCGGAGCAGTACATAGAAGCGTTTTGACATGTTGGAAGGCACTTTGACAAACAGGGGACCAGAAAAAGTTGACTTTATCCCTCAACAGATCAGTGAGAGGTGCTACAATGCTAGAAAAGTTTCTACAGAATGCTCTGTAATAACCTAACAGGCCTAGAAAACGCATCAACTCTTTTTTAGTTGTTGGAACTGGAAACTGCTCCACCGCCTGAATTTTTGCATTCACCGGACGCACCTGACCCTGTCCAACTACCTGGCCAAGATAAGTCACGGTCGCTCTCGCAAACTCACACTTTGCGAGGTTGACCGTGAGCTTTGCCTCCGCCAAACGAGTAAACAATTCACACATACGTTCCAAGTGACTATCCCAGGTGTTAGAATAACTGACTACATCGTTAAGATATACAGCGCAACCCTGCATGTCCCCTACAACGTGATTCATGAGACGCTGAAAGGTCGCAGGTGAATTACGAAGCCCAAACGGCATTACCTTATACGAATATAAGCCCTTTGGAGTAATAAACGCAGCAATCTCACGAGCACGTCTAGACAAGGGCACCTGCCAGTAGCCTTTAAGGAGATCAAACTTACTGACAAATTTCGCAGCACTGACCTGATCGATGCAGTCATCCATTCTCGGGAGGGGAAACGAATCTGGCTTGGTAACAGAGTTCACTCTACGAAAATCAGTGCAAAAGCACATTGTACCATCCGACTTAGGAACAAGTATACAGGGAGAAGCCCAGCTAGAAAAACTAGGTTCAGCAATGTTATTTTCCAACATATATTTTAACTGCTCCTCCATTTGCTTTTGTTTATCCATATTTACCCGATAAAATCTCTGCTTTATGGGCTTCTCAACATCCACCTCAATGTCATGTTCTATCAAATGAGTGCACGTCGGGGAATCAGAAAATAAACAAGAAAAATGATTAATTAATTCTGTCAACTGCTCCGCACGGGCCACCGGCAAATGAGCAAACAATTTTTCCTGTTCAATCAAAGTCTGTGAGTTGTTAAAACCACCTATAGACATTTCTTCCACCTCATCCAATGTTTTAACAATGTCTCTGCCGTCAGTTTTAACTGAACCTGTAGAGATCGCGACACACGCTGCCTGAGCTCGGACTACTGTATGAGGACCACCACACGCAGCAGGCTGAAGTACACCAGTAAAATAAGGTTTTAGTAAATTTACATGACAGAGCTGTGTACTTTTCCTATGCTCTGGAGTTGCAATAACGTAATTTTGCTCTGACACCTTCTTTACAATCGTATAAGGTCCTGCAAACTTAGCCTGAAATGGAGAACTAATTACGGGAAACAGAGCCAACACCTGGTCTCCCTGGCTAATCGTGCGTAACTCAGCATACCGATCATACCACGATTTCATTTTCTCCTGAGATGACGCCAAATTTGTTTTCGCCAACATCCCAGCTGTAAAAAGGTGATGTCGAAACCCATTAAAAAAATCTATCAAGTTTACATGAGGTTCAACATCTTTCCAACCATCTGCCAATGCTCCTAACGGACCCCGTACTTTATGCGCAAAACACAAGCTCATTCGGGGAAAACCCCAAGCTCTCCTGTGTAACTTCTCTAGCTGAAAGCATTAATCAGGACATACCTTCCTCCCAGTCCCCACCTAATTCAGTGCAATATGCTCGTAACAGGGATTTTAACGTTTGATAGAAACGTTCTAACGCCCCCTGACTCTGCGCATGATAGGCCGAGGCTTGCACATGACGAACACGAAGTTGTTTTAAAACCTGACTGAACATATGAGAGGAAAAATTAGATCCTTGATCTGATTGAATTACCATTGGAATGCCGAAAATTGAAATAAACTGAGACAGTGCACATCACTGTTAGTAAATAATTTGCCCCCGATTTCGATCTAGGCAAAGGACCCACGTCAAATATAAGATATATGGAATTTTCATCTTTTTTTTAATCAAAATGTTGGTAAAAAATTATAAATATGAAAGGAGAGTTTTTCAAGGCGAGATCCCAAAGGGGTTTTCAAGGGTATTTTCAAGAGTATTTCAAGGCCCAGAACCCAAAGGGGTTTTCCCGCAGCCTGCCGGATCCAGGCCGTATCCAGATCTGACGAAGGACTTTCGTCTGGACCTGATGACAATGCAGTGCTGAAGTGCCAACTAGCCTCTCCCTATATGGAGGATCCCTATACCACTCTACAGATAAATTTATAGACAAGAAAAGTAGTTTGTTTAGGCATGGTTTGTAAGTAATTACAAACCTGCGCACATATATTCAAACGCACATAACTATGGAATCAATTCTTAATGCGCATGTGAAAGCCATCAGCGTCTATCACAGGTTCACGTTTAAAGCCTGTTTAGAGAGAACGGTTTTTTTTTCAAGAACCACTATGAAACCAAACCAATCTCTGTTACCTTAAATTATATGTTTATCTCTGTAAAGCTGCTTTGAAACAATCTACATTGTTAAAAGCGCTATATAAATGAGGATGACTTGATAAGATGTTCAAACTGCTGGCCCACTGCAGGAATAGCAAATAGTGGAGCAGGTTTTAAAATCCGATTCGGTTTACCTGTAAGCTGACACGTACGACACGTTTTAATATAGGCGGAAACATCCTTTTTTACACAAGGCCAAAAAAAATGCCTCAACACTCTGTCATAAGTCTTATTAACGCCTGCATGCCTGATTCGTTATGCGCCACCTTCAAAACCGCCTCACGAAATTTTAACGGCAGCACAACCTGAAAAAGCGGTTCCCCAAGGACTTTACCTTTATGATCCACCCACTTTCTCACTAACAATGAGTTCTGGAGAAAATATCCCCTGGCACTATCCTCCATCTCAGCGTCGGGCTTCACATGCTGAAACAGCTCAGACAAATGAGGTTTGAAAAACAAGGTTCGGGAGGAGCAGGTGCAGTTAATTAACCCAATCAGCACCAGTGGGGAGCAATCAGTAATCAATCTAGGACAGGATAATATCAGCAGAACCCACACTGGTTCCTTGACAGTTTATCAGCATCTTGGCTTACCTTGCTGCTGCCATGTCTCAAAGCCTTTCTTCCGAAGACGAAGCAAACATCCCAATGGATCCCCCGCAGTCTGCTGGACCTGGGATAATTCCTCCTTCTCCGGACATCGCGCCGGAGCCTCCATCTCGCGGCCGCACGCCAGCCCGAACAACGTCACGATCACCAAGACGCCGAGGCCAGTCTTCACTTCCTCCAGCGAGACCTCCAATTTCCTCCCCAGCTTCCTCCTACAGTTCGGCTATCCCGACGATTCCACCCATAGGAAAATGGACCGTCGCGGGTTTGAAGCAAGCTTTAAGTAATTCCGACGTACAGTTCTCACGGAAATCAAATAAAGCGGAACTGTATGATCTCTACGTCTCCCTTCAACCAACTAACCTCTCTCCAAGGCCTGCATCAGCTTCAAGGACGGGCAACAGGCAAAACAGAGCCCACAGGGTCTACAATCCGGCTCAGACAACACCACCATATTCCACCCGCACAAGATCCGGCTCTCTCCATCCACTAAGCCGCAGCAACAGGCCTTCAGCAAGCCTAGGCCGCGCCCCAGAGTTCACCGAAGCAAGACCACAACCACCTTCCTATACGACTCAGCATGCCACCACAGATCACACCGCAGCAGTGACAGTCGCAGCCGGGCCCAGCGGCCTCTTTTCAGCCCCTCAGCCACATCCTCCGATGGCTTCTACCCCTTTTCTTTCTCAGTGGCCTCCAGCTCCTGTCGAAGACATTAGCGCAAAGCTACCTCCATCAGCTGCGCATGCCCAAGCCTTCCAACAGGACTACCCAGGAATTTCTAACTCCTCCTCTTTTCAGTGGCCTGCAGCCCCAGTAGCGCAAGCAAGCGCAGGCCAACCTCCGCTCACAGCACAGGCCTACGCTTCTCACTTTCACCCCTCCCTTCCTTCCTGCCCTCTACCAAACTTTCCTTATCCTATAGAGGGCAACCCAAGCATGAGGCCGCCGCCGACATCTGCAGCCCCGGCTCAGGCTCTTTCCAGCTCTTCCCTCCAAACTAAATCCCAATATTCTCTTTTTACAGCAACACAGATGCCCATCCCGCCTAATGCCACCGCCATGGAACCGCCTCCAGTGTCACACAACATCCGGGCACAAATCCTTTCAGGTGCGGATGTAGATCTCTCTTCACTCCTTTCTCTGCTTCCTGCATCCGAACCAGAACGGCAAATAGACTGTGGGGATTTCTCCGTCACCCTAAAAAACTCAAACACTCACTCATCCCGACAACTATCATTTTCTGAATTTTCTATTGCCTTCGCTCGTTTCACAGAGATAATTTGTTCAGCTTTCCCCCACAGGCGGCGCGAACTAAATGATTACCTGGCGATCGTAGCGGAGCTCGCGCTGTCCTATGGGGGCGGGCACTTCTATACCTACCACAAACTCTTCGCAGCAAAAAATGCAGTACGAGTCGCACAGTGGAACCAGTGCACATACTGGGGCGCACTTGATCAAGATCTCCACAGCAGGGTGTTCCTGGGCTGCAAGAACATTTCCTGCGCAGTCTGCAGGTCCGTGGCTCACTCAACAATGTCATGCCCACAAGTTAACCCTTCCATTCCACCCTGCCCAGAAACTAACCCAGCTAGGTCTACCAGCTACGTGCCGCGTCTCGCAACCGCTGTAGCAAAGCCCCAAGATTTCAGGAGAACCCCCTCCTTCGACGACAGCAGGCAGCCCTGCAACAACTTTAATGCTGGTAAATGTGTCAGACCGCGCTGCCGGTACCTGCACATTTGCAATTTCTGTGGTGGAGCCCATGCCCGCCTCGTGTGCCCCGTGTATAAATCCGCAAATAAAAAATCTAAAAATTACTTATCGACTCCTGTAAATATTTCACGCATGCACTTCGAACTAGCTCATCATCCGGACGCCGAATTTACCAAATACCTTCTGTCAGGCCTCGAAAATGGCTTTAAACCTGGCGTAGAATGCCCGCTCTCACAGAACACTATCTTTAATAATCTCCAGTCCGCCCTTGCAGAACCAGAAGTCGTCGACAACCTGATCAAAAAAAAAGTCGAATCAGGTTTCATGATCGGTCCGTTCGACAATCCCCCTTTTAGCACATTTCGTATCAGTCCCATCGGAGTAGCTACTAGGAAATTTTCTGGTAAAAAACGTCTAATAATTGACCTATCAGCCCCGCATAATTCTCCTTTACCAAGCATCAACAGCTTAATTCCACTCAATGAATTTTCGCTCAAATACCACGACATAGATCAAGCAATCGACATGATTAAAATCGCAGGTAGGGGCGCTTGGCTTGCAAAAATCGACATTACTTCTGCCTTCAAAGTAATGCCTATCCATCCAGATTCATGGCACATTTTTGGAGTACGCTGGCGCGGGAAATACTATTTCGCTGTGCGTTTAACTTTCGGATGCAAAAGCAGCCCAAAAATATTCGACATGCTATCAGAAGCCATTTGCTGGATTTTGTCCAACAATTACGCCATTCCCCACCTCATCCACCTGCTAGACGACTTTTTAATAATGTTGCCTCCCGAAGCTATCCCAGCCGCGCATTTTCTCACAGTCCAAAAAGTTTTTTCCGAACTCGGAATCCCTATTGCACACGAGAAAACGATGGGTCCAGCCACATTCATTGAGTTCCTCGGAATTAACTTGGATTAGGTCAAATTCCAAGCATCCCTGCCTAAAGAGAAAATCGATCGAATTATTCTTGTCTCATCTAACTTCCTTGACAACCCGAACCATTCCAAACGCGAATTATTATCCCTGCTCGGCCACTTAAATTTTGCTATGCGCATCATTCCGCAAGGACGCTCATTTATATCGCACCTCCTCTCACTCTCATCCTCCGTCCACGCGCTAGAGGACCCCATTTCCCTAACTCAAGCATGTCGTGAAGAACTTAGATTATGGTTAACATTCCTAAACCAATGGAACGGCTTATCATTTTTCTATAGTCATCTCGTCTCGTCCCCCGTCGATATCCAACTGTTTACAGACGCCGCCCCCTCAATCGGTTTCGGAGGATTTTACCAAGGCCGTTGGTTTGCGGCTCCTTGGCCACCGCAGGTACAGGACATGCCCCAGTCCTCAGCTCTTTTCGAGCTTTACCCTATAGTGGTAGCAGCGTTTCTGTGGGGGAAAGAATGGTCCGCTAGCAGCATATCAGTGCACTGTGACAATGATGCAAAAGTGCATTGCATTAACAAAGGCCGTTCTCATTCACCCGCCATGATGCCTCTTTTAAGGCGCCTCACCTGGATTTCAGCGTGCGACCAATTCATCATAATCGCTAAACACGTTCCCGGGTCAGAAAACCAAATCGCTGACTCTCTGTCTCGTTTTCTGTTTCAGAAATTCAGGAAGCTGGCTCCAGAGGCGGACCAACTCCCAACTCCTGTTCCTCCATTTTCAGAACTAATATTCCCGTAACTCACCCGTTAAAAGCCCTCCTTGACGCATCACTTGACACCATCCTCCAAGCAGTCTCTCCTAGAACCCTCCAGTCTTACGTGACGGCTTGGAGATGTTTCAAAGCCTTTCACTTATCTTATAAGATATTATTTCCAGATTTTTCTCTTATTTCAATCACTTCATTTATCTCATACCTTCACAACATCAAGGGCCTCCAAGTCGGGTCCATCAAAGGTTACCTGAGCGGCATTCAGTTCTTCCACAAATTGATGTACGGCGCCCCCTCCCCGGAGATAAAGAATTCCCAAACCTCCCTTCTGATCAAAGGGATTCAACGATCCCAGCCAACCCGTCCCGACACCAGACAACCCTTAACATTAGATATTCTCACTAAATGTATTTACACCCTCCGCACAGGCTTTCAGTCCCTCAATACTGCCCGCACACTAGACGCCATGTTCATTTTAGCTTTTTTCGGTTTTCTCAGATGTTCCGAACTCGCTATCACTTCCAAATTCGACCCATCAATCCACCCCACCATCTCAGATCTATCAGTTCTAGATAGCGAAACAATCTCATTTTTGATCAAACAAAGCAAAACAGATCAAACTAGGAAAGGTCATTTCATTTACATTTTCAACCTCGCATCACCAATCCAACCATACCAGTCTGTTTTGGCATATCTTCAATGGAGAACTTCTCAGGTCAAATCCCATCTCGAACCCCTGTTCATAGATGACTCCAACAAACCCGTAACACGCTTCTGGTTCCAGAGCCACCTCAAACTAGTTCTCCAACAGTCAGGCATCGCAGCCAAAAACTTCTCAAGCCACTCCTTCCGTATCGGGGCAGCAACCTCCACAGCTCAAAAAGGTCTCTCTCAACAGCAGATCCAAGCCCTCGGAAGATGGTCCTCAGATGCCTTTCAAACTTACATAAGGACCAACCAGTTCCACATTAAAAAAGCACACCAAACCCTCATTGATTAAAAAAAAAAAAAAAAAAAAAAAAAAAACTCTCCCGTCCAGCGAGCATCGGTCTCCCAGCGGACGTACCATGTACTTATCTCCAAACTCTCTAGTCCAGCGAGCATCAGTCTCCCAGCGGACGTACTACATACTTACCTCTATCACTCTCCCGTCCAGCGAGCATCAGTCTCCCAGCGGACATACTATGTACTTTCTCTAAATCTCTCCCGTCCAGCGAGCACTGGTCTCCCAGCGGACGTACTATGTACTTTTCTCTAAAATGTCTCCCGTCCAGCGAGCACTGGTCTCCCAGCGGACGTACTATGTACTTATCTCCAAAACTCTAGTCCAGCGAGCATCAGTCTCCCAGCGGACGTACTACATACTTACCTCTATCACTCTCCCGTCCAGCGAGCATCAGTCTCCCAGCGGACATACTATGTACTTTCTCTAAATCTCTCCCGTCCATCGAGCACTGGTCTCCCAGCGGACGTACTATGTACTTTTCTCTAAAATATCTCCCGTCCAGCGAGCACTGGTCTCCCAGCGGACGTACTATGTACTTATCTCCAAAACTCTAGTCCAGCAAGCATCAGTCTCCCAGCGGACGTACTACATACTTACCTCTATCACTCTCCCGTCCAGCGAGCATCAGTCTCCCAGCGGACATACTATGTACTTTCTCTAAATCTCTCCCGTCCAGCGAGCACTGGTCTCCCAGCGGACGTACTATGTACTTTTCTCTAAAATATCTCCCGTCCAGCGAGCACTGGTCTCCCAGCGGACGTACTATGTACTTATCTCCAAAACTCTAGTCCAGCGAGCATCAGTCTCCCAGCGGACGTACTACATACTTACCTCTATCACTCTCCCGTCCAGCGAGCATCAGTCTCCCAGCGGACATACTATGTACTTTCTCTAAATCTCTCCCGTCCAGCGAGCACTGGTCTCCCAGCGGACGTACTATGTACTTTTCTCTAAAATATCTCCCGTCCAGCGAGCACTGGTCTCCCAGCGGACGTACTATGTACTTATCTCCAAAACTCTAGTCCAGCGAGCATCAGTCTCCCAGCGGACGTACTACATACTTACCTCTATCACTCTCCCGTCCAGCGAGCATCAGTCTCCCAGCGGACATACTATGTACTTTCTCTAAATCTCTCCCGTCCAGCGAGCACTGGTCTCCCAGCGGACGTACTATGTACTTATCTCCAAACTCTCTCGTCCAGCGAGCATTTGGTCTCCCAGCGGACGCACTGCGTACTTATCCGTAACTTCTCTCGTCCAGCGAGCATTTTTCTCCCGGCGGACACAGCACGTATCTATCTTTCCATTCCTCCGTGCAGCGAGTCGGTCTCTCAAGCGGTCAGCACGTATCCTCCTTTTTTCTGTCCAGCGAGTATTGGTTTTCAGTGGAATTGACACATATCTATCTTCCCGCCCAGCCAGCATAGTCAAATTCATTCCACCTCGCAGGCGGCCGGTAGAAAACCGAATTTCCTGACGCTTTTTGAGTCACCCAAGTCTGAAGCTACGCGGGCCCTCCCGGTCAGCCGTTTTTGTCAAATCCTGCCACTCCCTGTCCATCGGTCGATGGGACTCACCAGTTAACACCTAGAGATATCCCGGTCAAGAGATCAAGCTTATTGAAAGCCAGCCCGCCAAATTCCCTGCGTCTTTGGGGGGTCTATAGTCTGGCGGCTGTCCTTTGCTCTCCATGCTTTTTGGGGGGAGTACTCTGGGTTCGGGGAGAATTCCGAGCTCGGAGCCCTCCACCCGGACAGCACGCCAAGTACGCACAATCTTTATCATAATAATTATATGTAGATGCGAACTCGTGAAATGAGGTTTGATAAACAAGGTTCGGGAGGAGCAGGTGCAGTTAATTAACCCAATCAGCACCAGTGGGGAGCAATCAGTAATCAATCTAGGACAGGATAATATCAGCAGAACCCACACTGGTTCCTTGACAGTTTATCAGCATCCCACCTCCACCCCATCTCCTCTCTTTCAGTTCCATCTCTAGTTCCATCTATTCTTACCACGGGGGAGTACTCTGGGTTCGGGCAGAATTCCGAGCTCGGAGCCCTCCACCCGGACAGCACGCCAAGTACGCACAATCTTTATCATAATAATTATATGTAGATGCAAACTCGTGAAAGAGGAATCCCCCTGTTGCTCTGAGACCAACTTACTGCAAGACACAGACAAAGGAAAATCAGCCAAAGGCAGATACATTCTTTTCAGAGGCTTATTCGCACAAGAGAGTGCGGTAGATTCCTCATCAGTTTTTACACGCGACATGGCACGCGTTACCGCACAAGCCGTAAAAACTTCAGGAAAATCCAACCTGTCTGCATTCGGCTCCTGACCTAACCAATGTTTTTCCTCCACCGCCCCCAACGTTGGGATATCGGGCCAAATCCGATAACCTGCTAATTTGTTACCAAGAATAACGGTGACTCCTTCAATCGGCAACGCCGGACGCACCGCCAGTGCGGCCTCACCCTGAAACTGATCGCATTCAGGCATCACTTTATGCAATGGCACATGCAAAACATTTACCCCCATTCCCCGAACTGGCACTAAGCTACCCGATTCTGACTCCTGAGAAAATGGCAACACCTCGGCCAGAATAAAGGAATCAAATGCTCCTGTGTCTCTCAAAATTTTTACAGGCACCTTTACCGCACTGCCTACCAAAGACACAAACCCTGTTCTAACAAAGGCTGGTATGAGTTCAGCACTGCAGAAAACTGAAGTTTCAATTTGTCCAAAAGTATTCCCATCAAACGAACTTGAGTCACACAAACACACAGGAGCCGCTAAACCCGTACCTTTAGCTGAAGCACCTGAAAAAAATGTAGGCTTAGATTTAAGGACATAACAGTCAGCTTTCCAATGACCCCGTCTATGGCAATATTGACAAAATTTATCTGAGTCACGCAAACTATTATTTCTATTTTCTGACTGGAATCCTCTAGTCTTGCACAACCCAACCTCGTCCGACAAAACATTTGGCAAACTGTAATTTGGCTGTGACTCGTACTGATCAAAGACGCGTTTGTGCATTAACACATAATCGTCTGCAAGCATTGCTGCCTTGGTTGCAGTCGGTGCTTTTTGTTCACTAACATAGACTGCAACGCGACTGGGAACCGAATTTTTTAACTGTTCTAAAACCATTAAACTGCACAACCCTTCAAAATCACTGACTTCGGTAGCAGAACACCAGTGGGAAAAATACATTTGTAAATCACGAGCAAACTTTTCTTCCAAGTCCTAAATTGCTGCCTGTAAAATTCTGGAACACATTCATAGGCTTTCAACAATGCTGCCTTTACTTCGTCATAATCCTGACTATGACCGTTATTGACTAATACGCCTCTTGTGCTTTACCTGTCAATACAGTCTGAAGCATTAACGCTCTGGCCGCATCCGGCCATTTACACGCATCGGCAATTCGTTCAAAAAGTACAAAAAAAGAATCAGGATCTCTTTCGCAAAATTTCGGTACAAGCCGCAAATTTCCTATGACATCAAAACCAGGAACACCCCTACTTGAAAAAGAAGTTGACTGTGCAAACCCATCTATACCGGCTGCAATACTTCCCTTCCCCGTTTCCAGTCTAAATTCCAAATCAAGCTTTGCCTGCATTGTTTCCTGTCGCATTTTTTCCACTGCCAAACCCCTATCTATTTCGACCTTCACTTTGAAACTTTCATGCTCAATTTGCGTACTAAGTAACTCTCTTTGCTGTTCAATTGTTAAATTTGAAGTCGACATAGAAAATAAAGGTAGTGATACAGACTGGTTTTCTGCAAGAATTCTCTTTTCTATTAAGCTACTTCTTACAATAGCTTTCTGCCGCTCTTTAAGCATATTATTACTGACATCAATATCATAATGTTCAGCTATGCCAAGCAGCTGCTCTTTTGTGCAAAGATCTAATAATTCTTCCGACGGAGATGTAATAAATTCCTCTACAACCGACATTTTTAACCACGTGCGTGAAATCTCCGTAAGCCAAAAGACAATCAAATTACTATATCACCAACAACAAAATAAAAGGTATGTCCCTCTAACTACCTCAACCCCCAAACTAACTAGATACACTCAACCCTAGTCTTCATGTGGCTACTTATGGTGGTTCCATTACGCCCTGAACCCGATGGCAAGGAAAAGCAACCAGAAACTGGTGACTCTCCTAAATCCACGGTAGTGCCCCCGAAACAACTGCTCTGTCCACTTTCACCGCAACACTACACAACCCAACCAGACGAAACCCAAAGGGGTAACGCCACTAAACCTCCCAGGGACACACCCCTTTAAAAAAAGAACACAATTAAAAATAACCTACTTACCCAGATTTCCCGCACACCGGTCAAAATCAACGTTCTCTTCTACCATTACCATGCCTCGTGGTCAAATACTAGCGTGTGACATCGAACCAGCGACACTTCATTCACAAATAGGTCCACCGTCCCGCAACTATACAACTTAACGCTCTGGGGACTAGCTCTTTTTGGTCCGTTTTCTCTATTTTTATATTTGGGGTTATAAACTATATGTAATGGAGATGGAACACTATGTGTTTGGTATCTATTGATGCAGAAGACCGTAAGCTAACATAGGCATGCATGTAATATGTTTATAAAGGATGTATGAGTGAAAATGTACAATAAACTAGAGAATTTCAAAAACGGAAATTCGATTTTTGGCATTTATTTCTGAAAATCACACATCACACAACAATAGTGAACAGTTTTTGAACAAAAAATATATTTGTCAAAGCCTTTGCTTGACAGACATGTGTAATTGTTAAATAAAATGTGTAAAGAACAATGAAAAATGTAACTTTATTTACAAATAGTCCCAGGCGTTTTTCTTAGGAATGCTTAGAATTTTATAAGCAATGCTTTCTCCTCGGCACTCTCCAGTAATTGTTCCTGAGCTTGTCCCATCGTAAATCGTTTACTGCTTGCCATCATAAAAGTGCTAAAACAATAAATAATGCTATAATTGTATGTGTATATATAAATATATTATAATTGTTCTGTCTCTCTCTCTCATATGTCTGTGCGTTCTCGCTCGGCAAAGCCTTGTTTATACTCGACGGCGTGTCCGTTCGCTTTCTGTCGTCTCTGCCACTCAACGCAGTTTGCGTAATAGTATATCACCCGTTGCAAGGCTACAGAGTCCTCCGATTTGCTAGAATACGTCATGGTAACCTTCCTCTGATTGGGTAAGAAAAATATTCCTCCATCGGCAATTTTTCCATTGGTTGTTGCTCGTGAATCTGCCAAACAACATCGATTTCATTGGACTTTGACGTAGTGGTATTGCGCAACAAGGAAGTGTGTATACAAGCCAGGTAAGTTTGTTATCACTGTTTTCAGTGGAATCTGAGGAAGACGGCAAAAAAGACCGCACCTCTCTATCATTAATAGTTTTTAAGATAATTACACATTTGTAAAAGTATGCCATTTTGGGCGGTACCGCCCAATCCGTCCCCAGAGGGGTAATATGTAGCGAAAAGAAACAAACGGACGAGCCCCCATTTGTCACAGCCCGGCTCAGAGGTTGTGACAAAGAAGCGGGACGCAAAACCTTAATCAAAAGATAACCAATTTATTTACCAAACAAAACCAGAATTAAACACAAAATGCTGGCAACAAAACAAAACACGGAAAGGGAACAGTCACGCCGGAGGGTGAACCCCTCGCTCGTTCCTCCTAAAGGCAGAGAGCAGGAAGCTTTTATCTGGAAGAGAAACTCCCACCACAGGTGTCCTCCAACAGCTCTCAGGATTGCAGCCCCGCCCCACTGAAACACAGACATAGCACAAACAAGTATAGAGGCCGTCACAGGTGTCATTTGGGTTTTAACAATGTTTAACTCACAAATATATTGATAATTTATTTATATTTGAGTCCAAGTTCAAACACTATGAAACACTAGTGTTTGATACGTACGGAGCTGTCTGAAACACTGCCAGCGGGACATTAAACATAGTTGTAATGACGCAGCAGACTCAAGGGAATCCATTCACAGCATTTATTAGAGTAGTCAAACAGGCAGGAATCAACAACAGCAAACAGGGGAACAGAGACAAGGCAGAGACAAACCAGATAACAGGCAATGGTCAGGGTAGGCAGCGAGAAGCAAGATCCAGTAAGCAATCCAGGTCAGGGTAGGCAGAGAACGATCAGAAATGGGATACACAGTCCAAGGTCACGGTAGTGGAAGTGGTTTATATGTGTGTGTGTGAATGAGATGCAGGTGTGTGTAATCATTTATTTGGACCTGACCTTGCCTGGACCTGATGGTATGGATCCCTTTCTGTTAAAGGTGGCTGCTCCGGTCATAGCTGAGCCTATTACTCATATTTTTTAACATGACATTATGTTTTAACCAGGTTCCAACCATCTGGAAGCAAGCTTATATTACACCCCTATTCAAAGCTGGCGATCGATACGATATGAACAATTTTAGACCTATTTCCAATCTTTCTGTTCTTTCAAAAATTTTGGAGTCATTAGTTGCCATCCAACTTAAATCATACTTGCACTCGCATAACATTTTAAATGATATGCAATCTGGGTTCCGGTCAGGGCATGGTACAATAACCGCCACGTTAAAAGTCATGGATGACCTCAAAGAGGCTATAGATAAAAAAATTATTTGTTTTTCTCTGTTCATAGACCTCACAAAGGCTTTTGATAATGTGGACCATCCATTGCTTGTTAACACCTTGCTGAGATTTGGCATTGGATGTAATGCGGTCAAATGGTTTCAAAGCTATTTGTCCAATCGTTCACAAATGGTTAAAAAAGGAAATGAATTGTCAATTATAAATTATAAATATCTGGGAATTTGGATGGACAAAAAACTTAATTTTAAATACAATGTTTATTATCTTGCAAAGAAATTAAAATTCACATTGGGTTTTCTGTATAGGCTAAAGTCCTGTTTCTCCTCGGCTTCACGAAAACGCTTATTTGCTGGCCTATTTCTGTCACAGATAGATTATGGGGATACAATCTATAGGTTTCGCATCTCTGTCCACTTTATCTAAACTGGACCACCTTTATCATTCAGCTCTTAGATATGTCACTAACTCTAGTTTTAGGACACATCATTGTATATTGTATAGTTTGGTAGGATGGTCATCTCTTCATCTGCGAAGGCTTGGTATATTTTAATTTATAAGGTCATTTTAGGAAAACTTCCAAATTATTTAAATAGGAAATTTTTATTATATCGAAGTTGTCATAATCTCAGGTCACAGAACTGGCTACAGTTCAAAGTGCCTGCTATTAGAACAGAGGCTGGAAAGCTAAGCTTGTTACATTATGGCCCTTGGTCTTGGAATGATGTACAGACTAAACTCAAACTACAATCCCTCATCTCTCTAAATGATTTTAAACATAGAATAAAGGAGCTGGTTACTGCTAATTGCAGCTGCTTTGCTAATTCTATCACCACTTAACTCCTTACTAAACCTATGATCAAATAATGTTATCTATGCGAACAGTACAATGTAGGGTATTATGAAATACCTATATGTTTGAGTTGTTATGCTGTGTTTCGGTGTTGTATAACATTGTGTCATGGTGACTTGTTTTTCTGTTTGCTGCTGTCTAATGATGATGTTGCATTTGGTTTCCTTGTTGCTTGTTATCTGTTTAATCCTGCTATTTGACCCTGTCTTGACTAGGTCCCCCTTGTAAAAGAAGTTTTAACCTCAATGTGAATTTCCTAGTTAAATAAAGGTTAAGAAGAAGAAGAAGAATCAGCACAGTGCAGGTGTATGGTGTTTGGTGAAATCAGTCCAGGGAAGTGCATGATGGGAAATGTAGTCCGTGATAACCCAGGGAGTGCGTGGCTAATCGTTAAAATAGTGTCTGTCCGAGCACACAACAGTTTTTGCGAGGGAACGCAAATATCTTTACGAGGGAATGAAAAAGATTTGAAAAAAATATTTATTTCGCCCATCCCAATTCTTTTTCCACCACCAAGTCCCTTTAGGGGCTCCGTATATTTCTGTGCCAACAGGCACTTCTGCCGGAAGAGCGCGCAGACACATGGACCAGAACAAGCCCATCAGCAGGCTTCGTTTGGGTTATGGAAGTTTTGTTCCCTTTCGTTGTCACTCCGAGTTACGTCAGATGCCTATCAACTTCGAGTATTACAAAACGAGCCAATGGCAAAGAAATGCCATGGGTCTGCAGAATTTGCATGGCGTAACTCCGCCCCACCTCGTGGGTATAAAAGGAGGAAGCCGGCAACATGCAGATATGTTTTCGCTTCGGAGCCAAGTGTATTCTTCTCTCCACAAGCCATCTCTGAATTGTCAGCTTCACAAACGAGTACCTCGAGTGTTGGTGTGACGGCGATCTACGCCGACCCTCGTCCACGGCAAACCCCAATACCTTTCTTCCCAGACGTGCATGATGAGATCTCGAAGTCCTAGAAGACCCCCTTGTCTTCTCGGGACCGCTCGCTGATCTCATCCGCCTTTCCTCCCCTCGATGGGGCCGCTGCCCATGGGTACACTGGGGTCCCCCCGGCTGAACGCTCTGTTGCGATGCTATGTGTCCTCAGAGTGCTTCTTCTCGGCGCAATCCTAAGCACCCGCCCGTGGCCTGTAGTTTTTCGTCTACGCTTGTGGCGAGATCCTATAGCGCCACGGGACTGGCAGCCGCCTCACTGCATGCCATGGTCATTCTGCTGGTCCACCTGACCCAGATGCTCATGGACCTGCACGAGGGCGAGACTGACCCAGGGCTCTTCACTGAGCTGCGCGCCACCACTGACCTTGCTCTCCGAGCGACGAAAGTGGCCGTACGCACCCTGGGTCAGGTGATGCTCACCATTCTGTGGCTGAACCTGTCTGATGTGCTGGATGTCGCACGGACCCATCTGTCCGACATTCCCATATCCCAGGTCGGCCTCTTTGGCGGTGCGGTTGAGGACTTGCCCAACAGCTCTCAGCCGCCCATGAGCAGTCTGACGTTGATTCTGTTTAACCGAGCCGGCTCTGGAGGCCGCGGTCGGACGCCACAGTCCTCTCCAGCCCCGCCCCCCGCTACACGCCGGGTTAAGCGGCGCTCTTGAGATGGGCTCCTCAGAGATGGGACTAAGTTCTTTCCAGGAGTTGGTAGCAGGACCACTCCTTCCCCGGGGGAGGGCCGGGGAAGAATCCTTATTCTCCAAAGAACTGACTCTCCCGTCTCTGAGCACAGAGAGTTCTCGGACGTCACAGAGCACCGCCCACAAGCCGTGCTCTCCTCGTCCCCCTCTGTCCCAGAGGTGGTTGACAAGGCGTGCCGTCCACGGACCGCTTCACCCCTGTCCCCCTCTGTCGCCAGACCCCTGGCAGAGCAGGCCCCCGCGGGATGACCAGCCTGGTCCTACCCTGGCCCCCTCTGCCAGGGCGCGGTTGCTAACTGTGCCCCCACATCGGGCCGCTATGCCATCCACGTCTGGGCCAGTTACTCCGCTTCGCTGCCCCTCCGGGGGGACGCCTGTGGTTCGCATGATCCCGCTGATTCAGTTCCTGGGAGCTTGGTTAGAGCTTCCCCGTCTGTCCCGCTGGGTCGCGCGGACCATCAGGCTCGGCTATGCGATTCAGTTCGCATGGTCTCCTCCCCGGTTGGCGAGTCCGCTCCACTTTGGTCGGTGGCTATGACCCCATCATGAGAGCAGAGATTGCCACCCTGCTGGCGAAGGGTGCAATCGAGACTGTCCCTCCAGCCGAGATGAGGTCCGGCTTCTACAGCCCCTACTTCATTGTCCCCAAGAAAACGGCCAATCCTGGACTTGCGCGTGCTGAACCGCTCCCTTCACAGGATGCCGTTCAAGATGCTCACCGCCAAACGCGTTTTCGAATGCATACGGCCCCAGGATTGATTTGCAGCGATTGACCTGAAGGACCTGATCTTCCTCGACACAGACCGTTCCTTCTGTTTGCTTTCGAGGGGCAGGCATACCAGTACGTGGTTCTCCCTTTTCGGGCTAGCTCTGTCTCCTCGCATCTTCACGAAGGTCTTACGAGGCTGCCCTTGTTCCCCTTCGGGAACACGGGGTTCGCATCCTGAGTTTGCGCAACCTGAGCAAACTTTGCCCCGTGCAGAGGATCTCTTTTCTCGGTATGGACATCGACTCGGTCGCCATGTCCGCGCAGCTTACGAGCGAGCGCACGCAGTCACTGCTGATTTGCCTGAGACAATTCGAGGGCAGGAGTGCGGTTCCACTGAAACTCTTTCAGAGACTCCTGGGGCATTGGCATCTGCAGCCGCGGTCACGCCGCTCGGATTGCTTCATATGAGACCGCTTCAGCTTTGGCTTTGCGACCGAGTCCCGAGGTGGGCATTGCAACACAGCACATTCCGAGTACCAGTTACTCCGACCTGCCGTCAGTTCTTCGCCCAGTGGTCGAACCTCAGTTTTCTCAGGGCAGGTGTCCCCCTGGAACGAGCTTCCCGGCATGTTGTTGTCTCAACAGATGCCTCCACCACAGGCTGGGGCGCCATGTGCAATGGACATGCTGCTGCGGGCTCCTGGACAGGACCCCAGCGGCTATGGCATGTCCATTGCCTCGAGTTGTTGGCAGTACGCCTTGCCCTGCACCGCTTCCGGGCGTTGCTCAGGGGTCAACACGTACTAGTCCGTTCAGACAATACCGCCACTGTAGCGTACATCAACCGTCAAGGTCGTCTACGCTCCCGCCGTATGTCACAACTCGCTCGCCACCTCCTCCTATGGAGTCAGTAGCATCTGAGGTTGCTTCGAGCCATCTTCATTCCCGGAGCGCTGAACTGTGCAGCCGACGAGCTCTCACGGCTTCAGCCACTCCCTGGAGAATGGCGACTCCATCCCCAGTCGGTTCAGCTGATTTGGGACCAGTTCGGGGACACACAGATAGATCTGTTTGCCTCTCACGACCTGACCCATTGCGCCCAGTTTTATTCCCTGACTGAGGGCACGCTCGGCACGGATGCTCTGGCGCACAGCTGGCCGCAGGGCTGCAAGTATGCGTTTCCCCCGGCGAGCCTTCTTGCGCAGACTTTGCGCAAGGTCAGGGAGGACGAGGAGCAGGTCATTCTGGTTGCCCCTTACTGGCCCAACCGGACCTGGTTCCCCGAACTAGTACTCCTCGCGACAGTACCTCCCTGGCCGATCCCCCTGAGGAAGAACCTTCTTTCTCAGGGACGGGGCACCCTATGGCACCCTCATCCCGATCTCTGGAACCTCCACATGTGGCTCCTGGATGAGACGAGGCAGGTTTGAGTACCATACCACCAGCGGTGGTGGCTACCATCACTTCCGCTAGGGCGTCGTCGACGAGACACGTCTATGCGTTGAAGTGGAACCTCTTCGTCAGCTGGTGCTCTTCTCACCGAGAAGACCCACGGAGATGCTCGATCAGCGTTGTGCTTTCCTTCCTTCAACAGGGGTTGGAGCGAAGGCTGTCTCCCTCCACCCTGAAGGTCTATCTTGCCGCCATTGCCGCACACCATGGCCTCATCGAAGGTAGGTCGGTGGGGAAGCACAACCTGGTCATCAGGTTCCTGAGAGGAGCAAGGAGACTAAATCCGCCTCGCCCTCCTCTCGTTCCCTCTTGGGACCTCTCAGTTGTTCTAACTGCCCTGAAGAGTGCTCCATTTGAGCCCCTGCAATCAGTCGAGCTTAAATTCCTGTCTATGAAGACAGCGCTCCTGGTTGCACTGGCCTCCATCAAGAGGGTAGGGGACCTGCACACATTCTCCGTTGACGAAGCGTGCCTGGAATTCGGGCCGGCTTACTCTCATGTGATCCTGAGACCCCGGCCTGGATACGTGCCCAAGGTTCCTACCACTCCTTTCCGGACCAGGTGGTGAACCTGCAAGCGCTGCCCCTGGAGGAGGCAGACCCAGCCTTGGCACTGCTCTGTCCAGTACGTGCTCTCCGCGCCTATGTAGACAGAACGCAGTGTTTCAGGACCTCAGACCAGCTCTTTGTCTGTTATGGTGGGAAGCTGAAGGGAAAGGCTCTCTCCAAGCAAAGGTTGTCTCACTGGATAGTGGACGCCATTGATTTGGCATACCAGCAGCAAGGTCGACCGTGCCCCTTGGTGTGACTGCCCACTCCACCCGGAGTGTGGCGTCCTCTTGGGCTCTAGCGCATGGCCCCTCGCTAACAGACATCTGCAGAGCTGCAGGCTGGGCGACACCTAACACATTCGCCAGATTCTATAATCTCCGAGTGGAGCCCATGTATTCGCTTCAACCAGCTAGTACCGGACCCGCTCAGGTGTCTTCGCTTGCTCGCCATTCCACTCCACGGACTGGATACGTGCGGTATTCTCCTCAGGTGAGCTTCCCCGAAAGCCCTGAGCTCCTCCAGCACTCCTGACGTCGGCGCCAGTGTCTATTGCCTGCGCGTCGGCTAGGTGCCTCCCGTGTGCATGGTCCCTCCTCTGAACGACCCCCACATGTGTATTTCCACTGTAAGCCTCTCTGAGCATGTGTCTTTCCCTTGACAAGCCACCTTGCCACCCCTGGGGTTGAAATATTCCACCTGCGGCTGGACACCCCAGTGTTTTCCATATGCTTCCTTCGGGTCATATGTGTATTCTCTAAGTCCCCCCCCCCCTCCGAGTTGGCATTATTGCATACTTCCCCTAAGCTTGGGATATGCTTCCCAGTGTACCTTGGTATTCCTGTGATAAATGGAGTCCTTCGTCCAGTCTTGACAGGGATCTCGATTTACGCAGGGCACTGGAAGACAGTTGAGAAGGTGGCGTGATTAGACTGGTAACCCCATTCGTCGTCATCCGACGTAACTCGGAGTGACAACGAAAGGGAACGTCTATGGTTACGTATGTAACCCTCGTTCCCTGAGTAGGGAATGGAGACTAGAGGTCTGCAACCCCGCGGGAGTCCCGCGGGACCCGCGGGTCGCGACGCAAAACAGTGCGACGCGGGACAAATTTTGAAAGGTCATTGCGGTAGCGGGCGGGATGATGAGGTGCACTTGCGGGTGCGGGTGGGAGGGATGATACGCTGCACTCCCGCAAATTAAATATGAGTGTAAAGTAAAATATATAAATGAGGGAGATTCTGATTGGCAGCAATAAAAACGTTTTAAGCAGCCTAAACTTGTGAATGTTGTCGGGTAGGGCGGGGCCTAATGTCACGCACACTTGTTTAGAGACAATTCCTTCCCGCTGCTCCGTGTTCAAATTCGAAAGCTAGTTTAAGTTCAAAATAGACAGCATGGACGAGGAACAGAGCGCCTCTAGTGCTTCAGATATAGGCCTAAGCGCTTCAGATGTAAGTACTTCTCGTTTCGTGTTTTGTGATCACATTTTAAATGTTTAAATGGCCTGTGATATAGTGAAGTCTATAATATAGTAGATAAGAATTATCCGTTTTACAAATGTTCCTATGTGTAGGCAATGCCTAAGGCTGTTTATATGTTAGCCTACACGTTAAGCCTAATGGAATTTGGGCTGATTAATGTTTATCTTTGTTGGCGTTAGTTACTGATGCCTATTTAATGTTTTGTATGGTTGAAGATATGCAGGCTTACCAATAAATATGTTACCAAGTATTGGTAAGGAATTTTTTGCGCACGCATTTTTTTCCCCAAGACCTTTCATCAGACAGAAAGTGCGGGCGGGAGCGGGACATTATATCACAGATGCGGGCGGGAGCGGGACTAAAAATGACAAATCTTTGCGGGAGCGGGCGGGAGCGGGACTGAACACTGCGGGCGCGGGTCTGAAAATTGTGTCCCGCGCAGGTCTCTAACGGAGACGTTATGTCTGCCTGCCACTTTCCGCTGTACCGCGGGGATCGCCTGAGCTCAGTCTTGGCTCCTCAGCGAAGAAACATATCTGCATATTGCCGGCTTCCTCCTTTTATACCCACGAGGTGGGGCGGAGTTATGCCATGCAAATTCCGCAGACCCATGGCATTTCTTTGCCATTGGCTCGTTTTGTAATACTCGAAGTTGATAGGCTTTCTAAGCGAAACCCCATTCGTCGTCATCCGACGTAACGTCTCCGTTCCCTACTCAGGGAACGAGGGTTACATACGTAACCGAGACGTTTTTAGACCACGAAATCAACAATGTCACCAAAGAAGTGTGTTTTTGGTTGTGAGGGAAAGATAACCATGTTCAGCTTCCCAAAGAACCCAGCATTAAGTGAACAGTGGATGCAGTTTGTTTTTCCGGGGCAGCAACGGAGTTGTGTAAGTCCCAGATAGCATGAAAGAATTGAAACAATGTTGAGTCAGTGTTGATGCGTCAATGCTAATTGCATTCAATTAACGTTACAAAGTGATGTCAATCTTGCAGCCTCAGTTAATGGTGAAGCAATGTTGAGATTTCAACCAAAAATAACCAGTAATAGTATTGATTAAACATTACAAAGTGATATTTTATCAACATTACTTTTGCACCCCTAATTAATGTTAAAACAATGGTGAACAAAAAAAATCAATGGTAATGCTATTGAATCAACATTACACTATGATTGATTCTACATCACTGATGCTGAATCAATATTGAAATTAACACAAATAATCAATGGTCATATTGTTGAATCAACATTTCACTATGATGTTGAATCTACATCACTACTGTTGAATCAACAATGAAATTAAACAAAAATAATCTTTGCTAATAGACAGCCTCGCACGGGGTAGACACGATGTAAGAAATTACAAAACGGATGATTTTGTCTTTTAAAGCACATTTTTTGTGACAAATAGCTAGCTATAGGACATAAATATGAGAAGACAAAATATCAGCCCAAATTACCATCACTGAAGATGTAACAGCGTGTAGGATACTGGGGTTTTGAGTGGATAATGCAATGCTGAAAAAAATACATATTTGCATTTATTTTGGATGCTGTAAATAACTTTTACAATACAATATTATTAAGTATGATTCATATGAAATATTATCTGTGTGATCAAGTGTTTTAACGGATAAATTCAAATCGCTTGTCTTCTGGGAATTTCACTTTTAAATGCATTTAATCATTAGATCCATGGACCTGCTATTTAATTAGCAGATGAATGAGCAAAGTTATTTCAGGGCAAGACCACTCTGATTGTAAAGCATAACGGGATTGGTTGTTGCGAGACGTGCTATGATTGGTCAGCTTAATGAGCCCGTTATCTGATTGGCTTGAGCAAACGGTGGGTGGAGTCCACTTATTTGTGAATTTGTCTGCACATTGACGCTAGAAGTGTTTCAAAATCCACAAATGCGTGAGGGGATTTACAAATGCCCTCACGCGGTTCACAAATAAATGCCAGGCAGAGTTGTGTTTATGGTATAAAACACATTTGTAAATATTTTTTTTATTTGCAAATCTCATTTTATTTATTTGTGAGTTTTATAATTTTTTGTGAAACTCTTTAACTTTATGTGTGGATCATAACCTATTTATTTGGAATAATGCAACAATTATCACCCCATAGTTGATGAGTCTTCTGGGCGGATCCAGGTCTCAGTCAAACCTAAGATATTAAGAGTACAATGAGATGCAAAGGCAGGAATGAAGTCAGCTTTATTGACTGCTGACTGACAATTCCATAGACCCATAGAAAGAGAGAGAGGTGTGTGTGTTGATGAGGGAATGGGACGCAGATAAGCAGTATTGCGCTGCCTTCTGTGCGTGATGAGAGCACGTTGTCGAGAGATTTGAAAGCAAATGTTGAGAAAGGGAAATAAGATACAACTGGGAAAGGAAAGGGGAGAAGACGATACTTAAGTGCCTTGCCGGTGTCCTTGCTCGGTGGAGTTGCACAGGTAGAGTCGATGTCTTTACCCGAGTCGGTCTTCACACGAGGATGCTGACGCTTCCCCGACAGCGCACACACTATATAGCTATAATGCGCTCAAAGGCCTGAGTGAGGACAGCTGTCTCGCCCCAGCAATTAACAGAGCAAACGCAAATAAACCAAAAATGGGAGAAATCGAAACTAGCTGTTGGCCAGCGCTTCACTTAAGTGCTATAAAATTTAAAATGCAATACTATTCAGACGCAGCTGATACATTCTTCATTCAGAAAAGCCAACTCATCCTTTCGTTCCAGGACAACAGGTGCTGATAAGGTGTCTGAAGCCCACGTAACTCGGTGAGCCGAACTACTTAGGACCATCCACTGTAATCGCTGTGACGAGGACAGGTGTTCTGACTGACCTCCAGCCCCAGTGGATCCATGCCAGCCGAGTGAAAGCAGCTCCATCCCAGGGGAACGCATAAGCCTATGCGGAAGCAGTGATCGAAAGGAAAACGAGACAGAGAAGTATACGAAGAACGAAATTGCTGATTGAGATTAGCAATAATTATCATTGAATCCATTAAGCCATGTCTGCAAAGCCTGATCATGCTAACAAGCATGCTCATATATACACAATCCCTTATTAGCAGTGGCAATGAAACTTGGTTGAAACAAGAAGACGAGCCACATGCGTTTGCCTCCAATATGTGGTGGAGGTTAGCCAACTTCACTGCTAAGCAGACAGGGAAAAAGGGTTACTGTTATGTTTGTACAAAAATGCCACAAAGTGCTTCTGGACCTCATGTAACTGTTCAAGCGCCAACGACAGAAGAAGAACTGTTCTGTCCCTTATATCTTAGTAACATTGGTGCACTTTCTCCCCAAAATTCAACGGGAAATTGGACTTGTCCTGGTAATAGGGTACTGACAGTTGCAGTACAAGTACATGTTAAAGTGGCAACTGTAGGTCCTATTCCAGACTCATTGTTCTGTATGGAAAGAAAAATAGGAGCCGCAACATTGGGTTCAATTCCAGAGAATAAATGTAATCAAATGTATCGCCGTTGTGAAGTACGAAATATGCCCTGTTGTTTGAGCTGTTTGACGAGAAAAGGAACATTTGAAGGTGGAAGAATGCTCAAAAGGATCTTCACTCCCTCTAACTACCCTGCATGCTTATGCAGGGTCAACTCCCGAGGAACAATAATTATGTGAAGAGTATTGTGGACTTTATTCGGGGTAAAAATTTTAATAGGTATGTGCCATCTGTAAAAGGAACAAGAGCTTTGAAAGATTGGTTTTGGTTATGCGGGCACATGGTTTATACCTCGTTACCTTTTAACTGGAGTGGACGATGTGCCCTAGTAACTTTGGAAGAATATTTTATGGTTATTAGACAACAAAGAAATGATAGAGTAAACAATCAAAGAAACACACCTGCTCTCTCTGACCGCAGTTCAGTTAGTAGTTTGGGTAGAGATAATCCAGTACCAAAAGAACACAAAAATTCTTTGAAGGTATTTTTCCAGTGATAGGTGTATCCAGTCTGCAAATTGAAGTAGAAGTTACAAGATATGAATTGATTTCCTTTATTAAAACTACAAGGAACACCCTAGCTGGTGTCAAAGAAGAGCTTCGAGCACTTCGCTTAACTGCTTTACAGAATCGTTTTGTATTGGATCAGCTTACAGCGGCCAGAGGAGGGGTGTGTGTTATTGTTGGAATTTCATGTTGTACATACATCCCTGACAATGATGCTGATGGTCACATTATAGCTGACGGTATAGATAATATGACAAGAAGTGCGGACGAGTTACAAAGAAGAGAAGTGAGTGATAGAAGTGGTTTTGGAGATTGGATCACAAACTGGAAACAAATGCTTATATCTGCTTTATTCCCAATAGGAGTCATACTTTTAATCCTTGGATTTATTGTTTGTTGTATTATTCCATTTATTAGGATGTTGATTCATCGTGCTATGAATACTTTTGTATCTTCTCAGTGTGCTTTGATGAACAGAACTGTCAAGTACTGATGATGATGATGAAGGATATTTCCTGTATTATTGTAACAGAATGAGTATGCTGAAGAATGATGTGATATGATAATTCTATTATATGATAATTATCTCATCAAAGTGGCATTTGTTAGGATATCTTTCTCCTTCAGCATACAATATAACAGTCTATGTACATTTCTTTATTCCAGCCAGCACAACTGCCACGTCTGAACATTCATTCTTTTCCATTTGTGTAAGCTAAACATCTTGTATTCATTAATGGAGGATGGAATAGCCTCCTCCCCTGAATGTTCGTTCTGTCTATACATTGTGTGTTTGAAAAGCTTCTAGGGTCCCCGGGATATGTTGGAAATCTAACAGGATACTGCCCATATAAAGAAGCTGTTATATAATGTCTATACGATATCTATGATGTAATGTTTGATTTTATTGGTTAGACTTGTATTCTTTTCTTTAAGACAGACAAAGGATATTGGGTTGAGCTTCGTCTCCAACCGGCGCCGGTTTATTGTATTATCTATTCATAATAAAAGACCAAGGTTTGGGGCACTTTTCGTTTGGACCATTTCATTTCCATTTCTAACACCTACTTAAATAAAAAAGTTTTAACTTTTACTTTACTATTTTACTAACTCTTTGAAACTTCTTAAAACAAACTGTCTCAAAACATATAAAATAAATTATTTGCTAAAATAATGACAAAACTGAGAAATCAGAAACATAATAAGAGCAAGGGTTCAACAATGACAATTATTGTTGAAAACTGTAAAAATATTATTATTTCTCAACCGTCTCAATACAGTGTAACTGTCCTCAAAATCTTTATTATTATTATTATTGTAACAGACTTTGTTGGATTGTACATGACCGGCCAGCCCTGCTGGATATTAAGAAAACCTACTTGCGCGCTCTTGTCGTATCCACAGACTGACCGCTTGTCCTGCTTGTTCAATTGGTTATGAATGCGTCTGCTAGACTTTTAATGGGGACTCGCAAAAAGCAGCATGTAACACCGAATTTAGCCTCACCAAATTGGTTGCCTGTGCAGTTCAGAATTGATTTTAAATTATTGATTTTTGCATACAAAGCGTTGCATAATTTGGACCCACCATATCTAGTGCATCTGCTTCATATACATAAACCTTCTAGGTCTCTTAGATCAGAAAATCAGATTATCCTAGACATTCCAAGAACTAGATTAACCCTCTGGGGTCTAAGGTGTTTTTGGGGTTCTTGAGATGTTTTGACATGCCCTGATATTTGTGCTTTTTTTCAGTTGCTTATAAACATATTAATGGCAAAGGTGAAATTACACTCTATTTAGCAAAAACAGGGCTACCATAATATGTGTGCAACATGTATGTACATGTTTGTATTTTTGAGAGAATATTGTTTATGCATGGTTATTGAAAAAAATAAAACTTAAAGTTTCTGAAATAAGGCCACAAAACACATACTAAATATGTGTCCACAAGACTAATGGATGTTGTCGCCTAGAATTTTGGCTTCAAAATGATCTGAAAATCATCCTGCCTAATCATTTACACAAAACAATACATTGATTTAAATTTTATAAGACACTTTTTTTGTTTGTCATAAAGGCAATATGCGTGTTCACACCTGAGAAAACAAAGACCTGCATAATGTGCCTCTTAATGAGGAGGGGCACATTATGCATAATGAGCATAATGAGCCTTCAACACAGGTGTGTCACTGGGTACCAAAGAATGCAAGGACACAAAATAAATTATATATATATATGTGTATATATATATATATATATATATATATATATATATATATATATATAAATATATATATATATATATATAAATATTTATATATATATATATATATATATATATTAGAAATTGTAACCAATTACAAATAGGTTACAATTCAACAACAATTACAATTTTAACAATATTTCAAGTGTATTCTTTCTTTGTAAAAATTATACATTTTATCATACGTATTTCAGAGGTATGGATTCATTAGTTTGAATATTGGAACAAACATTATAATAACATCTTAGTTGATAATTCAATATACCGACTTCATTTTTGACAAAACATTCCATACTATATATTTAACATATGAGCAGAAATTGGCGAACAAAAGCTTATTTAATGTGGCAGTAGTCTTTTTTTTACAGTAGCCTAAAAACTTTATAATCTATCCAAAACTAATTAACAAAATCTTGTCTAAACATTCATATTATTTAGTCTGTAACATATCGTGTTTGTGATATATTAGCATTTGTTAATTTGCAGTTTGTTGTTTATACAGACATTTTATTTCAACATATTTCAGTCTATTTTTACTCATCTCAGTAGGCTATAGCAATATAATTTGGATGTGTTCATGTAAAAATAAAATGTTTACTAATGTAGGTGCGAAAGTGAATGAACGGCACAGCTGTAGTAAACAACAGCGCGTGCACGCCTGTATCGTTCATTCATCATTTACACACGGACATGCAATTCATATTTAAACAGTCTTTTTGCAGTTTACAGACACTATTCAATATCGCGATTAGAACAAGGCAAGGCAAGGCAAGGCAAGTTTATTTATATAGCACATTTCATACACAATGGTAATTCAAAGTGCTTTACATAGAAGAAATTAAAATAATCAAAAGAAATCTGAATAATTAAAACAGTTTAGAATAAAAGATAAAATACAGAAATAATCACATGAAATCAGAGTAATTAAAACATAAAATAAAATACAGTGCAAACAGTCGGACGAACAGTGGCACAGTGCTCATTCAGTAAATGCACAGCTAAACAGATGTGTTTTGAGTCTGGATTTGAATGTGACTACTGTAAGAGCACATCTTATCTCTTCTGGAAGCTGGTTCCAGCTGCGGCTGGCATGATAGCTAAAAGCAGACTCGCCATGCTTAGAGTGAACCCTTGGTATTTCTAGCCGATTTGATCCTAATGATCTGAGTGATCTGTTGGGTTTATATTCAGTGAGCATATCTGCAATGTATTGAGGTCCTAGGCCATTGAATGATTTATATACCAGTAATAATACTTTAAAATCAATCCTAAATGTAACTGGCAGCCAGTGTAAAGACCTGAGGACTGGTGTGATGTGTTCATATTTTCTGGTTCTGCTCAGAATCCTAGCAGCAGTGTTCTGTATGAGCTGCAACTGTCTTATGGTCTTTTTGGGAAGGCCAGTGAGGAGTCCATTACAATAATCCACCCTGCTGGTGATGAAAGCATGCACAAGTTTCTCTAAGTCTTGACTGGAAACAAAGCATCTAATTCTTGCAATATTTTTCAGGTGATAGTATGCTGATTTAGTTATTGCTTTGACATGACTACTGAAACTAAGGTCTGACTCTAGAGACACACCCAGATTCCTGACTTGATTTTTAGTTGTTTGACCCCTAGACTGAAGGTATGCGTTCACCTTGAGAACTTCATCTTTGTTTCCAAACGCAATGACTTCAGTTTTGTCTTTGTTTAACTGAAGAAAGTTTTGGCACATCCAATTGTTTACTTCATCAATGCATTGGCAAAGGGAGTCAATGGGGCTGTAATCGTTAGGCGATAGGGATAAGTAGAGCTGTGTGTCGTCTGCATAGCTATGGTAAGCGATTTGGTTCCTTCTCATTATTTGGCTCATTGGGAGCATGTACAGGTTGAATAGGAGTGGCGCAAGAATTGAGCCTTGAGGGACTCCGCATGTCATGGATGTCCACTCAGACTTATGGTCTCCTATACTCACATAATAACCTCTGCCTCCTAAGTATGACCTGAACCATTTTAGGACTATCCCAGAAAGCCCGACACAGTTTTCCAGCCTGTCAAGAAGTATTTTGTGATCGACAGTGTCAAATGCAGCACTGAGGTCGAGTAGTACCAGCACTGATAATTTGCCTGTATCAGTATTTAAGCGAATATCATTTATTGTCTTTATGAGCGCTGTCTCTGTGCTGTGGTGCGGTCGGAAACCAGATTGAAAATGGTCAAAGTATCCATTCGAGCTTAAGAATTTGTTCAGCTGATTGAAGACAACTTTTTCAATGATCTTGCCTATGAAAGGAAGATTTGAGATCGGTCTATAGTTGTTTAATATGGTCTTATCCAGATTGCTCTTTTTAAGGAGGGGCTTGACAACAGCAGTTTTCAGGGAGGTCGGAAAACTCCCAGAGAGAAGTGAGGCATTTACCACTTCCAGGAGATCTGCTTCTAAGCTCTGTAACACATTTTTGAAAAAAGATATGGGAAGTGCGTCAAGGGCGCAGGTTGATGTTTTTAGGTGCTGTACGGTTTCTTCCAAAATTTTGCCATCAATTTCAACAAAGCACTTAAGAATAAATAACTTACTACATAAGCTGGATCCGTTATTGCTCCTCGAAATGAAACTACCAACACTTCTGGTACTTTTTTCAGGATTATTAGATAGTATTATTCCTCACAGCGCAGCAAGACGAGGTAAAGTACAATATTTTTATTAAACTTGATCTATTTTATAATCCAGCTGGTGGGAGGTTGGTATATTTGCAGGGCTTGCTTCAGACATTTGCGTTTGAATAACACGCGCTCTCCGTGGGTGTGGCACATTAACACGTAATCAGGTATAATGAGCTGAAAAGAAAAAGACTGCAATCTCTCTCTTTTCATACAGATTACATAAACTGAGAATATTTGTTTTTTATATAACTTACTTCGTTTAAAAGAAGTGAGTTCAACCTTCATAAAGAAACATCTCTCGGCTCTGTATGACAAGTATTTGCGGACTTCCAGTTAATTTTCGGACGCGTTTCAGAATGGACTTCACTGACAGAGAGCAGGCAAAACTCACATCATGTTTATTTTTCTTTATTTGACACAAAGCACAGCACTTTGTTTTTATTGTGGGTATACACAAAAATAATAGACACTTAACAGGATCGAATGTATAGCTTATATGTAAGATCAAAATCAACAGAGTATTATGAGTCTCTTTTGCACTGATAAGAAAAAAGCGAGACCCCAGGGGGTTAAAATTGAGTGGTGATCGGGCTTTTGCTGTGGCAGCTCCAAAGCGCTGGAATAATTTACCTTTACACCTTAGACTTGCTCCCTCTTTAAGTTATTTTAAGCGAAATTTAAAATTGCATTTGCTAGAATTAGCATTTGGATCAGTAGGTTAATTGGTAAGAGGCTCTTCACAGATGTTTGTTTGTCATTGTATTGTCTGAAAATACATTTTATTATGCAATTTTATTATGTGTTTGTACAGCACATTGGTCAACATCACATTGTTTTAATAGTGCTTTATAAATAAAGTAAATGAAATGAAGATCATGCTATCATGACCATGCCGATTATGACTTACAGTATGTCCCTCAGGCTTCACTAACGTGATTGGTGCCATAGACCATAGACTGCACACATCAAGGCCTCAATGAAGGGGATTTTGTGAATAGAAAGGGGGCTCACAATGTAAATGTGCAGCCAAGTTACTATATCGGTTCTTAATATTCCAGATTAGTAATATTATATCAAATTTTAAAAAAGGCAGTAGACTGACTAAAATCTCTTAGATGGTGTGTGACTATGTTCCATATCACAATTGTGAAAGCAAAATGGCCAGGATCTGTGCTTGACTCAAGAAGTTTCAGAGATTCACATTTATCCACATTATTTGAACGTGGGAGGGAAAATTATAAATATCAAGCTCACTGTATTACATACACCTATGCTGATCCTAACAGAACTGCATTTTTCCATTATACAGGTGATTACAACAAGATCCTGTTTGACCCCATTCCCTGACCCAAACCCGCAGACCAGTTACAATGCAGCTCTAGCCAGGACAAGGGCTCATTACGTTTCATTAAATGTTTAATAAAAGACAAGACACATTTGCATAGTTCCTTGAGTTTTATTTCAATTGTTCTTTGTAAAGAAAAGCCAGTTAACAAGTCATCTTTTCAAGGTCAGCAATAGTACTCTGTGTGAAATAGTGTATTTGCCCTTACTCTGAAGTTTTTTTATGAAGCAACTCTATCTCTAGTGCCATTTTTTGCTTTAAGTAGTCAAGTTCTATTCCTCCCCCTGATTGTTGTTTTTTTCAAAATACTCTATTTTCTGTTGAAGACTCCTATTATATAGGGAACGAATATCACCCTGTGCATTTGTGAGATGTTTGTGCCACACATGCGTCATGCAACAAATAAAAAGGAAAGGTTGGCTATACACTGCCCACCTATGCATGTCTGCCCTGTGCAGACTCTTCTGTAGGCCTTTCTGTAGATGTGGACTCCTGCAACTCATATTGCAGTCTGAAATAATAGGCACACGAGTATAAATTAAGTAAATTTATTTATGCACTTGCAGGTAGACTACTTCCTCCAAAGGACAGTCATCTGAGAAGGTTTCTTCACTGTCCAGTGCAATGGAAACAAATAGGTATTGCAAAGTGTTGCACTTTCTTCCCTTTTGATGTAAAGTTAGAAAAGTCCACTTACTGCACATGCTTCAGCCAGCACTTACTTGGGAACAGATAAAGGTGTTAGTGTAAACTGCACAAAAGAGAAAAACACAATGTCATTACAATGAACTACACTGGGTGAACTAAGTTTATCAGTTTTTACTTTCACAAGTCAAAGCAATGTTTCATTACTCAAGCTTTAACAGTTGAAATGACTATACCAGCCAATTTGGATTATAGGCCTACTTGATTTAATGCAGCAACAAATTATTTTACAGTGTACTAAGAGAATTCAAATCTCATTTACCAGTAATGAAGGAGTTGCTGCTACTGGTCCCTGGATGTGGGTCTGGAAGAGCTGAACACAGGGATGTCCTTCACAATAGGTCAATTCACATTCAACCCAAGGGTCAGCTCTTCTTCCAGGGTGCAGGAGCACCTGTTTCTTTTTTCTTTTCTTTTTTTCTCAGCCTTTTTCTTGGTTGCTTTTATAAACAGACAACCATTTATTTAACAGTGCCTTTTTAAAAGAGACTAGTATGCTTATAAGTAGGCCTAGTAAAAATTACCATTATGTAGACTATTCTTGTACTTCACTTTCACCATGTTCTAGTGTGGTGACTCTAACATGTTAATGAACAAAGTAATTATGAAATTATTAAAATACAAAAAAATATAATGTAATAAGTTATAAAAACATCTAACATGGACACCACAAATGCATTTAATTTGTCTGCTACTTTTTGCCTTCCCTCTTTCCTGGCTTTTGCATACTTTGAGGTGTTCCCTGGCGTTTTAACTAAGATTTCAAATTCAGCATAACCTTCAGGCAATAACTCTTGCTCTGCTGCGGAGAAAAACTGAGTGCACTCTTTGACCACAGTGAGCAGCCAATAGCAGCATTGCTGATCAATGTTTCTGCTGTCGATACATATCCCCTTTTAAACCAACGCATGAGCGTGCAATTATCTCAGATAACTCAATACAGCTATACTAATCATAAACGGCAGATGTGTTCGAAGGACCCAATTAGCCAGATCATGATTAGCCCGATGATATCATCGTGGATGTCTCATTTGATCTTGGATGTTTTAAGCAACGTACAAAGAATGGACCCCAGGAAATCACTACCGTATGCATGTAATCATAATTCACATGGCTAGAAAAGGGTCGCATAAAGCCTAACAGGGCCAACAAAGCCTGCTGCAATACCTCCTGGCCCCTGTCTCACTGTTAAAATATAACACATACATTTTAAATAAAGAAATGACTGTCTCGTTAACCTAGCATTAAAATAAGTATAACATTTCTGCGGATGGTGACTCGCACCGCCCAGCGCACTCGGTGGCGTGCAAGTTAAAGGCTCACAAAGACAAACATTTGGCCAACGTGTCTGCAGTACTCCTCAGCCACACTGCAAATTAAACGAGTTTCAAACTACCCTTCCGAATGTGACGGAACGGTACAGGTTTAAAACACAAGTCCAAGTTCCCTTTCAGTCGCTTACGTTCAACGTAGTCGACGTATCGACTGATTGGGATCACGCTTAGGGAGCCTGTCGTCTTCGAGTACTGTTAAAACGATCTGCATCTCACACTCCGCCCCGCGGCGCGGGTATAAATAATGAAGTGGATGCACACACAAGTTGTCTTTTGCTTCGGAGCCAATCTGTCTTCATGTCGATATCTCTGAAGAGTGTTGTAATATTATAACGAGGGAGTGTGTCGGCGATTTTTCAGGAAGTCTCACCCGGTGCTGGTGGTTCTACAGCGCGAGTGCAGCGGTGGTTGCGAGCCTTCTGTGCTCTCAACTGCTGTTTTAACAGCATCACAATTCTATGTTTGTATGTCTGACGGCCGGTTGAGGGCGAAGAAAGTGAGTGCTTCACTGGTACAGGCTGCACCATCCCTGTCAGGCTGCACTGTCATCCCTGCCGCAATCATTCCCCTTTGTGCTCTGGCACTGGTGAGAGTTTTTTTCATTTCCTGAAAGAGCAACACGAGTGCTTTGCGTCTTTTTCAAGATGTCATTCCACCCGTGCGTTTCTGGATGCGGTCGTTCCTTGTCCCTCTCTGACGGTCACAATTGTTGTATCACCCGTTTGGGCTTACAGCACACTGAAGCAGCTTTTGTGGATGGTTCATGTTCCCATTGCAGGAATATGACTATCTCTGTGTTGAGATCGACACTCGCCTTCGTCCGTGAAGGTGGAGTCCCCATTACCATACCCCACCCTAGGGTGCCGTGTGGGATGGGTGATCGGAGGATAGTGATGGAATACCCGCCGGGTAACCATTCCATGTGGGCTCCTCACTCCTCCATCACACCGCAGCCGGTGGAGTCCCCCGTTGAGCGTGCTGGTCCCTCTGTAATAGACTGACCAGCCGTTTCATTCGGGGCCCCTCCAGAGGACAGGATGCCGTTTGCAGCATTGGAGGGTGAGCTGGCCTCTGGAGATGATGACTCGGCTGCGTTTTCTCCCTTTGGCAGTGTAAAGTTGCCCGAGCCAGATCCAGAAATGTCAGCTATGCTGAAAAGGGCCGCAGAGGCTGTCGGGCTCGAGTCGAAATCCTGAACCGTGTCCCGCTCAGTCTCAGTTGGATGATTGGTTTCTCAGGGCGGGCCGCGCTGGTTCTCAACCCGCCGCCCCAGTGCCTTTCTTTCCCGAAGTGCATGGAGAGCTTACTAGGTCGTGGATGGCACCTTTTACTGCCAGAAACTGAGTAGATAGCTCCTCTCCCTTGTGAAGGGTTACGAGGCTATGCACTCTTGAGTGAGCTCCGCACTGCAACCGACTTGGCACTCCGGGGGCACGAGTATTGTTGCATGTGCGATTGGTCTAGCGATGTCCACCCTGGTGGTCTAGGAGCACCATCGTTGGCCCAGCCTGGTTGATATGGCGGACGTGGACAAAGTTCGGTTCCTGGACTTCCCATTTTCCCAGGTTGGGCTGTTCGGTGACGCGGGTTGAGAACTGCGCCCAACAGTTCTCTGCTGCCCAAGCACAGACGGAGGCCATCCGGCACATCCTGCCCCGGCGGCCCGCTGCTGCCTGCACTGGTGGCAGCTTGTCGCAGAGGGCGTCCGCCTGCCTCCACTCCTGCTCCTGCTCATGCTGGGCCTCCGCAGCAGCCTCCACCCAGGCCTCAGCGTGGAGCCAGCCGGAGGCAGGCCGCCCAGCCTCTGTCAGATGCTTCCAATCCAGACGGCAAGGGTAAGGCCAAGCAACCATGGCACAGGCCACCCAGGGATGGAGGAACGAGCGTACTTGGGTCCCAAGAGGGCCAGACTGGTGGTGTGCGACCCTGTAAAGCCTTGCACCCCTCAGCCCCCTCTTGTATCGCCAGATGGCAGCTGGGTGTGGTTCGAGGACCCGGTCACGCCTTCTCACGCACCCCCTGCCATCATGTGTAGACAGGTAAGTGTTGTGCACCACACTCAGATGCCACTTCGGGCCGCCTTCAGGCTGCCTTAGGGCCTTCAGGGCCGGGTCCCTGTCCTCCACCTCACTGCCCCACCCCGGATACGTCTGTGGTTCCAAGGCCCCTTGCCCAGTTCGTGGACGCCTAACATGCTTCCCAACCGGTCCAGCTGGCCCCAAATTGTACCATCAGACTCAGCTTGCGATTCATTTTCGCTCGGCTTCCGCCCAAGCTCAGTGATATTCATCACACCTAGTTGTTGAGCAATGCTCCTGTCTTGTGTGCGCACGTCGCAGTCCTACTGGTGAAGGACGCGATGTGGCCTCTCCCTCCAGACGATATGAAGGCCGGCTTCTATAAGCCAGTTGGGTCCTCAGGTCCACTGGGAAAGAATAAACTCGTCCATGGTCTAAGAAACTTTTTTCTGGGCGGCAGTGGCTCAGTGGTTCATGTAGGTTGTCTACAAACCGAAAGGTTGGTGGTTCGATCCCCGGTTCCACATGACCAAGTGTCGAGGTGTCCATGAGCAAGACACCTAAGCCCAGTTGCTCCGGACGAGCTGGATGGCGCCTTGCATGGCTGACACCGCTGTCGGTGTATGAATGAGTGAGTGAATGGGTGAATGTGAGGCAATTATGTAAAGCGCTTTGGTGGCCATTGGGTCTGTGAGAGCGCTTTATAAATGCAGTCCATTTACCATTTACCATTTCTAGTTTGGAGCTGGATTTGGTCCACTGCATCTCTGAAAAAGAAAGCCACTTGGCTTCCTCAATATGAAGTAGGGCTGTCACTTTACGTTCGAAAATCGATTGCACAATCGATCGGACTAACCAACACAAGTTTCGAAAACGAAAATAGGGAATCGATTTTAACCCTCTGAGGTTGGCCATCGCGCGGGCGCGATAGTCTCGCTTTTTTTCTTATCAGTGCAAAAGAAACTCAAAATATTCTGTTGATTTGATCTTACATATTAAGTGTTGTACATCATTAGATCCTGATAAGTGTCTATTTTTTTTGTGGATATTCACAATAAAAATAAAGTGTTGTGCTTGTCGCCAAATAAAGAAAACAAACATGATGCGCGTTCTGCCTTCTCTCTGTCAGTTAAGTCCATTCTGAAACGCGTCCGAAAATTAACTGTAATTCCGCGAATACGTCATACAGGCACGTATTCTCAGTTTATGTAATCTGTATGAAAAGAGAGAGATGTCAGTCTTTTTCTTTCCAGCTAATTATACCTGATTACGTGTTAATGTGCCACGCCCACGGAGAGCATGCTGTATTCAAACGCATATGATCTAAGGCAAGCCATTCAAACATGCCAACGCCCACCAGCTGGATTATAAAACGCATCGTGTTCAGTAAGTATCTTACTAGAGCTGTGTACACAGTGTATCCCTACGCTGTGAGGAATAATACTATCTAATAACCCTGGAAAATGTACCAGAAGTGCTGGTAATTTCAATTCGCGGAGCAACGGATCCAGCTTATGTAGTAAGTCATTTATTCTTAAGTGCTTTGTTCTAATCGCGATATTGAATAGTGTCTGACTGTAAACGGCAAAAAGACTGTTTAAATATGAATTGTGTGTCTGTGTGTTGGCTAAATGATAAATGAACGGCACAGGCGCGTGAGCGCTTTGTTTACTACAGTTATACAGCACGTGTCTGTGCCGTTCATTCACTCTCGCACCTACATTAGTAAACGTTATGTTTACATGAACACATCCAAACTATATTGCTATAGCCTACTAAGATGCGTAAAAATAGACTGAAATATGTTGAAATAAAATGTCTGTATAAGCAACAAACTGCAAATTCACATGTATATGCTAATATATCATACACAATATGTTACAAATATTGTAACAAAGACTAAATATGAATGTTTAGACAAGATTTTGTGATTAGTTTTGGATAGATTATTGTAACGTACGGACAGAGGCGGTCGGATCCATGTGCAGAACTTTATTAGAACTGTAACATAAGCAGAAATGAACCAGGCACACAAATAAACAAGGGCAATCCAATAACTTGTGGTGTTAACAGGCGTAGGTCGAGGTAGGCAGCACAGGTTCGCAAACAGTCCAGGATACAGGCAAAGGACGAGAGTCCAGGGAAACACGGAGAAACAGAACAGGGAATAACGCTCAGAAATGCACGCTTACAGTGTAACAAGACTTCACGAAGGACAGAGGAGAAACACAGGTTTAAATCAGGAACTCAATAACCAATAGTGAAACACATCTGAACATAATAACATAATGAGTCCATGGGGAAAACATAACACAATGAGAGAGTGCCCTCCAGTGGCTCCCGAGGGCACTACAGCTGCCGATCGTCACATAACCCCCCCTCAAAGGAGCGGCTTCCAGACGCTCCTAAGAGCTCCGGGGGGAGGTCAACGGGGGCTGGGATGGAGGGCCAGGCCCATGCAGGGGAACGGACCCTGGACATAGACAAGGCGGGCCTGGGCCGTGGAGCGTGGGCGGATCTGACTGAACAGGCGGCCAGGGCGGAGCAAGACGGGGCGGAGGCCAGGGCGGAGCAAGACGAGGCGAAGGCCAGGGTGGAGCAGGCTGTGGGCGTGGCCAGGGCGGAGCAGGCTGGGGGTGTGAACCGGGCGGAGCTGTGGGACCCTCGGGCGTCCAGGGCGGAGCTGTGGGACCCTCGGGCGTCCAGGGCGGAGCTGTGGGACCCTCGGGCGTCCAGGGCGGAGCTGTGGGACGTCCAGGGCGGAGCTGTTCACTTGACTCGGCACTTGACTCACTTGACTCACTTGACTCACTTGACTCGGCACTTGACTCACTTGACTAACTTGACTCGGCACTTGACTCACTTGACTCACTTGACTCGGCACTTGACTCACTTGACTCGGCACTTGACACACTTGACTCGGCACTTGACACACTTGACTCACTTGACTCGGCACTTGACACACTTGACACACTTGACACACTTGACTCGGCTCTTGACTCACTTGACTCGGCACTTGACTCACTAGACTCGGCACTTGACTCGGCACTTGACTCACTTGACTCGGCACTTGACTCGGCACTTGACTCACTTGACTCGGCACTTGACACACTTGGCACACTTGACTCGGCTCTTGACTCACTTGACTCGGCACTTGACTCACTTGACTCACTCGATTCGGCACTTGACACACTTGACACACTTGACTCGGCTCTTGACTCACTTGACACGGCACTTGACTCACTTGACTCACTCGATTCGGCTCTTGACACACTTGACTCACTTGACTCTTTCGAGTCATCTGACACGTGCTCAAACTCAAGTTCGGCCGGCGACACCACATCTGTCTCTGGAATAGCATGTTTAACAGGGCCAGTGCGGAATACGGGCTCGAGGGGTCCGACACGATGTGTGGGTTTGGCAGGAACGATATGCTTAAAAGCTCCTCTGACGGTCCTCAAGGGAGGATCAAACAGCTTGGCGAGCTGAGGCTTTAGCGGCGTGCAGAATGAGTGAGAGAAATCCGCCGCATACAAGCCTCCCCGGCGCAGAGACAAGAGCAGTTCCTCGGGATCCTCCTCTTCTGCGGGGAGTTCAAAAGCCTTTCTGTATAGGGCGATAAACACGTCGTAAGAAGGGAATGACATCCGACCTGGTTCCAAGAATGTGCCTGCCCACTCCAGAGCCTTTCCAGTGAGCAGTGAGCAGAAAAAGGAAATGCGGTCGTCATCCGAGGTGTAAAACTGGGGCTGAAGATTCATATACAAGCTGCACTGCTGAAGGAATCCTTCACACGCCACAGGTGAGCCATCAAACTTTTCAGGAAATGACAGACTGGGATAGTTAGATCACACTGGATTGCGGTGGAACAGGTGCAGCGTGAGTTTGGGCTTGATTAGCCGTTGTGCTTGAGCCCTGCGTAGACCAGTATTGCACAGAGCTTGCTAGTTCCTCGAGGAGAGAAGTTAGTCTCGCCAGCTGAGAACGATGAGAGGATAGCATGGAAGCTCGGGTCTTGACCACGGTAAATAGATGCTGTAAGTCTGCTGGATCCACGTTTGGCGAAGTCTTCTGTAACGTACGGACAGAGGCGGTCGGATCCATGAACAGAACTTTATTAGAACTGGAACATAAGCAGAAATGAACCAGGCACACAAATAAACAAGGGCAATCCAATAACTCGTGGTGTTAACAGGCGTTGGTCGAGGTAGGCAGCACAGGTTCGCAAACAGTCCAGGATACAGGCAAAGGTCGAGAGTCCAGGGAAACACGGAGAAACAGAAGTCTTGTGGACACATATTTAGTATGTGTTTTGTGGCCTTTTTCAGACACTTTAAGTTTTAGTTTTTTCAATAACCACGCATAAACATTATTCTCTAAAAAATACAAACATGTACATACATGTTGCTCACATATTACGGTAGCCCCGTTTGTCCTATATAGAGTGAATTTACACCTTTGCCATTAACATGTTTATAAATAACTGAAAAAAGCACAAATGTCAGAGCATGTCAGAACACCTCAAGGACCCCAAAAACCCCTTAGACCTCAGAGGGTTAACTGCCTTTTTTTTTTTTTTACCGAAAATGTGTTTTAGGTAGACAGATCAATACAGTACACAGAACATGTAGGATGTTGGAAAATAACAATGTCTTTTCTGTTAACCAAATGCTTTTTAAAATTCGCTATTACTTCAGTGCAAGTGAACAAGCGCGCCGTTATTTGTTGCTTAGTGACGTGTGTGTTCATGCAAGCCAGAAATGCGCAGATTCTGCGCAATACGCTGTATTTAATATATCATGAGGACTCACGAGTTGCGTAATTGCGCTAAATCCACGCAGATTTGGCTTACACGAACTTCCCCAGCAAAGTGAGTAAACATAGAAATACGCCAAATTGGCTGGTGATATGACAGGGTTACCCGCCAAAGTTCATTTTTATCAGAATTTGGCAGGTGTTAATTTCAATCCTTGAATGTTTCACTCCTGTTTGTCATTGTGCAAAAAACCTTACGCCAATAAATCATCAGAAATATTGCTGACTTGTGCATTCTCAAGCATTCTCTTTACGTTCGTCCTAATGCCTGTTAGTTGTCTGTGGATTTGCCAATATTTGGTGTTGAAAATGGAAACGTCTTGAGACATGGAAAAATCGATTTTACAATCGATTCAATGAAAACATATGTCTCAAAAATCTAACAGGATTAATGACAGCCCTAATATGAAGACCGCTTCAGCACTGACTTTACGGTTGAGGTGGCCGTGGCAGAGTGGCACGCTTCGTGTGAAAACACCCTGGCCTGCCAGCAAACCCTCAGTCCGTAACAGACATTTTGTTTCTCCGGGCCCTAAAACTAGTTTCCATCAATACCGGCTGAGGGGTCACGTACAAAGGGCATGCAATAACGGAGGTCTGGGCGGCCCTCCAACTAAATTGGCATTCATTGCCTCGAGTTGCAACATTGCGACCGTTGCGTTACGCTTCTCTCGCATATCACAACTTGCCCGCCACCTCCTCCTTGGTGACAGAAGCTTCTGTGGTCACTTCATTCAACTTATTTCTTCTGGTCTGCTCAATTGTGCTGCTGACGAGCCTCACAACAGCCTTTGGCTAGGGAGAGTGGAGTCTCTGTCCCCAGGCGGTCCAGCTGTTTGGGACAACTTTGGGGCCACACAGTTACATCTGTTGCCCCTCCTGACTTGTCCCTCCGTCAGTTGTTCTTTTCTCCTGTCTGAGTGGACATCCCTCGACATAAAAAAACTCTGGCCCCAGCTGGCCCCGGGGCCCCCGCAGAAATGCGCAGAGCAAAACTTGTCTCAACACTTACTTGGTAGGATGACTCCTTATTGTCATTATTTTAATCAAATTAACGATGTGAAATGATTGTTTGTTACTTCACTATATTGTAGCCAAGTAGTTCCAGATCAATCTTTCCAGAACCACAGTGGGATCTTTGTAGAACCACTAAGGAGCTTTTTCATGTCCCTCTTTCAGACAGTGAGATGCAGAAACTGCAGAAAGCAAGGCCCTACCACCTGGACTGCTTGTTGTTCTCCAGAGTGGTCAAGGAAAATAAGAGTGGCTGTGTATGGAGTGTGATTTAATTTGCCACAAAAAAATGGTACTCCATAACAGGGAGTCCTGCATTGATGGATTTTACTGGCCCATTCCGTCAACGGTGTGCTGTGTGAAAGAAAATGGCAGATATACATAAAAAAATCAAGGTTCTGCTCTGATTATTTTGGTCAAATTTTGAACAACTTCTATGTAGTATTTACATTTCTCAATCAGACAGTCATTCTTTAAACTCTTTTCAAAATTGTGTAATTTCTTTTTAGTTCGACTGTTGCCTACAGTGAGACCTGAACGACTGTGCACCTGTGACCCTACAACCTTCCCAGAATCTGCTGGCAGAGCAACTATTTTGGTTTGCATAAATGGTAGGTAGGTTTTAGCCTTTATTTTTTAGTTTTGCAGTTAAGGGTCACAAGATATTCATACGTTTTGCAGTTATGTGTCACAAGATATTCATACGTTTGATTCTTTTTAGGTCGTTATGACTTGTACTTGCCCAATTTGGCGTGCAGAGTGTGTCTATCACAATGGACACCTGACAGAAGCGACCTCATAAGAAGTGGGTATTGGCCAGCATCTATGAATGCTGACACATTGTTTTCAGTGGATGTATTCAGCACATTTGAGGAGATGAAAACCGTTGCTTTACGGCTGTTAGAGCAGAGGACAGAGCAGTTTGGAAGGGTATGATCCATGTGGATGAAGATTTCCTTAATTAGAGACCATTGGCTATTTCATTTTACTTTTCTTTTAATTATTTGCACATTTACAGAGAGGTAAAATATATGGAGATGCATTTCAGAGGAGCTTTGTGGAATACACTTTCTGCGAGTTTCTGTGTGAGAAAATGGCAAATTTGGAGCACTTCACCTGCCCAGCATGTACACCCAACATGCTTGCGGTTTCTGCAGACGGCAACAGAAAACTGTCCAGATTTCAGCAGTCTAAAGGGTAATGCAAGGCAAGGTGCCACACTACACGGCTTTGCTTTACGGCTTACACTGCACAACATTACTCTGTGACCGGGGCACTACATTACAGTAGCTCATGTTATCACAACGCAGAAGCTTCTATTTCTCATCAGATAATTATTGAAGGTTCCATGATAGGTTGTACTTGTTTCTGCTTTCTCCCTGGTTTCCTATTGTGCTGTCATTGGCCATTACTCAGCACCATTTTATAGGCTTGTCATACATCCACAACAGTACAACAGCATGACACATTTTATACTGATCATTTAAAACCTGCTTAGAAACATCAGGATAACTTATACCACCGATACTGGTATGGAAAATCGAGATGATACCAGGTATCAGTATCAGTATAAATTTGCTGCACTTTAAAATCCAGTACGAAGAACCATGTGGTGATAATTTTGAATGTTGCAGCTGTGCGCCTGGCTTAAGTTGTTTCACACCTTCTAAAACCTACTGAACGAATGGTGTCTGCCACTGAATATGCCTTTTTTCTGCATTCATTAAGGTCAGAGTAACCATAATTCATTGCCAAAGATGCGGACGTATCCTCTTTCGTTGAAGAAATCAGGAGTAAAGTGAAAAATGTTAGTAATGATTCAGAGTTTGTAGCCCTGCTGTGTAAATGCAGTATTTTTGCCATCTAATATATATTTTTATTCCCCCTTTTTCATGCAGACTCCAGGAAAAGGCACTTATGGAGATAGTCAGTGGTCTGCTGCCAGGGAAACTGCCAGAAGAGCAAGCAAACTTGATGAAGAGGGTCTTGAGGTAGCTGTTTGCAGGCATGGGGTGATAATAAAGGGTCTCATCATGTACAGGGGAGAGATCTTTGCGTATCCCCTGTTCCTGCAGAAGGAGCTTCAGGCAGCCACAAACATTAATTACTACTGCACTGACATCTCATGCAAGTATTGGCCCTATCTTCAGAAGATGCCGGTCTCTATGCCTGAACCTAGCCCTCTTCTTCAAATTAGGCCGTTTCTGTCAGTCATGCATGCCAAAGCCCATTCAACTAAGTGTGAGGTATTGTCTTTATTATGCCATTTACTATTGCTATTTAAATTAATTATTGATAATGGGAATGCACAATTTATATCTTTGCGAAACGTCTCGGTTACGTATGTAACCCTAGTTCCCTGATATGGAACGAGACGCTGCGTCAAAACGGTGTGGGAACGCCCCTGCATTGTGCGTCATGAAACACGTATGGAATCAGCCCAATGGAGAGATGGAACGTCATAGGCGGGTGACTTCATCGACCAGGAAACTATAAAGCACCCCAAAAACACAAGCGCATCAGCTTCTGATTGGCCTGAAGGAAGCGCTAACGGGAATGCCGGGAGTATGGTGGAACGACGCAGCGTCTCGTTCCCTATCAGGGAACTAGGGTTACATACGTAACCGAGACGTTCCCTTTCAAGGGAACTTCGAGATGCGCCAAACGCTGTGGGAACGCAAATACCCACATCGCCATAGGACCAAGTGACCGTCATGTGAGAACTAGCGCACAGAGGACGAGAGCACCTGTGCCCCAGGGGTAGAGCTTAAGTCTAGGTCATAGAACTTAATAAAAGTATGCGGTGAAGACCATCCAGCCGTATCACAAACATCACTCAGGGAAACTCCTGACAATAAAGCTTTAGAAGCAGCCATACTCCTAGTAGAGTGGGCTCGTACAGCCAAAGTTTAAGGCTGACCAGCCGACTCATAAGCAAGTGAGATAGCCTCGACCACCCACTTGCTCATTCTTTGTTTCCAAGGTGGCCCAAAACACACAAATAGTTGTTCTGATTTCCTCCACAGGGCAGCTCTGTGGACATAAACGTTCAACGCCCTAACAGGGCAGAGTAAATTAAGTTTCTCCTGGTCTGACGACAAAAATGGAGGAGGACAGAAAGCCTACAGAACTGTAGGTCTAACAACATTAGTAGGGACCTTGGGAACGTAACCTGGTCTAGGATGCAGAAAAGCCTTAACCATACCAGGCGAAAATTCCAGGCACGAGGGTGAAACCGACAGAGCCTGCAAATCTCTGATTCTTTTTAGTGTGGAGATAGCAAGAAGAAAGATAGTTTTAAAGTGAGAAATTTCTCGGGAACTTCTTCGATAGGTACAAAAGGAGCTAGGGAAAGACCTTCTAATACAATGGCCAGATCCCTGGTCGGCACCGTCATACGAACTGCTGGCCTCAGCCTCAATGTGCCATGAAGGAAACGAGTTATAAGCGGGTGTCTCCCAAGAGAAACTTCACTGAAAGGGACGTGGTAAGCAGCTAGATACACCTTTAGTGTGGAGGGGGATAACCCTGTGGAGAAGGGCTCCTGCAGGAATTCCAGCACTGCACCCACTGGGCAGTTAACTGGGTCCAGCAGGTGTTCTCCACACCAAGAAGTGAAAAGTTTCCACTTCAAGGCATAAAGCTTCCTCGTGGATGGAGCTCTGGAGTGGAGAATGGTCTAAACAACCTCGGTTGAGAGACCTGAATCTATGATCTGGGCCCCCTCAGAGGCCAAGCCCACAGTTTCCACAATACTGGGCGGGGGTAAAATATTGTGTCGCCCGCCTGAGAGAGTAGATCCCTCCTGACCGGGGGCTCCAAAGGAGAGCTGTCCAGGAGAGAAATCAGGTCCGCAAACGATACTCGGGCCGGCCAGAGCGGGGCTACTAGTAGTAGGCTGACCACGTCCCGGCGAACCCTCTCCAGAACTCCTGGTAGCAGAGCAATCGGGGGAAAGGAGTACAGACGTGACCTTGGCCACGGCTGCACCATAGCGTCCAACCCCAGAGGGGCTGGATGACTGATGGAGAAACACAGATGACAATGCGTGGTCTCGTTGGAAGCGAATAGGTCAACCTCGGCGTGACCGAAACTCAACCAAAGGAGCTCCACCACCTCGGGGTGGAGTCTCCATACCCCCGGCCTCAGCCCCTGCCTCGACAGGGAGTCTGCTACCACATTCAAATACCCAGGAAGATACATTGCTCTCAGTGATAGTAACCTCATTTGGGACCACAGTAGGATCTGACGGGCCAACTTGTAAAGCCGGCGAGACCGCAGGCCCCCCTCATGATTTATATAAGAGACCACCGACGTGTTTTCTGACTGAACTAACACATGATGACCTCTCAGGTCTGCTAGGAAGTGTTTCAGAGCCTGAAACACCGCCAACATCTCTAAACAATTTATATGCTATGATAGATGATGGTCCTGCCACAGACCTTGGGCTGGACGACCACTCATGACCGCCCCCCACCCTGTGAGGGAAGTATCCGTCGTTAGCGTTACGCGACGATAAAAGAGCCCCCAGCACAGGACGCTTTGGATAGGGACCAAGTTTCTTTCCACATGACCAGAGCACGAAGGCAGCGCCACGTGACTTTGATCGTGCGGAGCGGATTTCCCCTCGGGGAGAATCCCTTGGTCCTGAGCCACCACTGTAGCGGTCTCATGTACAACAGGCCGCAAGGTATAACGTTGGACGCTGCTGCCATCAGAACGACATCTCGATGCCGAACCGCCATCTGCTCTGTCTGAGCTAAAATCAACCAATCGTCGATGTAATTGAGGATACGAATGCCCTGAAGCCTCAGAGGCACTAGTGCTGCATCCATCCATTTTGTGAAAGTGCGGGGAGATAAAGCTAGGCCAAACGTAAGAACCCTATACTGGTACGCCTAGCCCCCAAAGGCGAACCTCAGGAACTTCCTGTGTTGTGGAAGGATGGAAATGTAGAAGTACGCGTCCTTTAGATCTATCGTGACAAACCAGTCCTCGGATCTGATTTGTGACACGATCTGCTTGATAGTGAGCATCTTGAATATAGCTTCCCTACCGAGTGATTCAATAGGCACAGGTCTAAAATTGGACGCAACCCCCCATCCTTCTTTGGTACGATGAAATATCGGCTGTAATAACCTGACTCCAAACTGGGAGGGGGAACCCGTTCTATAGCCTCCTTTTGAAGGTAGCGTTTTCACCTCTTGTTCCATTACCAGAGCCTGCTCGGGGCCCACCACTGTGGGCAGAACCCCTCTGAATTTTGGTGGACGACACCTGAATTGGATAGCATAACCCTTTTCTACTCTCTTCAGGACCCAATGAGATATTTTTGGAAGAATTTTCCACTCTGCCAGAAATTCTACTAAGGGTACCAGTCTCTCGAGACTAGCCTCTGGTGTAACTTGAGCAGCAAACGCAGCGCCCTGTAACGGCGCACCGGCAGGAACCAACTGGTTTAACCGCTCTAAGACCCTCCTCAGAGGGAGCGAGTGTCCCCCGTGAAAGCGCTCGCTGGGACCGTCTGCGCCCCGGCATGAAGGCGGGGTTGGCAGAACGGGCCCCGGAGGGCACCGAGGAAGAATGGGCACCGTAAAAAGAGGTGAACACCTTTCTGCCTCGGTGGGGACCACCCTCAGTGTCCTGCACGCCGTGGCGTCAGGACTTCTTATTAGCCGAAGCCTTCTTAGCTAATATAATTGTCCTCAGATCAGTTCTATTACTGGAAGATTTTGGCTGAGAGTGCCGAGGCTGAGCCCACTGTCCAGCAGGGGGAGCACGAGATGCGAGACTCTGCTTCTGCTGCGCCCTATATGATGAGCTCACAGACGGCCGGGGCTGCTCCCACCCAGCAGCCCCAGGGACGTGAACTTTTAAAGGAAAACATTTCTTAAAAGCTGCTGAATGCTTTTTCTCCTCCTGGAATTTATCGATCACAGAATTTACAGCATCGCCAAATAAACCCAGGGGCGAGAGAGGAGCGTCTAAAAGGAAAGCTTTTTCTTTTTCTTTTATATTCATCTGATTTAACCACAGATGTCTTTCTGCGGCAACCAGAGGTGCCATAGATCGACCCACTAGCTTGGCCGACTCTCCGGTGGCAAGCAGGGATAAATCAGCAGCCTGACGCAGTTCGTGAACTACGTCAGCACTGACCTCCTCACTCTCACTCACATCCCTCAGCAGGTCAGCCTGGTATGCCTGCAAGATGGACTTAGTATGCAGACATGACGCAGCCTGACCTGCCGCCGAATATACTTTATCCACCAAAGCCGAGGTATTTCTTAGAGGCTTGGTGGGTAATGCCGGTGCCTTAAAAGATGATGCAGCCTCGGAGGAGAGATGGCTCGCAAGCGTCTCTTCCACGCGAGGCATAGCACCATAACTATATGCTTTAGCCCCCATAATATTTGAATATGTTGAAGTGTGGGGACTAAACACTCTATATGACACCGGTTTTCTCCACGATTTCGACACCTCAGTGTGGAGATTGTGAAAAAACGGCAGGCACCGGCGTGGAGGTTGTACTCGTGACGGCAAAAATCTCTCATCTAATTTTGATTTAGAAACAGTCTCCTGTCTAGTCACTGGCCATTCAATGCTGAGTTTTTCTACAGCTCTTGTTTATACCTCCACCAGCTCATCTCTTTTGGGAGTGTAAGGTGGCGAATCCTCCACATCTCCCCCAATACAACATCAAGCTCCTCAGAACTGGATAGTTGCAGTACTGGTGCCTCAGCCTGAGCGGAAGAAACTGCATCGCGTGCTTCCGAACCCGGACTGAGGCACTGGATCTCACAGGTGAAGGGAGAGAAAAGGCAGAGCCGTCTCTAACCCCGCTGAGAGATCCATCTGCAATCCCCACGATAAGCGCCGCCGCTCTGCCTCGGCAGAAGCGGGACCCGAACCGCGGGGAGCGCGCACCGAGCCGCCCTCCTCGAAGATATATATATATATATATATATATATATATATAAATTGTTTGTGTGCTGCAGAGTATGTAAAGACAGACAATATTCACACAGGGACAGATTCACATATAGCGCGACTGAAGGCACAGAAGCTGATGCGCTTGTGTTTTTGGGGTGCTTTATAGTTTCCTGGTCGATGACGTCACCCGCCTATGACGTTCCATCTCTCCATTGGGCTGATTCCATACGTGCTTCATGACGCACAACGCAGGGAAGTTCCCACAGCGTTTGATGCAGCTCAAAGTTCCCTTGAAAGGGAACTGAAATTGGTGCATCCCTAACCAATAACTTTTTCACACATTTGTTAGATTGTCTGGAGTGGTAGGAATCAGGAGGGTGCTGGCGCAACTGCAGGGTAAGAGGTGGAAAAGGTGAACAGTCTCCTCTCTCGTTGTGCCCTCACTACCAAGTACATGACCAAATCTGGTATGTGATCCTGCTTTATTACATTAATAAAAATGTCTTGTTCTTTCAGTTATTCTTTCAGTAGTCTTTCGTTCTTTATATAGAAATACAGAAGAGAAACCTTTATTTTAATTAAATTTGAATAGGCCACCCAGTAACATTTGAATATGTTTTCAAAAAGCTCGCAATGACATGCTGACTGTACATGCAATTGGCTGGAATAGACACAAGCATGATGGCCTTCATCTTGCATTGTCCAACAGATATGTCAAGGTATTGACCATATTACACAGAATTAAAATCTGGTCCAAGATGGCAAAGGCAATTGTTTGTTTGCATTTTTATTGTAGACCGCCGAAAGGCTGAGGCTGAGTCTCAGAGGCTGGAGAACTTAAGCCGTGAACTTTGGTGTCCTGAGAACATGGTGCAGCAGTGGGTACATGACGTCAGACAGTGGGCCATTGATGGTACAGAATTGATATTCTAAATAATAGGCTATTTACAGTTACAGCACAGTGTGCTCGACAGTGTTGAGGATGTGTTACTGTAATCACATTACTTTCTTCTGTAACACATTACGGTTCCAAATGAATATCATGTTTAAGGTGATTTAGCCACTGTGGCAAACTGCACATACAGCATTGTGCTATATTAGCACCGGTCTAATATGGTCGTACTTCCTGGTTCTGGTAAGAACTCTAGCGGCTGCGTTTTGAACTAGCTGTAGTTTGTTTATTAAGCGTGCAGGGCTCCTGGGTGGTTGCCCTGCATGCTTAATAAACAAACTACAGCAAGTTCAAAACGCAGCCGCGAGAGTTCATTCCAGAACCAGGAAGTACGGCCATATTAGCCCGGTTCTGTCAACACCGCATTGGCTCCCTATTAAACATCGTATAAATTTTAAAATATTGCTGATTACTTACAAAGCACTAAATGGTTTAGCTCCCCAGTACTTGAGCGAGCTCTTAACGCATTATAGTCCTTCACGTCTATTGCGATCTCAAAACTCCGGCCAGTTGATAATACCTAGAATATCTAAATCGACTGCTGGCGGTAGATCCTTTTACTATTGAGCACCAAAACAATGGAACAATCTTCCTAACATGGTCCGGGAAGCAGACACAGTCTGTCAGTTCAAATCTAGACTAAAAACACATCTCTTTGGCTTAGCATACACATAACACATTATAGACTTCTATAAGTCAATGTTAGGCTGCATAGTTTAGATCAGCCGGAACCGGAAAAACTTCCCATAAATCCTGATGTACTTTGTACATCATAAGAAGGATGACGTCTCCGCTAATATTTGTTTCTCTGTTTATCCCGAGGTTTACCGCAAACTGCCGGATCCAGGCCATATCCAGATCTGATGAAGGACCATCGGATGGATGCGACGACAACGCATCCCTGAAGTGCCAGCCTCATCAACCCTGTGAAGGCCTTAAGGACACCTCAACAAACTCGTCTCCATACCGGCGTGATGACTCCGACCCCAACCAGGTGAACTGGATAAATATTGTGAAAGTTCTGATCCCATCTGACTTCTGACCTATAATGCTGCCTGAATCATAACCATACACTGTTTGTTTATTGGCCAAAGGAGGACTGGCCCCCCGACTGAGCCTGGGTTCTCCCAAAGTTTTTTTCTCCATTCTGTCACCTGATGGAGTTTTGGTTCCTTGCCACTGTTGCCTTTACGCCTTTTTTCGCCTTTGTCACCATTGGCTTTTGGCTTGCTTAGTTGGGGACATTTAATTTTGTATTTAACAATATTATTACAGCATTATTTTCCTGTTATCTCTGTAAAGCTGCTTTGAAACAATCTCTATTGTAAAAAGCGCTATATAAATAAAGGTGACTTCACTTGACCTTGTTTTAAGCCAGTAAAGAGAGCAGTCACACAAAGTTTGTGTGTGTATGTCATCCTTGCCTAAATCAGCAATATATCCTCAGGATATAATAAAGTGGCGACGAGGATCTTTCTAATCCGTGTGTGTTGTTGTGTATGTGAATGAAGTGCTTTGACAGCGAGATCTCTCGAGACGGAAACCCACCTTCCTAAGTGTGATGGGTCCGAAGACTTATGCACTACTGCGTAACCTTCTGCAGCCAGAAAAACCTGGATAGAAAACGTATGAGCAAATAGTGAACACCCTCAAAGCGCATTTCTCGCCAAAGCCCCTAGTAATTGCAGAGCAATTTCGGTTTCACAGACGAAATCAGCTAGAAGGGGAAACCGTGACAATTTTTGTGGCACTGCTAATAAAATTAGCTGAACACTGCGAATTTGGTGATGTGCTAAATGACACACTTCAGGACAGATTAGTATGCGGACTCCGTTGCGAGGGCATACAGAAAAGGCTGTTAACCGAGAGCAGCCTGACACTACAAAGAGCAATTGAGCTGAGTGTGTCTATGGAATTGGCTGCTAAGGAAGCCCCAAACCTGAGCTCAACCAGTAAAGTGTAAAGACTGAAAAACAAAATGAAAATAAAAGCCCATGTTTCCGTTGTGATAAGACTGGACACTCACCGGTTTCATGCTGGTTTAAGGATGTGGAGTGCCGCAGCTGTAAAAAAAAAAAGGACGCATTGAGCGTGCATGTAGGAATAAAATAAAAAATAAACCAATGCAGCAAAAATCAGCATTCAAAAGGAAGCAAAAGAAATGCATATTTGTAGTTGGACAGGAAAACAAGGAGGTCGCTGACACATCTGATGAGGAATTTCCTTTGCATGTGCTCACTGTCGCCGGTGGAACCAAGGCTTATAAAGTCACCGCGCTGCTGGAAGGACAATCAGTGAAAATGGAGATCGACACTGGTGTTGCTGTGTCGCTGGTGTCGGATGTGGTAGACAATGAAGTACTGAGCCACCTTCCAACTTCAACCACGGGATGTGATCCTTAAAACTTATACTGGTGAGTCAGTGACCATGAAGGGAGTCACCCAGGTAACAGTTGAACTAAACAGACAAACAAAGAAACTGCCATTGTATGTGGTCTTTGGTGATTACCCCTCACTGATGGGACGTTCCTGGCTGGAGCAAATCAAGGTGGACTGGAACGCCATACATATGATGGCACCTAAAACACTGGACCTTGAAGGTATTCTCCAAAAACACAGTGAAGTGTTCAAACGGGAGTTAGGCAGCATGGAGGAAATCAAGGTGAAATTGACTGTGGAGTCGGGAAGTCAGACAAAATTCTTAAAGGCTCGACCCCTGCCACATGCGCTTAAACCCAAAGTAGAGTTACCAAAACACCCATTGTTCCATTGCTAAAGAAAGACGGAGGCATACGGATCTGTGGGGACTTTAAAGTCACAGTAAATCCAGTGTTGTCAGCAGAGCAATACCCCTTGCCTCACATTAATGATATTTTTGCTGGTCTGACAGGAGGGCAAAAATTCAGCAAAATCGACCTCAGCCAAGCATACCTACAGATGCAGGTTGAGGAACAGTCCAGAGAACTCCTCAAAATTAACCCTCTGGGGTCCTATGTGTTTTTGGGGTCCTGGAGCATTCTGACATGCTCTAACATTTGTGCTTTTTTCAGTTATTTATAAACATGTTAATGGCAAAGGTGTAAATTCACTCTATATAGCACAAACAGGGCTACCATAATATGTTAGCAAGATGTATGTACATGTTTGTATTTTTGAGAGAATATTGTTTATGCATGGTTATTGAAAAAACTAAAACTTAAAGTCTCTGAAATAAGGCCACAAAACACATACTAAATATGTGTCCACAAGACCTTTGACTAATGGATGTTCTCGCCTAGGATTTTTGCTTCAAAATGATCTGAAAATCATCCTTCCAAATCATTCACATAAAACAATACATTGATTTAAATTTAGTAAAACACTTTTTGTTTGGAAAGGCAATATGCGAAATGGGCGTGACTCATGTATAATGGTCTGATTCACACCTGTGAAGACAAAAGACCTGCTTAATGAGCCTGCATAATGAGCTTTTCACAGGTGTGTCACTGAGCCACAAGAAAGAATACAAGGACACAAGAAAAGAAATGTGTATATATACAACAAAATTGGTTCACAGTTGGAAACATCTATAAAAAAATAGTATTTTTCCACTTGTATTTTTGCTTGCAAATTGTATAATATCCAAGGTGAACATTTCTAGTAATTGTGTAGTTAATTCTCATACTGTATTTTCAGAAAGTTTTGGATATGTATCCTCTCCCCAAATTTGTCACTAATAAAACACAATACAAATAATTTGAAGAGAAGGCTTATATTGACATTTTAAGATTTTGTTTACATCTACCTTGTAAATATATTATTTGCTATTTTATTAAAAAGGTTACAATTACAGCAACAATTAAAATAACAATATTTCAAGTGTAATATTTCTTTGTAAAAACTAAAGTATACATTTTATCATACATATTTCAAAGTTAAGGATTCATTAGTTTGAATAAAGCCTACATTGGAACAAACACTATAATAGCATCCTAGTTGATGACTTTATTTTTGACAAAACAAACGTAGCCTAATATATTTAACATTTGAGCAGAAATTGGTGAACAAAAGCTTATTCAATGTGGCAGTAGTCTATAGTTTAGGCTACAGTTAATAATCTATCCAAAAACTAGTCAACGAAATGTTGTCTTTCATATTTCTTCTGTAACATAGGCATATCGTTTAATGTTTTTATGATAGCCTATATTAGGGCATATAAATATTAATATACAGTTTAATACGTTGCTAATACAAAGACATTTTAACGTTATTTCAACATATTTCAGTCGATTTTCAGTCATCTCAGTATAGCAATAGGGTTTGGTAAAAACTGTTCAGTTCATTAATTCACACACAGACGCGATTCATATTTAAACAGTCTTTTTGCGGTTTACATACACTATGATATCGCAATTAGAACACTAATAAAAAAACTTACTTCTCAGATGGATATTTCATATTTCTTTGTAAAAACTAAAGTATACATTTTATCATACATATTTCAAAGTTAAGGATTCATTAGTTTGAATAAAGCCTACATTGAAACAAACACTATAATAGCATCCTACTTGATGACTCTATTTTTGACAAAACAAACATAGCCTAATATATAACATTTGAGCAGAAATTGGTGAACAAAAGCTTATTCGATGTGGCAGTAGCATATTTTACATTAAACAGTTAATAATCTATCCAAAACTAGTCAACAAAATGTTGTCTTTCATATTTTGTCTGTAACATAGGCATATCGTTTGTTGTTTTTATGAGTCTATATTAGGGCATAAATATTAATTTGCAGTTTAATACGTTGCTAATACAAAGACATTATAACGTTATTTCTACACATTTCAGTCGATTTTCACTCATCTCAGTATAGTAATAGGGTTTGGTAAAAACTGTTCAGTTCATTCATTCACACACAGACGCGATTCATATTTAAACAGTCTTTTTGCGGTTTACATACACTATGATATCGCGATTAGAACAATAATAATAAATAACTTACTTATCAGATGGATCCGTTGCTCCTCGTAATGAAAAAAAACAGCACATGTTCTGAGGTAAATGTCCCAGGATTACTCCTCACACAGCCTCGCAAGAAGAAATAGTAGGCTACATTAATCTGATGATTACATTTGTTGTGTTTATGTTGCGTTTATGAGGGGCGTTGACACTTTGCATGTGTTGCTTCAGATCATTTGCGTTTGAATAGCGCGCGCTCTCCGTGGGCGTGTCACATTAGCAGAATAATGAGCTGAGAGAACGATAATGAGATCGGCTGACACCTCTCTCTTTTTTAATAGATTACATAAAAAGAGAATATTTATTTTAGTTTTGAATTAGATATTTTAAAAGTACAAACTTAAATGATTATAAAGATATTTTGCTCATGCTTGTGTGAATAGTATTCGCTGAGCTTTGTTTAAGTTTAGAGACGTGCACCAGAAAAAAATTTAACGGAGACAGAGAGGCAGAAAGCACACCCTGTTTATTTTCTTCATTTTACAAAAGCACACGGTTTTGATGTTAATGTGAGTGTACACAAAAAAAAGAAGACCCTCTATAGTTTATAATCATGTATTGCTTTTATTTATATGACCAAAAATGACGGAGTATTTTAAGTCTATGTTGCTGCTATGTGGAAAAAAAACAGCAAAACGCGCCGGCGCGTTTCTCGACCCCAGAGAGTTAACACACATAACGGCCTATTTCGGTACAAACGCTTACCCTTCGGAATTACTTTGGCTCCTTCCATTTTTCAGCGAGCAATGGGTCAGATTCTGGCAGGGCTTGCAGGAGTGGTGAGTTATCTAGACGACATTCTAGTGACTGGCACTGACGAAGAGTCGCACTTACAACACCTGGATGCAACCCTCGGAAGACTGAAGTATTATGGATTGAGAGTGCAAAAGGATAAATGTGAAATTTTCCAGGGTTCAGTCGAGTACTTGGGCCATGTCATTAATGCCTCTGGTCTGCATACGTCCCCATCCAAGTTTAAGGCCATTGTGGATGCTCCAGTGCCCAAAAATGTAAGCCAGCTGCGGTCTTTCCTCGGCTTGCTTAATTATTACGGGCGTTTCATTCCAAACATTGCAACGCTGCTAAAACCCCTGCACAAGTTATTGTGTCATGAGAATATTTGGAGGTGGACCTCTGAATGCCAGGAGACATTCAAAAAAGCAAAGGAGATACTTTTAGGGTCAAACGTCCTCACTCATTTTGACCCTGCTCTTCCTATCCAGCTGGCCTGTGACGCTTCCCCATATGGTGTGGGAGCTGTTTTGTCACACATAATGCCAAATGGTCAAGAGAGGCCGATTGCGTTTGCTTCCAGGAGTCTGAGTAAAGCGGAAGCAAACTATGCTCAGATTGAACGTGAAGTGTTGAGCATTGTGTTTGGGGTGCGTAAGTTTTATCAGTACATTTTCTGAAGGAAGTTCACATTGCTGACCGATCATCGCCCACTCACTGCAATTTTTGGACCACACCATGGTATTCCCTCTTTGGCTGCCAGTAGGATGCAAAGGTGGGCCTTGTTGTTATCTGCTCACACCTATGACATCAAGTACAGGAAGTCGGAATTGCATGCGAATGCGGATGGCCTGTCCAGATTGCCTCTCACTGACAGAGTAAAAGAGGCACAGGTGGCGGATATTTTCTACCTCAATCAACTGGAAAGGGCTCCAGTTACAGCAGTGCAGGTACGCAAGGGTATGCGCAATGGCCCTGTCCTGTCCAAGGTCATGGATATAGTCATGACAGGAAAAGGGGAGAGCGATGACCAAGAGCTAAAGCCATACATCTCTCGACGTCATGAACTTTCAGTGCAGTCAGGCTGCTTGCTGTGGGGAAGGAGAGTGATTATTCCCCCGGCTCTGCGCAAGCCAGTGCTAAAACAGCTGCATGTGGGATACTGTGGAATGGTCAGCATGAAAGAGATTGCCAGGAGTTACTTTTGGTGGCCAGGAGTAGACGGGCAAATTGAGGAAAAGGCAAGGACATGTATGTCATGCCAGCGCATACGTAATGTACCACAACTGGCACCGCTGCATCCGTGGGAGTTTCCTCAGAAACCATCGCATCGCATTAATGTTGATTTTGCAGGCCTAGTCGAGGACAAAATGCTGTTGGTAGTTGTTGATGCACACAGTAATTGGCCTGAGGTGGCTATTATGAAATCTACCTCAGCTGAAAAGACCATTGAGAAGCTGGGAGAAATTTTCAGTAGATTTGGACCACCAGTGCAGTACGTTTCAGACAATGGCCCCCAGTTTACATCGCATGAGATGGCCACATTTCTACTAGCAAACGGTGTGCAACATACAGTAGGTACTACAGTAGGTACCAGAATGCCTATTACTGCCGCACCAGCAAATCCATCGCGGCAAATATAAACCAGTCGCATTTCAAAGTCGTTCACGAAATGACCGCCAGGTGGCGCAAAGGGACATTTAGCAAAACAGCAGCAATTGCCTCATTTTGAAACATAAGTGGGGCTAATGTCAATTAACAGTAAGGATGAAATATTACAACTATGGTAATTTCCAAAATAGCCTACAACAAACATGAAAAATCAAAACAAGAGATATTGACATTTGCTGTACAATAATGAAAGAAACGCATGTTAAAAGAATAATTGTATTATTAATTAAAGAAAGACAATTTGGTTAATGTTATATAAACAAACGATCATACAATTTATAGTATACATAGTATACATGTATTATTGTGACGAAGAGTCAGAGGCGTTCGAATCCATGTGCAATAACTTTAATGATGAACACAAACAGGTAGAAAACAGAGAAAGCACAGGGTAGAATATATACTGGGGCAGTCCAGACTCAGAGTGGTTACCCCCCCCCCCCCCCCCCCCCTGCGAGCGGCTCCCGAAGCAAGGACCTGAACGGCGACGGGGTCTTCCACGGGGTCTGGGATCAGGACGATCAGGGTGATTCTGGTGGAAGGTGGTGAGAAGAGCCGGGTCAAGGATGTTTTGGGACCTTTCCCAGGAGCGCTCCTCTGGACCGCATCCCTCCCAGTCAATTAGGTACTGGAGGACCCCTCTATGGCGCCTGGAGTCCAGGATCTCTCGCACACGGCAAACCTCCTCGCCTCCGATGTCGATGGGGGGAGCATTCCTCGCCACGACCTCCTCCCGGTTATCCTCTCTCCTAGGTGCAGCAGCCGGTCTGAGGAGAGAGACATGAAAGGTGGGTGAGATGCGGTAAGTGGAAGGAAGTGCTAACCTGTAGGAGACAGGGGTGATCTGTCTCAGGATCCGGAAGGGACCAATGAAACGTGGAGACAACTTCTTGCAAGGGAGTCGGAGACGGAGATCACGAGTGGACAACCATGCCCATTGGCCCGGTCTGAAGATGGGGCCGTCTCTTCTGCGTCGGTCAGCCTGCTGCCTGAACTGACGTACCGCACGCTGGAGATGGACGTGGGCGGTGTTCCAGGTCTCCTCACTCCTCTGCAACCATGCGTCCACCGCAGGGAGATCCGTGGGCTCACCAGACCAGGGAAACAATGGAGGTTGGAACCCGAGCACGCACTGGAAGGGCGTGAGACCTGTTGACGGTTTGCGGAGAGAATTCTGGCCGTATTCTGCCCACACAAGGAAACGGCTCCAGTCTTGTTGATTACGGTGGCAGTAAGTTCGGAGGAAGCGGTTGAGGTCCTGGTTTAGCCTCTCCACCTGTCCGTTGGCCTGCGGGTGGTAACCAGAAGTGAGACTGACATTAATGTTCATTTTACTACAGAGAGCACTCCATACCCGGGAGGTGAACTGGGATCCTCTATCTGAAACGATATCCTCCGGCAATCCATACAAACGGAAGACATGGTCAGAAGAGCTTCATCGGTTTGGAGTGCTGTGGGTAGACCAGCCAGGGGAACGAACCTGCATGCCTTGGAGAATCGGTCAACTACTGAGAGGATAGTAGTAAAACCCTGAGAGGAAGGCAGATCAGTGACGAAATCCACTGCAATATGGGACCATGGCCGTTGAGGGACGTGAAGTGGCTGAAGAAGTCCGGCCGGCCTTAAGTGGGAGGCCTTTGAGATGTTGCATGTAGGACACTGACGAATGAATTTGACTATGTCTGCATGAAGATTGGACCACCAGAAACGATTAGTGACTATCAGAAGTGTGGCCGCAATCCCGGGGTGGCAACGCTGGGAGTGCAATGTACCCACTGAAGAACACGAGTGCGGAGATCCTGTCGTACGAAGACTCGGTCAGGAGGGCATTCCGGAGGGGTCGGATGATCCCCTTGTGTGGCAGAGATCTCAGTCATGATGTCCCACTGAACAGGGGCTACGATGAGGGTAGATGGCAAAATGTACTTGGGCTCGGGATGATCGGATTTACTGTCAAATTGGCGAGACAGGGCGTCGGCTTTGCCGTTCTTGGAACCTGGACGATACGTGATCTTAAAGTGGAATCTCGAGAAGTAGAGAGACCACCTGGCCTGTCGGGCATTCAGACGTTTTGCTGACCTGATGTACTCGAGGTTGCGATGATCGGTGAGGAAAGTAAAAGGCAGACTAGCACCCTCCAGCCAATGTCTCCATTCCTCGAAGGCGGCCTTCATGGCCAGAAGCTCCCTGTCACCCACATCGTAGTTGCGTTCAGCCGAAGTGAGCTTACGAGAGTGGAAGGCGCATGGAAACATCTTGGCTGGATTACCGTGTCGTTGGGATAGAATGGCGCCGATTCCTGAATTCGAAGCATCCACCTCCACGATGAACTCACGCTCGGGGTCCGGATGATGAAGGATGGGTGCCGTAGTGAACTTCTCCTTGAGTCGTTCGAACGCGGAAGAGCATTCTGGAGACCACTTCAAATGTTGCCTCCCCCCCTGTAGGAGGGATGTGAGAGGTGCCGCCGTGGTGCTGAAATTACGAATAAATCTACGGTAGAAATTGGCAAAGCCCAGGAAACGCTGCAATTCTTTCACGGTGGTGGGTCGAGGCCAATTGACTACTGCTCGGACCTTACTGTCGTCCATGATGACTCCTTCAGCACTGATGACATACCCCAGGAACGCAATTCGGGTCTGGTGGAACTCACACTTCTGGACCTTGGCATACAACTGGTTGTCGATGAGGCGTTGAAGCACGGCTCGCACATCCCGGACGTGTGCTTCGAGGGTATCAGAGTAAATGAGGATGTCGTCAATGTAGACAATGACTCTCTGGTTCAGCATGTCCCGGAAGATCTCATTTACGAAGGCCTGAAAGACAGAAGGACTGTTAGAAAGCCCGAACGGCATAACCCGGTATTCGTAGTGCCCGGTGGTCGTAGAGAAGGCCGTCTTCCACTCGTCACCCTCTCGAATACGAACCAGGTTGTAAGCGTTCCGCAGGTCCAGTTTGGTGAAGAACTTGGCGGTGCGGAGCATTTCCAGTGCAGCGGGGACCAGAGGCAGAGGATAGCGGTACTTCACAGTGATCTCGTTTAGACTGTGATAGTCAATACAAGGACGGAGACCTCCATCCTTCTTCTTGACAAAGAAAAACCCAGCTGAGGCGGGAGAAGTGGAAGGAGTAATGAAGCCCTTAGCGAGTTGTTCTTCAATGTAAGACTTCATCGTGTCCGTCTCAGGTTGGGACAACGGATAGACTCTCCCACGGGGCGGGTTAGCTCCAGGAAGAAGTTCAATGGCGCAATCCAAAGGTCGATGTGGGGGAAGTTGAGAGGCCTCTCCTTCACTAAAGGCCAGAGCAAGATCATGGTATTCAGTGGGAACCCCCAACAGGTCAGGATTCTCGGAGCGGCTGGAAACAGTTTCAGGACCTAGGACAGCAGGTTGACAGTTTGTTAAACAAAAAGATGACCACTGAATTACCTTCCTCTCGGACCACGAAATGTAGGGGTTGTGCTTCTCCAGCCAGGGGAAACCGAGAATCACAGGGTGCAGCGGTGAATTTATGGTGAAAGTTGGATGGTCTCCGAGTGCTGAGTGCCGACATTAAGGGTTAACTGTTGAGTGATATACTGTATCTTGCCTGATCCCAGGGGTCGTCCGTCTAATGCTGCCACTGACACCCGGGGTTCACATGGTTTGAGAGAGAAATTATGAGTTTTAGCAAAAGTGAGGTCAATAAAATTTCCTGCTGCCCCCGAATCAATCAAAGCACTTACATTAACAATACCCTCATCAGAACAGAAAGATACCTCTAAAGTAAGAGAGTTGAGAGAACGAACACGGGAACTCACCGCAGCAGAATCTCTCGAGGTGGGTCTGACCTCATGTGACCAGTACGGGCGCAGTAAAGACAGAGGTTGTTGCGCATTCTTCGCTCACGCTCCTCAGTGGATAAGCCCGTGAAGCCGATTTGCATGGGTTCAGGCTCAGAACTGACGGAAGGATTTACAACGACCCGGTGTTTGAGCGGGGTGCGCCGTGCTCGCATCAAATTATCAAGGCGAATGGTTAGATTCATCAGCTGACTGAGAGTTTTATCCTCATCCCGACAAGCCAGCTCTCCTTGTAAATCGGAATTCAGACCCTTGCGGTAAAGCAGTTTCAGAGGATCCTCCTCCCAGCCTGTCTGTGCAGCGAGTGTGCGGAAGTTGAGGGTGTAATCCGCCGCAGAAGATCCTCCTTGATGAAGAGACAGTAACAGCTCGCCCGGTTCCTTTCCGCCGGCTGGATGCTCGAAAACCTCTCTGAATTGGGCGAGAAAGTCGTTATAAGAGGGGAAAGTAAGCTGACCACCTGCCCAAAGTGCTGTCGCCCACTCCAGTGCCTTCCCAGTCAGCAGCGAGCAGATGAAAGAGACCCGGCTGTCGTCGTTTGAAAAGAGGTGGGATTGCTGGTTAATATACAGAGTGCTTTGCAGAAGAAAACCCTTGCATGTTGCTGACGAGCCCTTCGTACTTGTCGGGTAATGATAAACGAGGATTATTGGAAGCTGGAATGTTACTCACACTGGAGGATGGTTGAACTGGAGGTGCAGTGGTTTGAGCAGCGTCGGCGGTTTGCGTCGTGAGGGACCGCATGGATCTCACCAGTTCTTCGGTAAGTGAAGTTAATTTCTCAAGCTGCTGTTGATGAACGACCAGTACGGAAGCTTGATTGGTGACTTCTGAGGCTAGACGATGCAAGGTTGCTGGATCCTGTATTGGTGAGGTCTTCTGTGACAATGAGTCAGAGGCGTTCGAATCCATGTGCAATAACTTTAATGATGAACACAAACAGGCAGAAAACAGAGAAAGCACAGGGTAGAATATATACTGGGGCAGTCCAAACTCAGAGTGGTTACCAGGCAAGGGTCGAAGGCAGGCGGCAAACGTTCACAGAGTAATGGGGAAAACAGGCGAGAATCAAGGAACCAGGAATACGTAGAAATATAGAAGATTGCTCAGAGTTGCACGCCGTGGCAGTAACAAGACCTCACAGAGAACAAAGGGGAGCAAGGTCTAGATAAAGGGGAGCTGAGTGGGAACAGGTGGCTGAGATGATGGAGATGAGACAGAGATGGAAGGAGGCGATTAGTGAAGGGAGTGATGGGAAGTGAAGTCCTAGAACTCAGGAGAGAGTGATCTGGTGAGGCCAGGAGGAGGCGTCGTGGAGCGCATCGTGACAATTATACATATATATGTTTATTTGTATGAACAGTGAACTATTATATATCTCTGTTTGTAGGCTATCTGTTTATTAAAAAACACAAAAAAAGGTCTTGTAAAAAAACAAGAATGAGATTGATTGAATATGTAAAAATAAATAAATAAACAAACAAAAAAGAATAGAACAAACTTTAAAAAAAAAAAAAAACTTTTTTTAAATAGCCTGTAGGCTACAACAGATTCGGTTAAATTTAACGAAAGCAAAAAGTAATTATGTAAAAGTAGCCTACATTTTAAACAGAATATAACAAACTTTTAGAGCAGAACATTTTATGAATCAAAAGTTAAAATAGGCCTATCTTGCAGTCAGTGGAAATAAATTAGGTTCAATGAGCTAAACTATTGAGGAATGAGACGACTGAAGAGCGCTTCTCTCGCGTGCACGCACACTGAACAATCGAACTTCTGGGCATTTCTCAATGAGAAAAGTCGTGGTCGAGTGGTAGAACTTAGGTTTCAATCATTTCGATGACACGGGTTCAAATTCCAAATAAACGTGGAATTTATAAATTAAAAGCACCATGCATTTCCATTTACACTAAGGAACACATTTTATCCAATATATTGACTGAATTTACGTCTTCAAAAGCAATGCTGTTAAAAAAATTGAAAATAAAACTTCATGGGGTTCCATATTGGCTACAGAAAGTGTTTTTAAAAACATGGTTGTAACCTAGGTGCGATTTGCCGGTGGGGGATTCCCCCCTCCACAGTAATCAATGCTACAGCCTAAATAGACCATATCAAATATATATATATATATATATATATATATATATATATATATATATTTTTTTTTTTTTTTTTTTTTTTTTAAATATGCAAAACACACGTTTAAACAACAAACAATAAAATCTGAACCAGCGCTTCTGCTCCTGTATTGAGTCAAGTCAAGTCACCTTTTTTTATATAGCGCTTTTACAATACAAATTGTTTCAAAGCAGCTTTACAGAGATAACAGGAAAGTGAACTTGTAATAGTATTGTTAAATTAAAAATTAAATGTTAAATGTCCCCAACTAAGCAAGCCAAAAGCCAATGGCGAATGAAGGCGAAAAAAAGGCGACAGTGGCAAGGAACCAAAACTCCATCAGGTGACAGAATTGAGAAAAAAACCTTGGGAGAACCCAGGCTCAGTCGGGGGGCCAGTCCTACTTTGGCCAACAAACGAACAGTGTATGATTATGATTTAGGCGGCATAATAGGTCAGAAGTCAGATTGGATCAGAACTTTCACAATATTTATCCAGGTCATCTGGTTAGGGGTCGGAGTCATCACGCCGGTATGGAGATGAGTTTGTTGAGGTGTCCATGAGGCCTTCACAGTGTTGATGAGGCTGGCACTTCAGGGATGCATTGTCGTCTTGTCCATGTGATGGTCCTTCATCAGATCTGGATATGGCCTAGATCCAGCGGACTGCGGTAAACCTCGGGATAAACAGAGAGACAAATATTAGCATGGACGCCATCCTTCTTATGATGTACAAAGTACATCAGGATTTATGGGAAGTGTTCCCGGTTCAGGCTGATCTAAACTATGCAGCCTAACATTTAATTATAGCAATCTATAATGTGTTATGTGTATGCTAAGCCAAAGAGATGTGTTTTTAGTCTAGATTTGAACTGACAGACTGTGTCTGCTTCCCGGACAATGTTAGGAAGATTGTTCCAAAGTTTTGGTGCCAAGTATGAAAAGGATCTACCGCCAGCAGTTGATTTTGATATTCTAGGTATTGTCAACTGGCCAAAATTTTGAGATCGCAACAGACGTGAAGGACTTTAATGGGTTAAGAGCTCGCTCAAGTACTGCGGAGCTAAACCATTTAGTGCTTTGTAAGTAATCAGCAATATTTTATAATGTATACAATGTTTAATAGGGAGCCAATGCAGTGTTGACAGAACCTGGCTAATATGGTCATACTTCCTGGTTCTGGTAAGAACTCTAGCGGCTGCGTTTTGGACCAGCTGTAGTTTGTTTATTAAGCGTGCAGGGCAACCACCCAGTAGAGCATTACAATAATCTAGCCTTGAGGTCATGAACGCATGAACTAATTGTTCCGCATTTGTCAATGAGAGCATATGGCGTAATTTAGATATATTTTTAAGATGGAAGAATGTGCTTTTACAGATACTAGACACGTGACTTTCAAATGAGAGATTGGTATCAAAGAGCACACCCAGGTTCCTAACTGACGACGAAGACTTGACAGAGCAGCCATCAAGTGTTAAACAGTATTCTAGGTTATTACGTGTGGAACTTTTTTGTCCAATAATTAGAATCTCTGTTTTTTCAGAATTTAGTAGAAGGAAATTACTAGACATCCAATTTTTTATATCAGCTATGCATTCCGTTAATTTTGTGAATTGGTAAGTTTCTTTAGGTTTTGAGGAAATATAGAGCTGAGTATCATCAGCATAACAGTGAAAACTAATTCCATGTTTCCTAATGATATCTCCTAACGGTAGCATGTACAGAGTGAACAGCAGCGGTCCTAGTACTGAGCCTTGTGCTACGCCATACTGAACTTTTGACCGATAAGACATCTCTTAATTTACTGCTACAAACTGATAACGGTCAGATAAGTATGATTTAAACCATGCTAGTGCAATTCCACTAATGCCAACATAGGTTTCTAGTCTATTTAATAGAATGTTGTGGTCAATGGTGTCAAATGCAGCACTAAGATCAAGTAACACTAATAGAGAGATACAACCACGATCGATGATAAGAGCAAATCATTTGTGACTTTAATGAGAGGTGTCTCAGTACTATGGTACGGTCTAAATCCGGACTGAAAATCCTCGCAGATAGCATTTCCTTCAAGAAAGGAACACAGTTGTGAGGATACTGCCTTTTCTAATATCTTTGACAGAAAAGGCAAATTCGAGATCGGCCTGTAATTGACTAATTCTGTAGGATCAAGTTGCGTTTTTTTAATAAGCGGTTTAATCATAGCCAGTTTAAAGGGTTTTGGTACGTATCCTAGAGACAAAGACGAATTAATGATATTGAGAATAGGATCTATGACCTCTGGAAGCATCTCTTTCAATAGTTTAGTCGGTATAGGGTCTAACATACAAGTTGTCGATTTAGATGAGTTAACGATTTTGCAAAATTCTTCTTCTCCTATAGCAACAAATGAATCAAATTTTTTCTCAGGGAGACTACAATGCACTCCCTGATGCGATAGTGTAGTAGACGGTTGCATAATTATAATTTTGTCCCTAATATTATCAATCTTATAAGTGAAGAAGTTCATAAAGTCATTACTGCTGTGTTTCTCGGAAACTTCTGGGCTTGAAGTTTTCTTTTTCGTTAGTTTAGCCACTTTTTCAAATAAATACCTAGGATTATGTTTCTTTTCTTCTAATAGGGTTGAAAAATAAGTAGATCTAGCAGCTTTTAAAGCCTCTCTGTAAGCAATCGAGCACTCCTTCCATGCAATCCAAAATACCTCTAGTTTTGTTTTCTTCCAGTTGCGCTCCATTTTTCTGGCTGTTCTCTTAAGGGCCAGGGTGTGCTCGTTGTACCACGACGTTGGACTATTTTCTTTAATCTTCTTTAAGCGCAGGGGAGCAACTGCGTCTAAAGTGCTGGAAAAGTGAGAGTTAAAAGTTTCTGTTGCAATATCGAGTTCTTCTAAGCTATCTGGGATGCTGAGATGATGAAACTGATCAGGAAGATTATTGATAAAGCAATCTTTCGTGGCAGAAGTGATAGGTCTAACATATTTATAACACTGAGTCGGCTTTGCAGCCTCGGCTAAATGTAATTTACATGAGACTAGATAATGATCTGAGATGTTGTCGCTCTGCTGCAGTATTTCAACAGCATCAACATTGATTCCATGTGATAATATTAGATCTAGAGTATGATTACGACAATGAGTAGGTCCTGACACGTGTTGTCTAACACCAATTGAGTTTACAATGTCTTTAAATGCCAATCCCAATGCATCTTTTTGATTATCTACATGTATATTAAAATCACCAACAATACTTTATCTGCAGCCAATACTAATTCTGATAGAAAGTCAGCAAATTATTTGATAAAGTCTTTATGGTGCCCTGGTGGCCTGTATACAGTAGCCAGCAGAATTCTCAAACGTGATTTATCGTTTACACTTTATATTTTTACATTAAGCACCAACACTTCAAAAGAAGTATATTTAAAACTAGATTTCTTAGTGGTTTTGAAAATATTACTATAAATTACAGCAACACCTCCCCCTTTGCCTTTCGGACGAGGTTCATGTTTATAACAGTAATCTTGTGGGGTGGACTCATTTAAAGTAAAGTAATCATTTGGTTTTAGCCAGGTTTCTGTCAAACACAGCACATCTAGGTTATAATCTGAAATCATATAATTAACAATAAGTGCTTTTGAAGTAAGGGATTGAATATTCAGCTACCCAAGCTTTATCGTTTGCTCATCTGTATTATATCTGTTTTTTATTTGTTGAACATCAATTAAATTTTTAACCTTCGATAGGTTTGGAAGTTTTTTGTATTTCCAAGTTCGGGGAACAGACACAGTCTCTATATGATGATATCTAGGTGAAAGAGCCTCTATGTGATGGGATTTATCTGACCTTGGTGACGCGAGGCCGCTTGCAGACAGTCTGTCTGCTTCCTGACCTGAGCCCCAGATTGTCATGTTTTATCTCTAAGACTATGAGCCAAATTACTAGAGAGAAGAGCAGCACCATCCCAGGAGGGATGAATACCATCTCTTTTCAACAGGCCAGGTTTGGCCCAAAAACTTTTCCAATTGGCTACGAATTCTATATTATTTTGCGGACACCACTTAGACAGCCAGCCATTGAGTGACCACAATCTACTAACTATCTCATCACTCCTTCGGACAGGAAGGGGGCCAGAGCAAATTACAGTGCCTGACATCGTGCTTGCGAGTTCAAACACCTCTTTAATGTTAATTTTGGTGATCTCCGACTGGCAAAGTCAAACATCATTAGTGCCGATGTGAATAATAATCTTAGAGAATTTATGATTAGCAGGGTGGCGCTTTAACAGACTAGCGAGTTACTAGTGTGTCGTGCTAAGAATAACGGAGGCTAGCGAATGATATATAAGCTGTAATTAGTAGTATAAACAATTAGAAATGATAGTAAATGATGGTTCAAAACAGAAAGAAATACGAAGCTAATACAAGGCTTAGACGGAGCTTACAGCCTCGAAGCAGACAAAATGTCCTCGGGTTACGACTGTAACCCTTGTTCCCTGAGAAGGGAACGAGAACTGCGTCGAATGACACTTTAGGGGAACGCCCCTCAGCGTAGCGCCTCTGAAGTATGAATGAAACTGAGCCGATCTCTGATTGGTGCAACGTCATGACGTAATGGGTGACGGCAGATAGGCGGAAGCTATAAAAGCAGCCGGCACACATAAGATGTCAGCTTCTGTGATGAAGCAAGCGCTCCCAGGCAGGGGAAGGCGTGGCCAAGGGACGCAGTTCTCGTTCCCTTCTCAGGGAACAAGGGTTACAGTCGTAACCCGAGGACGTTCCCTTTCGAGGGAACTCCAACTGCGTCGAATGACACTTTGGGGGAACGAGTACCCACTACGCCACAACGCGCCCTGCCTGCCCTAGTGTGAAGCTGCTCACAGGCACACTTAGGACGCGAGCACAAGAGAGCCGGGTGTAGACGGAATGTCCAAACTATAAAACCTAATAAAGGTATGAGGGGTAGCCCATCCTGCTGCATCGCAGACCTCCTGGATGGGGGCCCCCGCGAGAAGGGCTCTAGAGGACGCCATGCCTCTGGTAGAATGAGCCCTCACGGCCAAAGGTGAAGGCATACCGCGCACAAGATAGGCCGTGGAAATCGTTTGGACAATCCAGTTGCTGATGGTCTGCTTTGAGGCGGGAAGCCCCTTTCTGGGCGACCCGAAACACACCAGCAACTGGTCCGACTTCCGCCATGAAGAGGACCTCTGAATGTAAATACTCAGTGCTCTGACAGGGCAGAGCATGTGAAGTCTCTCTTCATTCGCCGTCACGTGAGGTGGAGGATGAAAAGCCTGCAGAACCGTAGGCCGTGCCGCACTGGACGGCACCTTAGGCAAATAGCCGGGCCTAGGGTGAAGAATGGCCTTAATGTTGCCTGGAGCAAACTCCAGGCACTCGTTAGATATGGAGAGCGCCTGGAGATCTCCTACCCTCCTCAGAGAAGTAATGGCCAACAAAAAGACCACCTTCAACGAAGGTTCTTGGCCTCAGCCGACTCCAGCGGCTCGAAGGGGGCCTCGGCCAGTCCTTCGAGAACCACTGCCAGGTCCCAAGTGGGAACCCTGGTACGAGCCGCAGGTCTCATCCTCCAAGCCCCACGGAGGAAACGTACGACCAATTGGTGTCTCCCCAGAGGCCCATCACTCAGAGGAGCGTGGAAAGCCGCAATGGCAGCCACGTACACCTTGAGTGTGGACGGGGTAAGACCAGTGGAAAAGCGATCTTGGAGGAACTCCAGCACTGAAGCCACTGGGCAGTTAACTGGGTCCACCTCACGCTCCCTACACCAAACGGTGAAGACGTTCCACTTTAGGCCGTACAATTTCCTCGTGGATGGAGCTCTAGAGCTGAGTATGGTCTCCACTACTCCAGCTGATAGGCCGGCCTCTAGGTACTGTGCCCCCTCAGGGGCCAGACCCACAGTTTCCATAACTCGGGCCGAGGGTGAAATATTGAGCCCTCTGCCTGTGTCAGCAGGTCCCTCCTGATGGGAATCTCCCATGGAGGGCCGTCCAGGAGCAAAATTATGTCGGAGAACCATACTCGGGCCGGCCACAAGGGAGCTACCAACAGTAGACTGATCCCGTCGCGACGGACTCTCTCTAGAACTCCCGGGAGCAGAGCGATCGGGGGAAATGCGTACAGACGTAACCTCGGCCACGTCTGCACCATGGTAACCAACCCCAGCGGGGCTGGATGGGTGAGGGAAAACCACAGTGGACAGTGGGTCGTCTCTCGAGACGCGAACAAGTCCACTTCCACTGGGCCGAACCTCTGAGATATTGACTCCACCACCTCGGGGGCCTCAGCCCCGGTCTCGACAGGATGTCTGCTCCCTGATTTTGACTCCCCGGGATGAATGTTGCTTTTAGAGACAACAACTTCCCCTGGGACCACAGGAGGATCTGATGCGCCAGTCTGCATAGAGGGCGAGACCTCAGACCCCCCTGATGGTTTATATAGGCCACTACCGACATATTGTCTGACCTCACAAGGACATGATGACCTTTGAGGTCCGGCAGGAAGCTCCTCAGAGCTCGGAACACCGCCAACATCTCCAGGCAGTTTATGTGCCAGGAGGCATGATGGTCCTGCCATAGGCCTGTCGTAAAGCGGCCGTCCATGACCGCGCCCCAGCCCGTGAGGGAGGCGTCTGTCGAAACGGTTCTCCGGCGACATGACGCTCCCAACACTGGCCCTTGGGACAGAAACCAAGCTTTCTTCCACATAGATAGGGAACGAAGGCATCTGCGCGTAACCCTGATCATGCGGAACGGGTTTCCCCTCGGGGAGAACCCCTTGGTTTTTAACCACCACTGAAGGGCCCTCATGTGCAGCAGGCCGAATGGAATGACACTGGACGCTGCTGCCATGTGCCCCAACACTCTCTGGAAGTGCTTCACAGTGATGGCTTGGCCTAGCCTTATCCTGGACACTGTGGTCAGGATGGACTCGATCCGCGCGGGAGACAATTGTGCCCGCATCGTGACCGAGTCCAACACCACTCCCAGGAATGTAGTTCTCTGGGCTGGTGTCAACACGCTCTTTTTCGTGTTGAGTCTCAACCCCAGGCTCTGGATATGAGCGAGGACGACATCTCGATGCCGAACCGCCAGCTCCTGTGACTGTGCTAAAATCAGCCAGTCGTCGATATAATTGAGCACCCTGATGCCCTGAAGCCTCAGCGGTGCCAGAGCTGCATCCATACATTTGGTAAATGTGCGAGGGGAGAGAGCTAGGCCGAACGGAAGAACCCGATATTGGTACGCTTCGCCCCCGAAAGCGAACCTCAGGAACTTCCTGTGAGATGGAAGGATGGATATGTGGAAGTATGCGTCCTTTAGATCTATCGTGACAAACCAATCCTCGGACTGAATTTGACTCACGATAATGGGAATAGTGAGTATCTTGAACCTGAATCTCCTCAGAGAACGGTTCAGGTGCCTGAGATCTATTATTGGACGCAACCCACCATCCTTCTTGGGAACTATGAAGTAGCGGCTGTAAAACCCGGACTCCCTGTCCGGTGGAGGAATACGATCTATAGCCTCCTTTGCCAGCAGGGAGTTTACTTCCTGTTCCAATACCCGACCCTGCACTGGGTCGACTACAGTCCAGACCACCCCGTTGAATCTGGGTGGGCGGGAACTGAACTGCAGCCTGTAACCATTTTGAATGGTGCGCAGGGCCCAAGGAGAAATATTCGCCAGATTTTTCCATGCATCGAAATATTTTACCAAGGGAACCAGGCTCTCGAGCCTGGCTTCGGGTATTAATCGGGTTTCGTTCTCGGCCCCCTGAAGCGGATTCCCGGCAGGGCTGAACCGAAAACGATTCTCGGTGGGCGGACGCGAATGCTGCCTGACCGCAAGCCTGTGGGGCGGACAGTGCAGCCTGCGTTCGCTGGATACCGATGTGTCCCGAAGCGTGTTTAACGGCGGGAGAGCAACATCGATTTCCTGCGGGCTCCGTGAAGGAGACGACCTCGGTCGTTCCACCACGGGTGGGGCCGCCCGCAGAGATCCTAGAGTAGCTAGGATCTCTTTGACGAAGCCTTTTTAGCCTGCAGGACGGCCCTCAGGTCGCCCTGCTTAGGCTGAGGCTTCGCCTGAGAGCGCTGTCTATGCCCCCAAGCTCCTTGAGGGGGGGCTCTAGACGCGACGCTCTGTTTTTGAGCCTGTCTATAGGCGGAGGAGCTGGCTGATGGCTGTGGCTGCGGCTGCCCACTGGGGGCAGACTTCTTGGACACTGAGCGGCGAGGGAGATATTGTTTGAAGGCCGCTGATTGTCTTTTCGCCTCCTGAAACCTGTCGACGACGGTATTAACGGCGTCGCCGAACAGGCCAGAAGCCGAAATCGGGGCATCAAGGAGGAAAGCCCTGTCTTTCTCCCTGATGCTCGTAAGATTTAACCATAAATGCCTCTCCGAGACCACCATAGCTGCCATGGAGCGACCGACAGCGCGGGCCGTCTCCTTGGTGACTCGGAGAGACAAATCAGCAACCTTCCTCAACTCCGCAATATCTTCCGGAGTTGGACCCTCGCCCTCATCAATGTCCTTAAGAAGGTCGGCCTGGTATGCCTGGAGCATAGCCATGGTGTGAAGACTCGCACCAGCCCGACCCGCAGCCATATAAGCCCTGCCCACTAGCGCTGATGTGTCTCTACACGGCTTAGTGGGCAGCACCGGGGCTTTAAGGGATGATGCCGACTCAGGCGATAAATAATTTGCCAAAGGCTGTTCAACGCGCGGCATCATCCCATAACCGTTCTCTCGTGCCCCCATGATGTTACTAAAATTTATAATAGGGGGATTGGAGACACGAGAAGAGTGTGGTTTTTTCCACGATCTACACAACTCGTTGTGCAGATCGGGAAAGAACGGCAAGCCCCGGTGATGAGGTTGTTCCCTGTGCTGCAGGAAGCGCTCATCCAGTTTACTTTTAGTCTGCGCTTCCTGCCTCTCTTGTGGCCAGCTGATATTTAAATGAGCCACCGCACGGGAAACAACCTCAATCAGCTCCTCATACGCGGGGACACGGGGCGGCGAGTCGTCCCCGAAATCCCCGCCCTCGATGCTGAGCACGTCAACCTCCTCAGAGGCAGACAGCTCAAACATCGGATCCTCGACACGCGCAGAAGAAGCCGCGGGGCGGGCTTCTGCGCGAGGCTCGAGGACATCAGAACTGCCCGATGAATCCCGAGAAGGTGCCTCAGCAGCCTCGAGATCCCCGGACAGATCTCTTTGCGAGCCCCATGAAGAGCGTCGCCGCGCCGCCTCAGCGGGCGCGGGTCCCGCACCACGGGGCTCGCGAGGCTGACCATCTTCATCAAAGATAGCCAGCCGGGAACGCAGCACACGGATTGTCAACTTTTCACAATCCTCGCAAGCAGCCCCCTCGAGAGCTGCCTGCGCGTGCTGCATTCCCAAACAATGTGTGCACAGTTGGTGTGTGTCCCAAGTTGGTGTGGGAGAGCGCTGGCGAGCAGCTCAAGCGGAGCTGGCAAGGCGAGGGGTCTGGGTGACGCCGATCGAAAGCTCTTCGGATCAGCCAGTCCATCGGCTCGTCAAGCGCATGATTAAATAAATCCTTACGAGCCTCCTCGCCAAGGTTCAGCCCCTCAGCTGCACTACTGAACCTCCGGCTGAACTCTCTCACCTACGTCCCCTGCTGACGGAGGGAGACTAGCTCCTTAAATTGGAGTATCCGCTCCCATTGCAAACAGGAGCCTCTTCTCCGCTGAGTCCTCATATGGTCGGTACGTTATGTCACGGCTGGTACAATGCAAACAGGGGCGAGGACTCAAGTGCAGGAGAATGATCTTTAATTACAAAAGAGCAAAACCCACGAGGGGGAAAACATAACTAATGAATAAAAAATAACAACAGAACATAAAACGTGCTGGAGGATCACGGGGAACGGGAAACATTAGACAACGTACCGACACAGAATGCAAACAACAGGGGACTTAAAAAGGGAAACCAATCAGGAGGGAACAGGTGGATGAACTCAAACAATAATCAGATAACAAGGGGGAGGGATCAGACAATGACACAAGCACATGGCCCAAAATAACAAAACACCCATGTGCAGCACAAGACAGGATAGGCATGTGACAATTTCTCAGTGAGTAAATTCATGGCTGAGTGGTAGAACTTATGGTTCGATCATTTCGATAACACGGGTTCAAATCCCGAACACACATGGACTATTGTAAATTTTATATTTATTAATGCAGAGGGATTTACACCATATAGTTTTTTGCTTATATTTATAAAATAAAATTACCATGCATTTCCATTTTACACTAAGGAACAAATAGTATCCAATTCCCTATAGCCTACATAGAGTTTTTAAAAACATGGTTTTAAGTAAGGTGCGATTTGCCAGGGGGGACGGGGATTTCCTTCTGCACTAAACATCTCTGCTTCTGCTGAATTATTTTAATCAATCCTATCGGCTACTTCATCAATAGACCATACAAAATATATAAAATAGAGATGTGCAACAGGCACGTTTAAACGACAAACAATAAAATCAAAACCAGCGTTTCCGTAGTTCCAGTGGCTTTAATGCATGCACGGCTTTTCGAACTCTCACAAAGCATTTCGAGGTTATTTTGAATAAAATTCTGAAGTTTATAATTAAGTGTTTTGGCACACCATGCCGTGTGGCGCTATGCATTATTCTAAAGTCGCGTTTTATACTGGCATGTTGAATTAGTGTTCAACAAACGTGGCGGTGCGTTCATTTGGATTTATTTTTCTCATAACAGCTAAAATAACTTAATAGGCCACTCCATAATTTTTTGGTCATACAGATAAGAGTAGAGTAGCCTACATCATTCAAAACTGTAAACCTTTATTCATATTAGGCTAACAACAAAAGTGTATCTGTCATCTCTTTCTCCAGGAACTGCGCGTCACAAAAATGAACCGAAAGCCACTTCCCTCACCTCAGTCACGATATGAAATCGGCTATGTCTAAAGCCTTTAAATGTCTAAATATTTAGGCTAATAAATGTTATCTGATTATGTAATCCATATGAAAACGAGAGGTACAAAGGATCTACTCAAACATGTTTAGCTATCATGTGACCGCGTCCCAAAGAGGAAAGGACAAGGCAAGGGTGAAAATCTCACTCTAATTAAATGTAAGCTAAATCGCCTTGAATTAAAATGTAAAAACAGATCAAATAATTTATTTGTCGAAATGTTGTGATATTGTTTCATTTAAGTTCATAATTATTCTATAAATGTTATTTAGTTTAGCAGCAGCACCACGAAGCACTGTGGTTCGAGATTTATTTGAATAATAATAATAATAATAACAACTTAATTCACAAATCGCATGCACCCTGGTTGTAAGGATCCAAAGATCCCTGTGGAATTTAATATTGAGTTGAACATTTAATTCATGACAACAAATGAACATTCGTTTGAAGATTATATTTAGTTTTGCTTGGAAAAAGCTTATCCAAACCAGTTTTATTTCTTCAATTATTGAAATAATGAAATATTTATAAACTTTTATGACAGAAATGTCACTACATGTAGCTTAAATCATTTAATTCCTTCATTATCAACACTTTAATAGCCTAATGATAATGTCTAGAATAATTTAAGTGTGAATTGCAAGTTCTCTTTGTTTTAAGTCAGTCTCAAACTCAGATAGCCTGTGGGGGGTTTAGAGGGACAGTTCATTTGCTTTATCGTGCGTGCAGGACAATAGGTGTTAATGTTCTTTCATATGGAGAGCGTCGGATAGCCAGCCTGATGAGCAAAGGCAAAATTCTTTTAAGGATAAATCTCGCGATGTGCCCAAATGTAGGCCCTTACCTCATCTTATTAAATTATACATATTGTAGTTTATTTATTGTAGCCTATGTATAGTTTTTTTTCACACAAAATTTCAATTCAGAATCAGAATCAGAATCAACTTTATTGCCAATTAGTGTTGCGCATATACAAGGAATTTGCTTTGGTAATAAGGTGTTACCGAGGCTGTTATAATCAGCGCCAACTTGAGAAAAATACAGCATGACATGAGGAGAGGTGAGGAGATAAAAGGCAACCCCCAGACTATACTCCTGTAAGGAGAACAGTCTGGGAACAGGAAAAAAACACCTCAGCAACATTAGCACATAAACAGTACACTCTACAACATGAACAAGACATTGCAACACGGTTGGGGGTGGGGGGTGGAGGTAGTCCAGCACAGGCAAGCAGCCATCCGGTCCTGCAGCCATTACGGCGCTGGTCACAGACCCGCCTGTCAGACTGGGGTACGAAACGGCGAAGGCGGGGCATGGGATGTGGGGCGGGTCCATATCTGTGTATGTGTAAGTTTATGTGTGTGTAGGCCTGGAGAGAGTCGCTAAGCCAGCACCATAATCTAGGAGCCTCAGTCCGCAGGATTGTCATAGCGATACACAGCAAGTTGCCATGGGGACAACCTTGATCATGTCCCAGGCAGAGTCAAAAATCACCAGGTGTCTGTGGAGTCGGGAAAGAAACGCAAGAGCGGCTCACTGCAGTGCTCTTCCGGTAGAGTTGTTGTTCCAGCAGCGGCCAAGGCCAGTGCTGGTAGGGGGGTGCTGAAACAGATAAGATTGGGGTTGTTTGGTCTTGGGGCGAGTAGCCGCGTTCAATTTATACAGGCTATTCTCCTGGTCCATTTTGATCTCGGAAACGATCCACTTGCCTTTGCAAAGCTGTGAGCTTCTCCATGATGTTATCCATATTGTGGTTCATAGACCCAGTCTGAGTGCTGACAGCTCTGCCCACCGCTTCAATCATCACGGGCATCCTTGCGGGGCTTTGGACAGCTGTCACCGTCTTCTTAATTCATCGATAAACCAGGGCAATGCCTAATCCAATCAGCAGAAGACCTGTTATCATGGTGACGAATAGGTAGATATCTTAAACGTACTCCACGGAAAGAGCCGCCAGACACACGACCCGCCACCTCTCCCATGCGTCCATCGTGTAGCCAACTGCGAACGTCCCGGCAGGGCAGTCAGGTTCCCCCGAACCCAAGCTTCTCGTCGAGAAGATGGATTCAATTGCGTTGAGAGACCAGTTTATCAAATCCATAATTTCTTTGTTTGGAGAGCAGTGCAACGAGAGTCTCTCAAAGTACAAGACAGTATACTAGACGTGACGAGAGAAGCAAAGCAGGAGAGGTAAGGGGAGGGAGAGGGAGAGAAAATGCGACCGCCTTCGTTGAGAGCAAAAAGGGTAAAATTGAAGTGTTCAATCCAGTTGTTTCAACGTTTGTAGAGTTATAGAATGTTTGTACAGTGTGTATGATTGTCAACAATCTGGCATTATCTAAACATGAACTGTTGACGAAACGCGTTCATGCCAAGAAAGGACTGGGAGTGAGCAGCAGATAGAGAGGTCTTTAATTCACGATCAACCTTGTTTTATTGTAAGATGAATTCAAGGCATGCTGTGTCTTTGAAACAACAAAGGCTAAATAAATTGTTACAGTTTTTTTCGTGATTTGTATGGATGATACGCAGCGACATATACAGTATTATCAGCTGTGTTTTTACCCTGAAATGTTTAATTTCGCGAGACCCGGCACGCGCAGTGAGGGAGACAAAATAAACTTGCTAAAAAGAGATCCAGCACGAGAGAGAGGCAAAGAAAATCACATATATTTAATTTATGTTGCTTTGGACTATTTTCATTTTGTACTGTTTTAATTGTTTAATTTAGCTGCAATTTCTTTGGCAATACAAATGTCGCAAGAATAAAATTCTGTGTTTCTTATTTTGCATCGCAAAGGAAATAAACTCCAAACTCAATGCAGCTGTTTTAAATAAAAAAACTGTCCCAACACTTTTATTTAAATCTTTAAATGTTCGATGGGGTTTCAAACTTAAGTAATTTTAGTGTTCTTTTACATTTTCATTTGTTTTTAAATTGAAAGCAATACTATTTAGTTAGTCTGTTATTTTGGGTAGCCAAGTTAACAAAATCAATCTTTTTCTGATTTGTTCAATGTATGGATCTGTTTTTGCAAAATTTCTTCCATTGCTATGGCCGGGTATCACTGTCATCTCAATTTCGTGAATGATTCACAAAACAATAATTTAGCAGATTAAAGACGAGCTTCTTCATTTCAGTTTTCTGACGCAATCACCTGACAATCTTCCTTCATACAGCAAAAGTCCTTCGTCAGATCTGGAAACGGCCATCAGATCAATCACTCCTCCAATATGCTAAAGACAGCGTCACACCACATTTAAAATCCTGCCTCGTACAAGTCAGGCTGGCTGCTCCCAGTCCTCTGTAAAAAACACTACCCCAGATGAGAAATCAAACCCTGCTTGAAAAGCACCACATTCCCAATCCCTGCTGCTGTGAAGTCTAAATCCCCAGTACGGATTTTGTTGCAGACACATTTGTCCCGTTATCCCAGGGCTCTAAGCAGGGAATCAAAGGCCCAGACCCAGGCACAGTGTAACTGCACATAAATGTCATTAAAACAGCTGAGAGGCTGAATACACCATTTATGTTATCAGTAAAATACCTCAGAATTCACTGCAAAGATGGGATTTTTTAAAGTTTATTTAAAAAGAATGCCAACACAGAAGAGCTTTTTTTAGCAAATATCACCAAAATATTCAGTCTTTTCCACTGAACAGTTCGTAAATAAACATATGCATGTAGATAAGACGTAAAACATATTTAAACATACTTCTTATGATATGATGACTTAGAAGGGGTGTTGAGCACCCTCTAACCAATGTCTCCACTCCTCTAGGGCTAGTTTGATGGCGAGGAGTTCTCGTTGCCGACATTGTAATTCCTCTCCACCGGGCTGAGTTTTTTTGGAGTAGAAGGCACATGGATGGAGTTTGGCTAGTGTCCCCTGCTGCTGAGACAGCACCACTCCTACCCCGGTGGTGGATGCATCTGGGGTCTGGAGGTCTGGATGGATGAGGAGCGGTGCACTGGTGAATGTCGTCTTCAGTCGTTGGAAGGATTCATTGGCAGCTGGTGGCCCGGACAGAGACTTGGGCTTGTTCTCCAGGAGACTGGTGAGTGGACTGATGATTGAACTGTAGCCAAAGATGAATCGTCTGTAACAGTTTGCGAAGCCAAGCGTTTGAAATTCTTTAATGGTGGATGGTGTGGGCCTGTTCTGGATGGCTTCCACCTTCCCCTCGTCCATCTGGATACTTGATACTCCTCTTGTCACTGATGTTATAGCCAAAGAACTGAACTGAGGGTTCACACTTCTTGGCTTTGAGGAAGAGATGGAATTCCTTTAGGTGTTTCAGGACCACCGCAATGTGATGGCGATGGTCGGCCATGCTCCGGGAGTAAATGAGGATGTCGTCGTTCTAGATGAGGATGTATCGGTCAAGTCAAGCGACAAAGGCGAAGAAAGGCGAAAAGGCAACAATGGCAAGGAACCAAAACTCCATCAGGTGACAGAATGGAGAAAAAAAACCTTGGGAGAACCCAGGCTTAGTCAGGGGGCCAGTCCTCCTTTGGCCAATGAACGAACAGTGTATGATTATGATTCAGGCAGGATTATAGGTCAGAAGTCAGATGGGATCAGAACTTTCACAATATTTATCCAGTTCCATCTGGTTGGGGGATGGAGTCAACATTCCGGTATGGAGACGAGTTTGTTGAGGTGTCCATAAGGCCTTCACAGGGTTGATGAGGCTGGCACTTCAGGACTGCGTTGTCCAAGCGATGGTACTCAATCATATCTGGATATGGCCTGGATCCGGCGGTTTGCGGTAAACCTCAAGGATAAACAGAGAGACTAATATTAGCGTAGACGCCATTCTTCTTATGATGTACAAAGTACATCAGGATTTATGGGAAGTGTTCCCGGTTCCGGTTGATCTAAACTATGCAGCCTAACATTGAATTATAGAAGTCTATAATGTGTTATGTGTATGCTAAGCCAAAGAGATGTGTTTTTAGTCTAGATTTGAACTGACAGACTGTGTCTGTGTCATGATTCTGCCATCAGGTCTGTGAGTTCTAGTATTTTGGCAGGATCATGACAGACCCATGTTCTGTGTGCAAGCACATGGCCTTGTGTTTTGGTCATGTGCTTGTGTTGTCTCGTCTCGTTACCCCGCCCCCTTGTTATCCTGATTCTGTCATTAGTGTTTCACCCGTGTCACCTGTTATGTTTGATTAGTCTTCCTATTTAATCCCCTTGTGTTTGCTGTCTTGTGTCGGTTCATTGTTATACGTTGATCGTGAGTACCCTGTGTACATCTAGTCATTGTTAGCATCTCTTGAAGTCTTGTTTGTTTTCTTGTTCATTTGTTTCCCAGTTTAGTCTAGTCAGTCTGGTATTCTGTGTTCCCTCTGTTTTGCCCCCTCGTGGGTTTTGTTTTCCTGTTTTTGTCATTAAACCGTGTCTTATTTTATACTGTCTGCGTTTGGGTTTATCTCCACATCTCACCGTGACAGTCTGCTTCCCGGACCATGTTAGGAAGATTGTTCCAAAGTTTTGATGCTAACTAGGAAAAGGATCTACCGCCAGCAGTCGATTTAGATATTCTAGGTATTATCAACTGGCCAGAATTTTGAGATCGCAATAGACGTGAAGGACTATAATGCGTTAAGAGCTCGCTCAAGTACAGGGGAGCTAAACCATTTAGTGCTTTGTAAGTAATCAGCAATATTTTAAAATTTATACGATGTTTAATAGGGAGCCAATGCAGTGTTGACAGAACTGGGCTAATATGGTCATACTTCCTGGTTCTGCATTTTGGACCAACTGTAGTTTATGTTTTAAACGTGCAGGGCAACCACCCAGTAGAGCATTACAATAATCTAGCCTTGATGTCATGAACGCATGAACCAATTGTTCTGCATTTTTCATTGAGAGCATATGATGTAATTTAGATATATTTTTAAGATGAAAAAATGCAGTTTTACAGATATTAGACACGTGACTTTCAAATGAAAGATTGGTGTCAAAGAGCACACCCAGGTTCCTAACCGATGACGAAGACTTGACAGAGCAGCCATCAAGTGTTAGAGTCTAGGTCTAGTCTAGGTTATTACGTGAGGAAGTTTTTTGTCCAATAATTAGAATCTCTGTTTTTTAAGAATTAAGTAGTAGGAAATTACTAGTCATCCAGTCTTTTATATCAGCTATGCATTCCATTAATTTTGTGGATTGGTAAGTTTCGTCAGGGCGTGAAGAAATATATAGCTGAGTATCATCACTATAAAAGTGAAAACTAATGCCATTCTTCCTAATGATATCTCCTAAGGGTAGCATGTACAGCAACGGTCCTAGTACTGAGCCTTGTGGTACACCATACTGAACTTTTGACCGATAAGACATCTCTTCATTTACTGCTACAAACTGATAACGGTTACAGTCACAGATAACATTTCTTTTCCAAAAAGGAACATAGTTCCTGCCTTTACTGCATTTTGTAGTATCTTTGATAGAAAAGGTAGATTCGAGATCGGCATGTAATTGACTAATTCTGTAGGCTCAAGTTGCGTTTTTTCAACAAGCAGTTTAATCATAGCTAGCTTAAAAGTTTTTGGTACGTAACCTAATCACAAAGATGAATTAAAGACATTAAGAAGAGGATCTATGACCTCTGGAAGCATCTCTTTCAATAGTTTAGTCGGTATAGGGTCTAACATACATGTTGTCAATTTAAATGATTTAACGAGTTTATAAAATTCACCCTCTCCTTGTCAGGAGCCAATCAGACACAACATTCTTCACCACACAACGATCACTCTCCCCAGAATACTAATCACCCGCACCTGTTCGCAATCAACAAGCCTCATCAGCAAGTCCCATAAGAACACTTACCACAGCCTCAGTCTTTGTCAAGCCTCCAACAGGAACAGACCATTTCCCTTGTCTTCCGAAGTCTCTGATATGTCCAGTTCCAGCCAAGTAACGTATACTCACCTGTGAATTACTAACCTCTGCATTCCCGTTCCACTGTCTTCAGAGATCCTGTCCAAATCCGTGTTTCCTGCAATCCTGTCTGGATCCTTGTTCCTCGAAATCCTGTCTGGACCCCTGTTCCCCAAAAACCCTGTATTCTCCTGAGTCCCTGTGTTCACGCCGAGTTGTCGCTCCCACAACGACATCTGAAAGAGAAAAGACAAGTATAAGAGATCTGTGACTGCTTGACATCAGTTAGCCTGAGGAGGAACTGCTGAGCTGTAATCTGCCCCGCACATAGTGATCTTCACCAAATCTGCACCTGAACTTTGAGAATACTCACCTATGCACTTGTGTCACGTTAAATAAAGCTGTGTTTGGATTCACTTACCTCTGTCTCCGTGCCTGTATCCTGACAGAAGGCTTGACCAACTACCGCTATGGATCCAACACAACCGCCATCTGCTGCCATTCCAGGGCAACTTGCAACCGATGCGGCGAGTTCGCTTCCTCAGTCCACCACCACTTCCGCAAACCCCACTCTCACACTGGTATGCATTGCTAGTTCCACCTCTCGACCAGCGCCATTCTCCGGCCGGGCGGAAGATTGCAACGGCTTCCTATTGGAGTGTTTGCTCATCATTGAACAGCAACCTCATCTGTTTCCCACCGATCGCTCACGAATCTCTTTCATCATTCAGCAATTATCTGGAACAGCATTGAGATGGGCTGAGTCGCTGTGGGCACAAGAAACTGAGGTTACAATGTCATTACAAAGTTTCATTAACCATTTCAAGGAAGTTTTCGGCCACCCAGTCAATGATTCATCCATCAGCAATAAGTTAATGCGACTTCGACAAGATAAGAAACCCGTTTCAGAGTATTCCATTGAATTTCGAACTCTAGCTTCAGTGAGTGGTTGGAACGAAAAGGCTCTTCTGGCTGTTTATCGTGGTGGTTTAAATCCTGCACTCCGTCTCCAAATGGCGATCTATGATGATAATCTGGGGCTGGAAAAATTCATACAGCAAACTCTCCGTGTCCATCAACGATCTCAGGGCTGTTATCGAGATGCTCGACATTCTCATGCCACATCCCCTCATGTCCTCGCTAACCATGAGTCTGAAAGACCCCCAGAAGAAATGCAAGTCGATACTCACCGACTCACCCAGGCTGAACGTTCTCTTCGTAGAGAATTGCAGTTATGTCTGTACTGTGCTGTTAAAGGTCACTTCCGACTCGCATGCCCCATTCGACCACGTCAGATGACGGTAAGCTCGGTTCAGGATCACCTCGCCGTATCGACACTATTCACTATTCCTGTAACCTTGAAAACCCAAAATTTCCATGTATCTGTAGCAGCCATCGTCGATTCCGGATCAGAGGGGAACCTCATATCAGGGTGGCTCTGCAAGAAACTTAACCTCAGGAAGGTCGACATTCCAAAGCCATATTCCATCCATGCAGTGACTGGCGAACCCATTAACAAGGGGTATGTTACAGCTCAAATAACACCCATCCAGTTATGCATTGAAAATATTCACCACGAAATGTTCGAACCTTTCATTCTTCAAAATAGTCAAGCAGACATAATCCTAGGCCGTCTATGGCTAATTCGTCACCAACCTACCATAAATTGGCAGTCCGGTAAGATAAACAGTTGGGGATGTCATTGCCCACTTGAGAAAAGCCCACACTCTGCTCCACCTGGTGCTGAACCTAAGAAAGCGCTCACTGTGAGTTCCACCTCCATCGAAAGCCCCCCAGAAAATCTGTCCACAAATATTCCCTCATGTTATTCCTCGTTCTCTGACATATTTAACCCTGTCACTGCCTCCAACTTACCACCTCATAGACCATGGGATTGCGCCATTGATCTGGTCCCCGATGCATCGATTCCCAAGGGTAGAATCTATTCTCTATCAATTCTTGAACAGGAATCTATGCGGAAGTACATCGAAGAAGCTTTGTAACAGGGTTACATCCATCCTTCTACATCCCCTGCTGCCGCTAGTTTCTTTTTTGTTGCCAAGAAAGATGGAGGTTTAAGACCATGTATCGACTACAGAGCCCTGAATCAAATCACCGTGAAATTCAGTTACCCACTACCTCTCATTCCAGCAGCCCTCGAACAGCTCAGGGAAGCCAAGATCTTCACCAAATTGGATCTGAGGAGTGCATACAATCTGGTCAGAATTAGAGAAGGGGATGAGTGGAAAACCTGTTTTCATCACGCCTGCAGGGCACTATGAATACCTGGTCATGCCGTATGGGTTGGTAAACGCTACTTCCGTGTTTCAAAGCTTTATGGACGAGGTACTCCGAGACTTCCTGGGAAAGTTCGTGTTGGTGTATATCGATGATATTCTGATTTATTCCAAGAACCCTGGTGAACATCAACATCAATTGTCCCTGGTACTCCAAAGACTCAGATAATTCACCCTGTTTCTAAAAGCAGAAAAGTGGACTTTTCATCAGACCAGTGTCGAATTCCTGGGATACCAACTGAGTGAAAGAGGAGTGGAAATGGATTAACGAAAGACCGAAGCCATCATGTCCTGGCCAACTCCTCAGTCGGTAAAAGAACTCCAGAGGTTCCTCGCCTTCGCAAATTTTTACAGACGATTTATACACAACTACAGTATCTTGACAGCTCCTCTGACGTCCCTGTTAAAAGGAAAGGCGAAGATGTTACTTTGGACCCCAGAAGCGAAGCTTGCCTTTAATTCACTCAAGGCCGCATTCACCACTGCACCCTTGCTCCACCATCCAGATCCAGAGAGGGTATTTGTGGTGGAAGTAGATGCCTCCACTACTGGGGTAGGAGGAATTCTATCCCAGTACTCTGACTCATCCTCCAAGACCATACCTTGCGCGTTCTTTTCCAAGAAGTTATCTCCAGCAGAAAGCAACTACGACATTGGAAACCGGGAGCTTCTGGCTGTGAAACTTGCCTTAGAGGAATGGAGGCATTGGTTAGAGGGGGCGAAACATCCATTCCTAGTACTTACCGACCACAAGAACCTCCAGTACTTGAGAGATGCTAAAAGACTCAATCCACGTCAGGCCCGATGGGCACTATTCTTCACCCGGTTCCATTTCAGAATCTCATATCGTCCAGGCTCAAAGAATACTAGAGCGGATGCCCTCTCTCGCATCCATGCCCCAGAAACTCCGATGGAGGAACCTGAGACCATCTTGCCCGAGAAACTGTTTGTCAACCCCATCCAGTGGGAAATCAACGAGCAATTACTGGAATTGTCACAACAACAACCTAGAGTCCCAGGATGCCCCCCCCGAGAAGATTTACGTACCTGAGGACTTCCGCAACTCTCTCATTTCATCAGCTCACTCCTCTATAGGCACATGTCATCCTGGAATAGGCAAAACTTTCTCAACTCTCCAACTCAAATATTGGTGGCCCCACATGCAACAGGACATCACAACGTTCATACAAGGTTCCCTGCGCCATGTCCAAAGTTCCCAGAAATCTCCCTGCGGGTAAATTAGTACCACTTCCTGTCCCACATAGACCCTGGTCACACATTGGAGTAGATTTCGTCACGGATCTTCCCCCTTCTGACGGCAACACCTGTATCCTCGTAACCATCGATCAGTTCTCCAAGGCATGCAAACTAATTCCTCTAGCTAGTCCATGAAAATAAAAAGCGTCCATTCGGTCATTGGGCGGATGGGAATCGGACGGTGGTTGGCGGACGAGCGCGCCGACCCCCCCGAAATTTTTGGGGGGTCGGCCGACGCCGCAGGCCGACCCTCCCCGTGCCCCCGACCCATGCGGGCGGCCCTGAGTCCGTAGCACCAAGTCCCATCCCATAATTCCACTGACCGCGAAACCACTATTTTTACAATGGAACAAATGCTACGAGGGATCTGACAGTTTCTGTGATAGGCAATTTTTTAAAAGTTTTTTTCTTGATAAAAACTATTTTACTGCACCCAGGGGGCCCCCAGAGTCCGTAGCACCAAGTCCCATCCCAGAATTCCACCGTCCACGAACCCACTATTTTTTTCCATTGAAGATGGAAACCTGTCGGTTTTTTCGGGTCGGAAAAAAAAGTTTCTCCGATCTTCTCGAAACTCTGGATTCTGATAGAGGGTGAAGAGACTTAGACCTGAGTGCAAAAATGGAGGCTCTGGACCCTTCCTGACCAGAGCTATGGACATCCCACGTAGCATTTATTACATTATAAAAAATAGTGGGTTCGTGGACGGTGGAATTATGGGATGGGACTTGGTGCTACGGACTCAGGGGAGGCCCCTGAGTGCAGTAAAATAGTTTTTATCGTGATTTGGACCTTTCATTAAAACGTGTTTCACAGAAAATGTTTCCCATCCCACGTAGCATTTATCACAGTACCAAAACGTGGTTTCGAGGACACTCGTTTTAATGCAAACTAAACACTGAAATGACTTGAAAATTAGTGAGATGTGTTCAGTGGGGTGTGCTTAGTACAGTAGAGGTGGTTGGGGCTGAAAAAGAAGTTTTTAATCATCTGAAAGTCCCGTTGGAGACATGGGTGACAGCCATATAACCACTGAACGTATGTGAATGTTTGTTTTTCTCGAATATCTCGAAAACCACACGGCGAAAAAATGTCAAACTCGGGTCGTCTGTAGGCCTCGAGGAGCGCTGTCCAACGAGGCCACCCCCGTCCCCGGGGGCCTCGGGGCCAGGGAGTTACGTCCGGTAAAAGGCGCAGCTTTGTCGGCTTATATCTCGAGAACCCCTGGCTCAATGTTCCCCAAACTCTAATAGATCGTAGTGCTGGACGGGCCCTTTAGAATGAGCCCACCCCCGAGGTCCAACTCGCCCGGGTCCCCGAGTTATAGCCGTTCAAAGTCGGGGGCCCCAGCGATCGGCGATCCCGTAGGGGGCGCTCCCGAGGCCCGTCACTCCAGGGTTTGAGCAAGGGCCCTACTGGGACCCCCTCACCCGAATTTGAGCTCTCTGGGTCTTCGCGTTCCCGAGATATGAGCGATTTTGTTCCCGAGGTCGTGACGTCATCAGCTAGCGCCATTTTGAAGTGCGCCCGATGGTTTTCGGCTAATATCTCCGCGAAAACACGGCCAAAATTCATGATTTTTTTATCATTCTTTTCAGCTCAACTAGACGGTTCCAAAGAGCCCAATTATTTCGCTTAGATAAATGTGTATTTTCATCTACATCTCTGGCCCCCGGGGGCCCACGGGTCCGTGGGTGGTCTCAAAGTAAAGGTCTCGTCCCCCTCTAAACGAGATAAAATTTTGGTGTCCGTAGGACCAAGTGGGACATCACAAAAAATTAATACGTTGTAATTTTGTCCAGTCACCATCCACAATCAATGGACTCATCACAAACGGGGGTTAGGAAATGCTTAGAAAGCGGCTAGGGCCCTCAAACTCGGGGGCACCACTCAGGGACGGGAGACGACGGCACTCGCCGAGTTTCGGGGTCCTACGACTTTCCGTCTCCCTGTGGCAGCGCGTTCCGTTGGTTTGACCTTTTTGACCCCATGACGTGTTTTTCACCCTTTCGACCCCTTAACGAGGACCCAGGGCCACCAAACTTCTCCGCCCGCACCAGGGGGCCGTGGCAAGTCGGAAAACGGCGCCCCCTAGTCGGTCGGCCCTTTAGAAGCGGCGTCCGCGAAACCAGTGTGTCAATACATTCATTTAATGGGCGAGTGGGATTTTCTTGGAAAGCTCCCAGGGGCCCCAAATTCGGCACGGTGACCCCTGGGCCCGCCCCGAGCGACGTACCGAAAGCACCGGGCCCTCGAGTAAAGGCAAGTATTTTTTAGCCTCTATGCAAAATCTCTCCCTCGAGGCTGTTTTTCACTCTCACACTGAAAGAGCCTTTCAGGCCTTTGAATGATTTGATGGCGGGGGAGGGGCGATTTTTTGCAAAGGTCCTCGAGTCCCAGGATTCGGGGCCCCGCGTCAGGGGCCCCTGGAGAGTCAGAATCTGAAGTCCCGGGGTTCCACGACCCTCCGTCTGCCTACAGGGCCTGTCCCACGAGCCATTCAAAAGGCATAGCGGTTTCGCGGACGAGCGTCCCTTTTTCGACCTTTCGGCCCCTGAACGAGGCCCCAGGGCCACCAAACTTTCCCGCCCGCACCAGGGGGCCGTGGCGAGTCGGAAAACGGTGCCCCCTAGTCGGTCGGCCCTTCCGAAGCGGCATCCGCGAAACCACTATGGCAAAATACATTCATTTAATGGGCGAGTGGGATTTTTACAGAAACGTCCCAGGGGCCCCAAATTCGGCAAGCTGACCCCTTGGCCCTCCCCGACCGACGTACCCAAAGCAGGGGGCGCTAGAGCAGAATCAAATTTTTCTCAGCCTCTGTGCAGAAATCCTCTCTCAGGGCTGTTTCCCTCTCAGACTGAAAAGGCACTTTCAGGCTTTTCATTTTTTTTCGGGGGAGGGGCGATTTTTTTTAAGGCCCCAGGGCCCCACGCTTCGGGGCCCCGCGTCAGGGGCCCCTGGAGAGTCGGAATCTGAAGCATCGGGGTACCGCGACCCTCCGTCTGCGTACGGGGGCCGTCCCACGAGCCATTCAAAAGGCATAGCGGGTTCGCGGACGAGCGTCCCTTTTTCGACATTTCGGCCCCTGAACGAGGCCCCAGGGCCACCAATCTTTCCCGCCCGCACCAGGGGGCCGTGGCGAGTCGGAAAACGGCGCCCCCTAGTCGGTCGGCCCTTCCGAAGCGGCGTCCGCGAAACCACTGCGGCGAATACATTCATTTAATTCATTTACATTCATAAAAAATTTTTCAAAATGTCCCCGGGGCCCCAAATTCGGCATGCTGACCCCTGGGCCCGCCCCGAGCGACGTACCGAAGGCGCAAGGCTCTAGAGCGAAGGCAACGGGAAGTTTGCGCCATATAGTGGGTTATTGGACAAATAGTGGGTCCGTGGGACGGGGGGTGGGTGGGGGGGTGTGGGGGGGCATTTGCCCAATATAGTGGGTTATTGGACAAATAGTGGGTTCGTGGGATGGGGGGGGGGTCATGGGGCAATATGCTCTCTGTCGCCCACTAGAGGTGTCCGAAAACCACCTATTCCGTGGCAAGTAGGTAAGAAACCGTGAATAGGGGGGTTAGTAATAAAGGGCCACTTCTCTACAAGTCTGTGGGCAATTGTCATCCAAATTCACCCTACGATCCCTCCGACCCACAGTGCGCCCAATGGCAGCTTATTTGTATGGGCGTTTTTCCACGAACCCACGGTTTGGACTAACTCTGAAGGGTCTCCCTACGGCTTTTGTCACTGCTGAACTTCTGATGGAACATGTTTTTCGAAACTTCGGCATCCCAGAGGACATCGTGTCCGACAGAGGACCCCAATTCATCTCCCGAGTTTGGCGAGCCTTTTTCACTCTTATGAACGTGACTGTAAGCCTATCATCAGGGTATCATCCGCAAACAAATGGCCAAACCGAGCGAAAGATCCAGGATGTAGGACGCTTCCTGCTACATTCTGCCACACCAACCAGAATATCTGGAGTCGATATCTAATTTGGGCAGAGTACGCACAAAACTCCCTCAGACAGTCATCCACGCAGTTAACTCCTTTCCAGTGTGTGCTGGGTTACCAACCCCCATTGTTTCCATGGTCCGGCGAACCCTCAGAAGTACCAGCAGTAAATAAGTGGTTTCAAGAAAGCGAAAGAGTGTGGAATCAAACCCATCATCACCTCCAGCAAGTGGTGAATCGCCAACAGCATTTCGCAGATGCTCGTAGCCATCAAACCCCTGAGTATCAACCCGGACAGTTAGTCTGGCTCTCCACAAAAGACATCCGTCTACGTCAACCTTGCCGCAAACTCAACCCCAGATACATCGGACCATTCCCCATTGTAAGACAAATCAACCCAGTCACCTACCAACTTCGTCTACCCCCAGAACATCGGATCCATCCGACGTTTCACGTCTCCCTCCTAAAACCTCATCACCCTTCTGTACCCATCTCAGCCACAGAACCGGTTCCGGAAGATAACCCCCCGATAACGCCTATTGAACCAGAGCCCATTTATCTGATAAAGGAGATATTGGACTCCCGACGTCGAGGTGGTCAGCTCGAGTATCTGATAGATTGGGAGAGGTATGGACCAGAGGAAAGATGTTGGATACCCCAGAACGACGTCCTTGATCCCAATTTGCTCCTTGAGTTTCACGCTCAACATCCTGACAAACCTGCACCATGGCCCAGAGGTAGACCACCACGACGTCGGGGTCCAAGGTCCGCTGGCGCGGACTCTGGAGGGGGGGGGGGGGGGGGGGGGGTAATGTCAGGAGCCAATCAAACACAAGATCCTTCACCACACAACGATCACTCTCCCCAGAATACTAATCACCCGCACCTGTTCGCAATCAACAAGCCTCATCAGCAAGTCCCATAAGAACACTTACCACAGCCTCAGTCTTTGTCAAGCCTCCAACAGGAACAGACCATTTCCCTTGTCTTCCGAAGTCTCTGATATGTCCAGTTCCAGCCAAGTAACGTATACTCACCTGTGAATTACTAACCTCTGCATTCCTGTTCCACTGTCTTCAGAGATCCTGTCCAAATCCGTGTTTCCTGCAATCCTGTCTGGATCCTTGTTCCTCGAAATCCTGTGTGGACCCCTGTTCCCCAAAACCCTGTATTCTCCTGAGTCCCTGTGTTCACGCAGAGTTGTCGCTCCCACGACGACATCTGAAAGAGAAAAGACTAAAATAAGAGATCTGTGACTGCTTGACATCAGTTAGCCTGAGGAGGACCTGCTCACCTGTAATCTGCCCCGCACGTAGTGATCTTCACCAAATCTGCACCTGAACTTTGAGAATACTCACCTATGCACTTGTGTCACGTTAAATAAAGGTGTGTTTGGATTCACTTACCTCTGTCTCCGTGCCTGTATCCTGACCCTCCTATAGCAATGGATGAATCAAATTTTTTGCCAGTGAGACTACACTGCACTGTCTGATGTGATACTGTAGTAGATGGTTGCATAGTTATAATTTTCTCCCTGATATTATCAATCTTGTAAGTAAAAAAGTTCATAAAGTCATTACTGCTGTGCTGCTTGGAAACATCTGAGCTTGAAGCTTTATTTTTCGTTAGTTTAGCCACGGTTTCAAATAAATACCTAGGGTTTTGTTTATTTTCTTCTAATAGGGTTGAAAAATAAGTAGATCTAGCAGTTTTTAAGGCCTCTCTGTATGCAATCATGCTCTCTTTCCATGAAATGCGAAATACCTCTAGTTCCCTATCAGGGAACTCGAGCTGCGTGACAACGCTTTGGGAACGCCCCTGCGTGAGTGCGTCATGAAGCACGTATGAAATCAGTCCAATGGCGAGACGGAACGTCATAGGCGGCTGACGTCATCGACCAGGAAACTATATAAGCACCCCAAAACACAAGCGCGTCAGCTTCTGAGTCTTCAGCAAGCGCTCTGTGTGTGAATATATCAGTCTGTGTCTCAAAGTGTTTTTGTCTGTCCTTAGAAATTGCTAGGCAGGAGTTTTTCACATATAAAAAACTATAAAGAGACGATATATATATATATATATAATATGGCGAGCGAACAGCAGTTCAGAAAGTGTGTTCATCCCTGCCCACGTTATATCACGCTTGGGGACACTCACGATCTGTGTGTTGTTTGTATGGGAGTGCAGCATGCCCAGTCAGCTCTCGAGGGAGCTGGTTGCGAGTATTGCGAGCGTATGTCAATGAAAACGCTCCGCTCCCGCCGAGCCCTCTTCGAGGAGAGTGGTTCGGTGCGCAATCCCTGCGGTTCGGTACCCGCTGCTGCCGAGGCACAGCGGAGGCTTCAATCGTGGGGATCGCAAATGGATCTATCAGCGGGGATTGAGACGGGCTCTGCCTTATCTCAGCCTTTACCTGGTAGATCCAGTGCCTCAGATCCGGGTGTGGAAGCACGCACTGCGGTTTCTTCCCCCCAGGCTGAGGCACCATCACTTCAATTATCCAGTTCTGAGGATCTGGATGTTGAAAGTATTGATACAGCAGAGACTGAGTACTCGTCACTTCAGTCTCCTGCTAGTGAGGAGCTTATGGAGGTGCTCACTCGTGCTGTAGAAAAGTTAAGCATCGAGTGGCCAGCTGATAGACAGGAATCTCGTTCAAAAAGTAAACTAGATGAAAGATTTCTGCCGTCTCGTGCTGCACCTCCACGCCGGTGTCTTCCATTCTTTCCTGACCTCCACACCGAGGTGTCGAGGTCATGGAAAAGACCAGTGTCATCCAGAATATTTAGCCAGCAAACATCTGTTTATTCAAATATTTCTGGGGCTAAGAATTATGGTTATGGGGCGATGCCTATGGCTGAAGAAACGCTAGCGAGCCATCTATCTCCAGATACGGCATCGTCATTTAAGACACCGGCAATAGCCCACAAAGCCATTAAGAAATACCTCGGCTTTGGTGGGCAAAGCTTACTCGGCGGCAGGTCAAGCGGCAGCATGCTTACATACTATGTCGATATTACAAGCATATCAAGCAGACCTTTTAAAAGATATGAGTGAGGGGGATGAAATTAGTGCTGACATAATTCGAGAATTACGTCAGGCAGCAGATCTTTCTCTCCGTGCCACCAAGGAGACGGCCAAATCAGTGGGCCGTTCTATGGCAGCCATGGTGGCAACGGAGAGACACTTATGGTTGAATTTATCCAACATGAAGGAAAAGGAAAAATCTTTTCTCCTGGACGCCCCGCTTTCAACTGCTGGCCTCTTCGGTGACTCAGTGAATTCGGTCATCGAGAGGTTTCAGGAAGAGAAAAAGCAGGCGGCGGCCGCTCCAGAAATTTCTCCCCCTCCGTGTTCATGCTCCCGCCGGGCAGCCCCGGCCGTCGAGTAGCTCCTCACACCGGGCGCAACAGAAAAGGAGTGTCGCGTCTCGTGCTCCTCCCAAGCAAGACTGGGCCGAGGCGCGGCGCTCTCAGACGAGGTCTTCCAGGGGCAAGGCCGATCTGAGGACGGTTATTGTTGCCAGGAAGGCTTCGTCGAAGAAGAAGCCCTGACGCCAGAAACGTCAGGGTACTGAGGGTGGTCCCCACCAAGAGAGAACTGTGTTCGCTGCAGTACACAGCGCCCGTTCTCTCTCGGTGCCCTCAGGGGCCCGTTCTGCCAACCCCGCCTGCGTGCCGGGGCGTAGACGTCCCAGCGAACGCTTTCCCGAGGGATGCTCGCCCGCTCTGAGGAGCGGTTTAGAGTGGTCAGACCAGTTGTTCCCTGCCGGTGCGCCGTTACAGGGCACTGTGTCTGCCTCTCAAAATATTCCAGAGGCCAGTCTCGAGAGACTGGTACCCTTAGTAGAATTTTTGGCAGAGTGGAAAAACCTTCCAAATGTATCTCATTGGGTCCTGCAGACTATCGAGAAGGGGTAACGCGTTTCAGTTCAGATCACGCCCGCCTCGCTTCAGAGGGGTTCTGCCCACAGTGGTGGGCCCCGAGCAGGCTCTGGTTATGGAACAGGAGGTGAACACGAGTTTTTCCTCCCAGCAGAGAGTTGGGTTATTACAGGCAATATTTCATCGTTCCAAAGAAGGATGGGGGGTTGCGTCCAATTTTAGATCTGCGCCTGTTAAATCGCTCAGTAGGCAAGCTCAAATTCAAAATGCTTACCCTCAAGCAGATCGTGTCACAGATCAGGTCCGAGGACTGGTTTGTCACGATAGATCTAAAGGACACGTACTTCCACATTTCCATCCTTCCACAACACAGGAAGTTCCTGAGGTTCGCTTTCGGGGGCGAAGTGTACCAGTATCGGGTTCTTCCGTTTGGCCTAGCACTGTCTCCCTGAACTTTCACGAAATGTATGGATGCAGCTCTGGCTCCGCTGCGACTCCAGGGCATCCGCATTTTAAACTACATCGACGATTGGTTGATTCTGGCTCAATCGGAGCATCAGGCGATTCGGCATCGAGATGTCGTTCTCGCCCATATCAAAAAGTTGGGGTTGAGGCTCAACGCCAAGAAGAGTGTGCTTTCTCCAGTACAGAGGACCACTTTTCTGGGCGTGGTTTGGGTTTCGACCACGATGCAGGCACGTCTGTCTCCTGCTCGTATAGCTTCGATTCTCTTAGCCGTCAAACAGGCAAAGCTAGGCCAGTCACTCACTGTAAAAGAATATCAGAGGATTCTGGGTCTGATGGCAGCAGCGTCCAACGTTATACCTTGCGGCCTGCTGTATATGAGACCACTACAGTGGTGGCTCAGGACCAAGGGGTTCTCCCCGAGGGGATGTAACCCGCTCCGCAAGATCAGGGTCACGCAACGGTGTCTCCGTGCTCTGGCTATGTGGAAAGAACCTTGGTTCCTGTCCCTAGGTCGTGTGTTGGGGGCTCCGTGTCGTCGTGTAACACTAACGACGGACGCCTCTCTCACAGGCTGGGGGGCGATCATGAGTGGTCGCTCGGCCCAGGGTCTGTGGCAGGACCATCATCTTCATTGGCACATGAATTGTCTAGAAATGATGGCGGTGTTTCAGGCTCTGAAACACTTCCTCCCAGACCTGAGAGGTCACCATGTTCTTGTCCGGTCAGACAACACATCGGTGGTCTCTTATATAAACCATCAGGGGGGTCTGCGTTCACGCCCGTTATACAAGCTGGCTCGCCAGATCCTTCTATGGTCCCAGGGGAGGCTTCTTTCACTGAGGGCGATTTATATCCCGGGGTATTTGAATCAGGGGGCAGACATCCTCTCGAGGCAGGGGCTGAGGCCCGGGGAGTGGAGACTCCACCCCGAGGTGGTGGAGCTCCTATGGAAACATTTCGGTCGTGCCGAGGTAGACCTATTTGCATCCAGGGAAACATCACACTGCCAACTGTGGTTTTCCCTAAGTCCTCCAGCCCCTCTTAGGTTGGAAGCGATGGTACAGGAGTGGCCGAGGTCACGCCTGTACGCATTTCCCCTGATTGCTCTGCTCCCAGGAGTTCTGGAGAGGGTTCGCCGGGACGGGCTCAGTCTACTGTTGGTAGCCCCGTACTGGCCGGCCCGAGTTTGGTTTGCGGACCTAATTCCTCTCCTCGACGGCTCTCCTCTGGAGATTCCGATGAGGAGGGACCTTCTCTCTCAGGCGAGCGGGTCGATACTTCACCCCCGCCCAGATCTATTGAGGTTGTGGGCTTGGCCTCTGAGGGGGCCCAGCTCATAGAATCTGGTCTCTCGACTGAGGTCGTGGAGACCATCCTCCACTCCAGAGCTCCGGCCACTAGGAAATGATATGCCTTGAGGTGGAAAATGTTCACCTCTTGGTGTGGAGAAGTTAACTGCCCGGTGGGTGCAGTGCTGGAATTCCTTCAGGAGCGTTTCTCCACAGGGTTATCCCACTCCACACTGAAGGTGTATGTGTAATTCAGAATTATCCCAAATTCTTATTTGATTCTATTAACTCTATTGTTTCCCCATCTGTTTCTCCAATTGTGTTGCTCACTCTGTCAAATAGTAATGTATTCCTTGACTACTTTGTTGAGAAAATTAAGGATATCAGAGCTAGCATTTTACCTCCTCCTGCATACAAGGCCTGTACTTTGGCTCTTTCCTATCCGTGTTTCTCTTTTAAACTTGTGTCACTATTCGATGTTACTACTCTACTAGATAAGCTAAAGCCCTCTTATGGCCAGAGTGATGTTCTCCCAACTATGCTGTTTAAGCAGGTTTTTGATAGTATTGGGCCCTGTGTTGTTGAAACGATCAATACTTCTCTTTCAACTGGGGTGGTTCCTGACTTTTTCAAACATGCTATTGTTGAACCTGTTCTTAAAAAGCCCAATTTAGACCCACTGCAACCCTCGAATTATAGGCCTATATCTAAACTCCCTTTCATGGCAAAGATTCTAGAGAAAGTGGTAGCTGAGCAGCTTACTATTTTCTTAGAGATACATGATATTTTTGATAAATATCAGTCAGGTTTTCGTAAAAAACATTCTACGGAAACTGCACTGGCGAAAGTTTCAAGTGATATTTTAATGTCTGCTGATTCTGGGAAGCATACAGTATTAGTTTTGTTGGACCTTACATCTGCTTTTGACACTATTGATCACAATATTATGCTTAATAAACTTCAGGCACTATTAGGGATATCCGGATCAGCTCTGAAATGGTTTTCATCATACCTTACTGGTAGAAGTTTTAGTGTTTACATAAATCAGAAAATGTCCGATACTGCAGGTTTATCGAGTGGTGTTCCTCAGGGTTCTGTCCTGGGACCGATTCTTTTCCTTTTGTATATATTCCCTCTAGGACAGATAATAAGCCAGTTTCAGGATGTCTCATATCACTTGTATGCAGATGACATTCAGTTATACTGTTCCTTCAAGCCTACAGAGTTATTTAAACTATCATCTTTAATGAATTGTCTGAGTAGGATCAAGCAGTGGCTAAATGACAACTTTTTAATGTTGAATTCAGCCAAGACTGAAACTTTAATTATTGCCCCTGAGCAGAGCATCCCACAGATAAAGCAACACATTGGTGCCCTAGGTTCGTCAGTTCAGCCCAGTCTCAGGAGCTTAGGTGTTGTTTTTGATGCGGCCATGTCTCTGGAGATACATTAGAAATTTCTTATTAAAAACTGTTTCTTTCAATTAAGGAACATTGCTAAGATAAGAGCCTTGGTGTCAAAAGCTGAGTTGGAAATGATCATCCATGCTTTTGTCTCGTCTCGCTTAGACTATTGTAACAGTCTTTTTATTTGTCTTAATAAGAAGGATTTGTCTCGTCTCCAGACTGTTCAAAATTCTGCTGCTAGGCTTTTAACCCACACGAGTAAAAGGGCACATATTACTCCAGTTTTATCTTCACTTCATTGGCTACCAGTGAAATTTAGAATACACTTTAAAATTTTGGTCATAACTTTTAGAGCCCTACAAGGACAGGCACCCCCATACATCTCCGACCTGATACAGCTGCGTACATCCTCACGTAGTCTGAGATCAACAGGCCAGAGACTATTAGTTGTCCCCCTTACACATTTTAAAACAAGGGGGGACCGTTCATTCCAAGTTGTTGCACCCAGGTTGTGGAACGCTTTGCCTCTTTCCATACGCGTTTTGGATTGTGTGGAAAAATTTAAAAGTCAGCTGAAAACTCTGCTTTTTAAAGAGGCTTTTAACTAGTTTGTAGGGTGGTTAGGCTGGTCTAATGTGTACGTGTTGTTTATTTTATTTTGATTTATTTATTTTGTTTTTTGTCTTTGTGATTCAATGTATTTATGAGAGTTGTTAAGGTTTTCTTTTGTTGTGAAGCACTTTGTGATCTTCATCTGAGAAAAGTGCTATACAAATAAATTTTACTTACTTACTTACTTACTATGTGGCGGCCTTATCTGCTTACCACGTCCCTTTGAGTGGTGCTTCTCTCGGGAGACACCCACTTGTAACCCGTTTTCTTCATGGCATTCTGAGGCTGAGGCCAGCAGTTCGCACGAGGGTGCCGACCTGGGACCTGGCGGTTGTTCTAGAAGGTCTCTCTCTAGCACCGTTCGAGCCCACTGAAGAAGTTTCGGAGAAATTCCTCACTCTTAAAACTATCTTTCTTCTGGCTATATCTTCATTAAAAAGAATAGGAGATATCCAAGGTCTGTCGGTCTCTCCCTCGTGCTTGGAATTTGCGCCAGGCATGGTGAAGGCTTTCCTCCTCCCTAGGCCGGGATACGTTCTCAAGGTACCAACCAAGGTTATTTTCGTAAACGAAAACTGAAACTAAGGCTGAATCCCAATTCTCTGTCTTACCCCTTCCCCTTACCCCTTCCCCTTCGTCTTACCCCTAGTCCCTTGAAACCGAGTGGTAAGCGCTAGTGCAAACATACCCCTATGAAATGAGACACCACTCGGTTACGTCATGGTGAGACGCCACTTGGTTACGTCATCTTACATCGTCCTTAACCGGCGTCTGTGTCACCCGGGGCGGCAAGCGTTTATCACAAACTTCTCGAAACTTCTCGAAACTTTCAAGATGCCGCCTGCAAGTATGTTTATGTCGATTGCGTGGGTACTGGAGATTTATTTGCGATTGTCAGCAACAAATCGCAGAAATCAAGGGAGAAGAAGAGGTCTACGACGCCTACGAATGCTGGTGGATCCGCTTATGGTATTTATGGTATGTATGGATTGGTAACAAACAACGTTTACCGAACTAACCAACACAGTAAGCTGAGCTGTTAGCTAACGTTAAATATATTTTTTTTTTTGTTTCAGTTCAGCCCTTCTAACGTTATGTGCTTTGTTTGATTCTTTGATGAATAGAATGTTTCAGAGGTTTCTGAAATAGAAAGCTTTTGTAACGTTATAATATAACGTTACTGTTACAAAACCTTTCTATTTTGATTTGTGTGTAATGTGAATTTTTTTGAGATTCAGTGGAAATGACATAGGCTACACTGTGAGATAGCCTACAGTACAAATATTATGAGTGTCCCGTATTTTTCTATTAAAAAAAAAATACTATTTTGAATCTTTATCTGAAGTTGGTAACCCTGGAGACAATTCTATTCACTATGTGCTTTTTTTTGTTGACGTAGCTGTAGCCATTATGTTGTGGCAGACATAAACAGTTTGAAGGGGTCAAATATTTTTCAAACTCAGCCCATTAATGGTGTGAAAGGTTTTCTTTTCCAGACTGGTACTCCAACGAGATACTGTGCCATAAACCACAACATGCCTATACTGCGCATGTGGTTCAACGCTGAAACTGAGCTGAGGCAGGATTTCCGACTCACCAGAACAGCGATGCACAGCCTACAGAGGCTTTTGCAAAGGGAGCAGGACCATGGCTGGGGTAATGAGCTTGAAGTACTCATTTACACCTATTGGCTGGCACATGGACTCTCTTATCGGGTGGTGTCCAGTGTCTTTAATGTTCCGAAGGCTACAGTTCACCGCATCATCCACAGAGTGGCCCAGCACATATGGGACAATCTGAGAAGAGCAATCTGCTTCCCTCTGACAGTGTACCTGCCTGCAGTTGGTCAGGGTTTTGTCAGCATTTCAGGAACCCCTGCATTCCACAATGTGGTTGGCGCAATCGATGGCAGCCACATACGAATAAAACCACCACAGCGTCACCGGTTAAATTATTTAAATTATAAAGGATTTTACTCCATCAGCATGCAGGCAATATGTGACTCAAATGGTAGGTTTCTGGACATTTATGTGGGGTACCCGGGGTCTGTCCATGACACACGAATTATGAAGAATAGCAGTTTTTATATCGCAAGACGGTATCCACCAACGGGCTACATCCTTCTGGGTGATGGTGGGTATCCTTGTTTGGAAACGCCGATTTGCCTCATCACCCCATTCAAGGAGCCAGTGCATGGAAGAGTACAGCAACAGTTTAATTACTGTCAGTTCAAGGGGGCGCAGCATTATTGAAAGGGCGTTTGGCATGATGAAGACCAGGTGGAGGTCAACACTCTTCAGAGCTTTGGAGGTCAAGCCCACGTTTGCACCCCAGGTGATCGCCTCATGTGCTTTTTTGCACAATGTGTGTATGGACAATGGTGACACACTGGATCCCGATGAAGACATCTTAAGGGATAGGCATGACCCCCAACCACCCCGTGAACCCATGGCAAACAACGAAACCTCTGGAAATGACACACGAAACAGACTGGCTGTCCTAGTTTCAGGCGATGTACATTGAAAATGTAAGACTGGAAAATGTATATACATCTTTAGTTGCTTTGGATAAAATCCATGGCAGAGGCAGAGGCAGAGGCAGAGGTAGAGGGTTCTGAACTGCTGGCTGCAGAAGTGCTGGCTGGGGATGAGGGCTCAACAATCTCCTAAATAGTCAAAATTTGTTATTCAACAGAATAAACAGTCCCTGGACCACAAAAATGCAGTACTAAAGTATTAGTAAATGTTGAAATTAACATGAACAAAGATTAATAAATGCTGTATAAGTGTAGTTCATTATTAGTTCATGTTAACTAATGTAGTTAACTAATGTTAACTAACGAACCTTATTGTAAAGTGTTACCATTTTTGCCTTTGTAGGGCAGAATGAACCATTCATTCATCAACTGAAAACAGGATGACTAATCGATTGTTGGGATTTAAGAATCGATATTGGTTCGTAAAAATGAGAATAGATTAAAATCGAGAAATTTATATTTTTTTACCCAGCCCCTAATATATATATATATATATAAGAGCATTACAATAAGAACATGTTAACATGTGCTGCATTACATACCATGAGGATTGTAATGGGATCCTCATAAAAGGATGCCACCACCACAGGAGGGTCCAGTGAGGGCCTGGCACCCAACACCTCATGCATATCACCATAATATTGCCAGGTTGCAGCGGTCACTTCCCCCCTGTCTGTACCTGACCCTGTTTTGGGAGTTCTTAGTTCCTGGAAGGACACACAACACACAAAAAAAATTAAATAATGCCTAGAACTAGGACTTTATTTAAGAGTATTGATTGGATACTAACAACCACATGTTTGTGTGTAAGCTATCTGACCGATTAGGCACTATCAATTATGTTATTTTCATAATTGTTGGATCTTATTTTCATAATCGTTGGAAGTCGAAATCTAATACAAAATACAATAATAACTTATACAGTATGCATTCATTGCCTTGCATTGAGATTGAAGATGTATGTTTTTTTTCTTTAACAGAACATCACATAAGTTACCTTGTATCTTTGCTTTAGATTTTCCCACTTCTTTTATGCCTGTTGGCCAGAAACCCTTCCCTCCAAACCCATTTCTTTCATCAGTGTCCTGTATCATAACCAACAACAATGTACAGGTGCATGAACAGGAATGAATTACAAATGATTAAAATAATACAATACAATAATGAATGGCTACAACATGAACGCATGACTCACTCCCATTGTTGCTTTGCAGCATATTTTGATCGTAAAAATTCAGCTCGTTTTCATCCCGGAAGTGTATCAGCTGCCTGGTTTCCTCATTCGTCCCTGTGTGATACAGGACAGTATATGTAAAGCACGTATTGATGTCTCCAGGGTGACATACAACGTCTTCCTTTTCCCGGACATGTCGCCTGGATTTCGGGATCGCTCAAATTGTCCGGGATTCGGCTTTTGCTTTCTGCCTTCACTATTCATTATGTTTACATGCACAAGGTGTTGTTTCAATCGGACTGAATTCGTTCATTTAAATCGGTGAATCTGAATGTATTGTTTATCTAATATTCCCGTGTTGATCGTCTCCAGTCGGGATCCGTTTGAAGCTGAATGCATCACCTGATAAGCTGATCACGTACGTGTCATTTTCAAATAATGTACAGATAATGAATGGCAACTGTAGAAAGCAAAAGCTGAATCCCAGACATTTTGGGTGATCTCGAAATGTGGGACTGATTGTGCAAATCGGCAATGTAACGTTAGCATAGCCTAGCGTAGCAAACTAGCGATTTTTAAAAACGTTAAAAACGTTTCAAAAAACAACATAGTTGCAAATATATATGTACATAACTGTGTAGAGCACAAAACAAGACTGTCATAAATTTTTTATCAATCATTTAAGCCGAAAAAACTTACATTTATGAGACACTCTGGATGGTATGTCCGCCATTGTTGCCAGTTGCGCAGTGCATTCTGTGTACCCCTTCCCCTTACCCCTACCCCTAGATCAAAATGAGAATTGGGATAGCCCTTACTCTCACGTGAACGTGCAAAACTAAGGGGAAGGGGTAAGGGGAAGGGGTAAGACAGAGAATCGGGATTCAGCCTAAGACTAAAACAATTGGTCAAAAAACATTTTCGTAAACTGAAATAAAATTAAAAATTCATAATAAATGAAAAACTAAAACTAAACGAAACTAACAACAGTTACTGAAAAACTAACTGAAATAAAATAATAATTAGCAAAAATAAATAACAGTTTTCGTTATTAAGCTCTTTACTTTGGCGGAAAATCTGACCTGTGGCTGATATTGAGCTTCATACGCGTGAAGTTTCTGAGGCGATTAACCGCTGTCCTGCTGTGACGCGCTCAATGAAGGACCGTATGACCACATGGCTAGTGCTAAGCGCTGTTCATAAAGGATGCATCTGTTGCAGTGGAATGGGAAATAACACAAGGTAATAAGAGGCAAGTTGGACTTCTTTTAACTTGAGCGCAGCATTTTTAGAATGCCGTTTCATTTGCGAGACGCGGGTGCGACAGCAAAACAAGTTCGTCAAGCACAAAAAACCTTTAATGTTCTAGGCTACTATGTTTGAGATGTCATGTTTGCATGGAGGTTGACAGGCTGAAAGGTGCTGTTATTATCTTTGTTTTTATAAAACATTTACTGCTAATAATATCCACGTGGAGACATTTCCCCGCAATGTATGGAATACCAGGACACACACACACACACACACACACACACACACACACACACACACACACACATACACACACACACACACACACACACACTCTGGTGCACTATCTTTGTGGGTACTCTTCATAGACGTAATGGTTTTTATACTGCAAAAACTATTCTGTCTTCTTACACTAACCTGACCCCTAAACCTACCCATCACACAACTTTCTGCATTTTTACATTTACAAAAAAAACTAATTTTGTATGATTTATAGCCTTGTGTACCTCAATGTGGGTCTCCACAGTGACACGAGTCCCCATGAGTCTGTGTGTATTCAGGTTTAAGTCCCCACCAGGATAGAAAACGTCTCAGGTTACGTATGTAACCCTGGTTCCCTGATAGGGAACGAGACGCTGCGTTTGAGACGCGGTGGGAACGCTCTGCGTGATTACGTCGTGAAGCACGTGTAAAATCAGTCCAATGGAAGCCCGCTACGACATAGGTGACGTCATAGACCATGAAACTATAAAGCAACCCTGAAATCAGACCGCGATAGCTTCTGAAAAACCTGAAGCAAGTCGATCAGGGCATGCAGGAAGTGTGGCAGGCAAACGCAGCGTCTCGTTCCCTATCAGGGAACCAGGGTTACATACGTAACCTGAGACGTTCCCTTTCAAGGGAACTCGAGCTGCGTTTGAGACGCGGTGGGATCCCTATACCCACTACGCCATAATGACAAATGCCCGTTCTGTGTGAGGTCCTGCGCACACTAAGAAGCAAGCAACCTCGCCCCAGGAGTGGAGAGGTCAAGGTCATAAAACCTGACAAATGTATGCGGAGAGGACCATCCTGCCGCATTACATACGTCAAGAAGGGAAACTCCCGAAATTAAGGCCATAGAGGCCGCCATACTCCGAGTAGAATGGGCCCGCACAGCCATAGGTGAAGGCTGTCCGGCCGCTTCATAAGCCAATGAAATAGCCTCGACTATCCATTTACTCATAACCTGCTTAGATACAGGGCATCCTCTCTTGAGTGACCCAAAACAAACAAATAGTTGCTCAGATTTACGCCACAGGGCAGCTCTGTGAACGTAGGCATCTAAAGCCCGGACTGGACATAACAGGTTAAGCTGTTCCTGGTCAGGGGTATTAAAGGGTGGAGGATAAAAGGCCTGCAGCACTATTGGGCATCCAACATTCAGTGGGACCTTAGGAATATAACCCGGCCTGGGGTAGAGAAATGCCTTCACCATACCAGGTGCAAATTCCAGACATGAAGGAGCAACCGACAAAGCATGTAAATCACCAATTCTCTTGATAGATGAGATAGCAAGGAGAAATAAAGTCTTTAGAGTGAGGAACTTTTCAGAAACCTCCTCGATGGGCTCAAAGGGAGCTAAAGCCAGACCCTCGAGTACAATGGCCAAGTCCCAAGCCGGTGTTCTAGAGTGCAGTGCAGGTCTCAACCTCAATGTACCACGGAGAAAGTGAGTAATTAGAGGGTTTCTCCCAATAGAAGTACCCCCCAGAGGGGTGTGGTAGGCAGATATAGCCGCCACGTAAACCTTTAGGGTGGAAGGAGATAACCTGGCCGAGAAACGGTCTTGCAGAAAATCAAGAACTGAACCAACAGGGCAGTTAACAGGATCTAACTGACGTTCAACACACCACGTGGTGAAAAGTTTCCATTTTAGCGCATACAGCCTTCTCGTGGAAGGAGCTCTGGATTGAAGAATGGTTTCTACAACATCGGTCGAAAGACCGGTCTCCCTGAGCCTGGCCCCCTCAGAGGCCAGGCCCACAGTTTCCACAACTCCGGCCGAGGGTGAAATATCGTGCCCCCGGCCTGAGACAGGAGGTCCACCCTGATTGGGATCTCCAAGGGGGAGCCGTCCAGAAGAGACACCAAGTCGAGAACCAAAATCGGGTCGGCCAATAAGGGGCTACTAGTAGCAGACGAGCCCCTTCTCGGCGAACCCTATCCAGAACCCCCGGAAGCAAAGATATCGGGGGAAAGGCGTACAGGTGCAGCCTCGGCCACACCTGCACCATAGCATCCAGACCGAGAGGAGCTGGGTGCGTTAGAGAGAACCACATGGGACAATGGGTTGAATCTGACGATGCGAAAAGGTCTACCTGAGCACGACCGAACTTTTCCCACAGGAACTCCACCACTTCTGGGTGAAGTCTCCACTCCCCGGGCCTCAGCCCCTGTCTCGACAGAATATCTGCTCCCACATTCTGACGCCCCGGAATATATACCGCCTTGAGCGACAGTAACTTCCCCTGGGCCCATAGGAGGATCTGATGGGCCAATTTGCAAAGGTGACGTGACCTCAGACCCCCCTGATGGTTGATATAGGAGACCACCGAAGTGTTGTCTGTGCGGACCAACACGTGATGGCCTCTCAGGTCTGGCAGGAAATATTTGAGTGCTCGAAATACCGCCATCAACTCTAAACGATTTATGTGCCAGGAACATTGATGGTCCTGCCACAGACCTTGCGCCGAGCGGCCACTCATGACCGCCCCCCATCCCGTGAGGGAAGCATCCGTCGAAAGCGTGACGCGTCGACAAGGAGCCCCCAACACTGGGCCCTGGGCGAGGAACCAAGGTTTCTTCCACAAGGCCAAGGCACGAAGGCATAGCCGCGTGACCTTGATCTTGCGGAACGGATTTCCCCTCGGAGAAAACCCCTTGGTCCTGAGCCACCATTGCAGGGGTCTCATGTACAGAAGGCCAAAAGTAATAACGTTGGACGCAGCTGCCTTGAGACCCAACAGTCTCTGAAACTGTTTCACAGTGAGTGACTGGCCTAGTTTCACATTCTTTGCGGCTGTGAGAATCGCAGAAATACGAGCAGGAGACAGGCGTGCCTGCATTGTGGTCGAATCCCAAATTACACCTAGAAAAGTGGTCCTCTGAGCAGGGAGGAGCACACTCTTTTTGGTGTTTAGCCGCAACCCCAAACTCTTTATGTGGGACAGAACAGCATCTCGATGCTGAACCGCCACCTGCTCTGACTGAGCTAAAATCAACCAATCGTCGATGTAATTTAATACGCGGAAGCCCTGGAGTCTCAACGGAGCCAGAGCTGCATCCACGCATTTTGTAAAAGTGCGTGGAGATAAACCTAGGCCAAATGGAAGAACCCGATATTGGTTTGCTTCGCCCCCGAAAGCGAACCTCAGGAACCTCCTGTGATGAGGATGGATAGATACATGGAAGTACGCGTCCTTCAAGTCTATTGTGACAAACCAGTCCTCGGACTGAACTTGTGATACAATCTGTTTGAGTGTAAGCATTCTGAACTTGAGTTTCTGAACCCTGCTGTTTAACTGGCGCAGGTCTAGAATAGGACGCAGCCCTCCGTCCTTCTTTGGAACAATGAAGTAATGGCTGTAAAACCCTGACTCTCTGCTGGGAGGAGAAACCCTTTCTATAGCTCCCTTTCGAAGAAGTGTCAGTACTTCTTGCTCCATTACCAGAGCCTGCTGTGAGTCCACCACCGTGGGGAGGACTCCTTGAAATCTGGGCGGACGAGAACCGAACTGAATTCTGTAACCCTTTTCTATTATGTGCAGGACCCATAGAGAAATATTTGGCAGAAGTTTCCACGCTGCCAGAAATTCCGATAAGGGAACCAGTCTCTCGAGACTGGCCTCTGGATTTGATTGAACAATCGTTTCGGCGCCCTGAAGCGACGAACCGGCAGGGAACAACCAAACTGACCGTTCTACAACCCTCCTCAGAGGATTGCACGGGGACGCTGACACCTCGGTGCCCTGAAGCGGCGAACCGGCAGGGAACAACCGAAGTGGCAGCGCTGCGGCTCTCCTCGGAGAGTCGCCCCCCGGAGGGTGCCAAAGAGGGACGGTTCCTCGGAACCGTTCCTCCCTGGAGGGGACCACCCTCAGAAGCCTGATAGCCTTGGCGTCAGGACTTCTTCTTAGCCCAAGCTCTCCTAGAGATAACAGTCCTCAGATCTTGTCTACCCCTAACAGGTCTGGGCTGCGAGCACCACTCAGGAACCGTAGATTGAGGAGGTGCCCGAGCGGCGACGCTCTGTTTTTGTTGAACTCTGTGAGCGGAGCTCGTAGACGGATGAGGCTGCTCAGACTTTATACTACGAGCAGCCTCGGGGACAATAGACCGGCGAGGAAGAAACCTCTGAAACGCAGCCGCTTGTTTCTTATTTTCTTGAAACCTATCGACGACACAATTTATAGCATCGCCGAACAGACTTGTAGGTGACAGCGGTGCGTCCAGAAGAACAGATCTATCTTTATCTTTTATTTCTGATAAATTTAACCATAAATGGCGTTCCGTGGCCACCAAGGCTGCCATAGAGCGGCCAACAGACTTGGCCGTCTCCTTGGTGGCTCGGAGAGATAAATCTGTCGTGCGACGCAATTCTCGAATTGCGTCAGCACTAACTTCCTCACTATCGTCTATGTCCTTCAGCAGGTCAGCCTGGTACGCTTGGAGAATCGACATAGTGTGCAAACATGCTGCGGCCTGACCTGCTGCCGAATACGCTTTACCCACCAACAAAGATGTATTTTTTAATGGTTTGGTGGGTAACGTCGGGGCTTTCAGAGAAGAAGAAGACTCAGGGGAGAGATAGCTCGCTAGTGTGTCTTCAGCACGAGGCATAGTCAAATAACCATAATGATCAATCCCTTGAACTTTACTATAATTCTTAGTTTGTGGGTTATGCACTCTGAAAGACGCCGGTTTAATCCACGATCTCGAAACCTCGGCGTGGAGATCGGGAAAAAACGGGAGTTCCCGACGAGGAGGTCGTGATCTAGATGGTAAATAACGTTCATCTAAAAGACTCTTTCTAGATTCAACATCGAAATCATCGGCTGGCCACTCAATATTTAATTTAGTAACAGCACGAGATAAAACCTCCATAAGCTCCTCATCAGCAGGGGTATGAGCTGGCGAACACTCAATATCCCCCATACTACCGACATCCAGATCCTCAGAACTGGATAGCCGTAATATTGGTGCCTCAGCCTGGGAAGGAGAAGCCGCAGAGCGGGCTCCTTCCTGGGCAAAGACACCGAATCCAGTAGGTAAGGGCTGAGAAAGGGCGGGGCCCGTCTCAAACCCCGCTACTAGATCCATCTGCGAACCCCAAGATGAAATTCGACGCTGTGCCTCGGCAGCAGCGGGACCCGCACCTCGGGGAGCGCGAACCGAACCGTCCTCCTCAAAGAACGCTCGGCGAGAGCGGAGAGTTTTCATAGACAAACTCAAGCAATGCTCACAGTCAGCCCCCTCGAGGACTGACTGGGCATGCTCCACTCCCAAACAAGCAATACACATAGGATGTGTGTCCCCACCCGTGATATAACGAGGGCAGGGCACAACACAAGGTTTATAACTTTGCTTGCTCGCCATAGTGATATATATATATATATATATATATATATATATATATATATATATATATATATATATATAAGGTGCTTGACAGACAACAATAAATAGACAAGGACAGATATACAGAGAGCGCTTGCTGAAGGTGCAGAAGCTATCGCGGTCTGATTTCAGGGTTGCTTTATAGTTTCCTGGTCTATGACGTCACCTATGTCGTAGCGGGCTTCCATTGGACTGATTTTACACGTGCTTCACGACGTAATCACGCAGAGCGTTCCCACCGCGTCTCAAACGCAGCTCGAGTTCCCTTGAAAGGGAAACATATACACACTCACACACTGCATAGATACTTCATTATTTAATCACACTGGCTTCACAGCAGGTTGTGTTGGCTGTAGTCAGATGAATTGAGCTGGGTTTTTTTTTATGTATCAGTGGTTTATGTATCACTGAAAAAAAGTAAACTAGGCACGTTTAACAAGATTTCATCTTTAATATGAATTAGTTTGTCTGAGTTTTTCATATTTTTTTCTTGCATACTTTTAAGTTCCATTTATTTGGTGCTTTGTTCAATCTCAAACCATTATTTTATTTTTATTATTAAGATGTCTTCTCAAGAGTTAACTGTAATCTGGGCAAACATTAAACTTTTCTGAAATTAAGCGTCCCGCTTTGGTCTACACTGGAAGTGTTCTTTTTGCTCTGCCAAACTATAATTACTAAAACTAAAACTGAAACTAAATAAAATAAAAACTAAATAGAAATGTGTTTGCAAAATAAAAACTAAATTAAAACTAACAAAACCATTAATAAAACTAACTAAAACTAAACTGAAATTTAAAGCAAATTTGAAAAGATATTAAAATAAAAACTAATTTAAAAAAGCAAAACTATAATAACCTTGGTACCAACCAATGTGGTCAGGACTATTGTACTGCAGGCTTTCTGTCCTCCTCCATTTCTGACGTCGGACCAAGAGGAACTAAATTTTACCCTTTTCCCTGTTAGGGCCCTAGATGCTTACGTCCACAGAGCTGCCCTGTGGAGAAAGAGTGAACAGCTACTCGTTTGCTTTGGACCCCCTAAGAAGGGCTGTCCAGTATCTAAGCAGAGGTTGAGCAAGTGGGTGGTCGAGGCCATCCCACTTGCCTATGAGTCTGCCGGTCAGCCTTCTCCTTTGGCTGTCCGGGCTCATTCAACCAGGAGTATGGCTGCTTCTAAGTCTATCCTGTCAGGAGTATCGATCCAGGATGTTTGTGATGCGGCAGGCTGGTCCTCACCGCACACATTCGTGAAGTTTTATCATCTCGACTTCAGCTCCACTCCAGGGCCGCAGGTGCTTTCGTCCGAATGTGCGCTCTGACTTCACACGACGGACACTTGCTCGTATGGCGACGTTGGTATTAGCGTTCCCAAAGCGTTGTCACGCAGCTCGAGTTCCCTGATAGGGAACGTCTCTGGTTACGTATGTAACCCTAGTTCCCTGAAGGGAGCGAGACGCTGCGTGTCTATGCCATACTCCCAGCATGCCCGTGAGCACTTGCTTCAGTCTTATCAGAAGCTAACGCGCTTGTGTTTTGGGGTGCTTTTATTGTTTCCTGGTCGATGACGTCACCCGCCTATGACGTTCCGTCTCGCCATTGGAATGATTTCATACGTGCTTCATGACGCACTCACGCAGGGGCGTTCCCAAAGCGTTGTCACGCAGCGTCTCGTTCCCTTCAGGGAACTAGGGTTACATACGTAACCAGAGACATTTTGTTTTCTTCCAGTTGCACTCCATTTTTCTGACTGCTCTCTTAAGGGCCTGAGTGTGCTCATTGTACCATGGCGTTGGAATATTTTCTTTAATCTTCTTTAAGCGCAAAGGAGCAACTGTGTCTTAAGTGCTGGAAAAGAGAGAGTTAAAAGTTTCTGTCACAATATCGAGTTCTTCTAAGCTATCTGGGATGTTGAGATGATGAAACTGATCAGGAAGATTATTAATAAAGCATTCTTTAGTGGCAGAAGTGATAGGTCTAACATATTTGTAAGACGGAGTCGGCTTTGCAGCCTTGGTTAAATGAAGTTTACACAATACTAAATAATGATCTGAGATGTCATCACTCTGCTGCAGAATTTCAACAGCATCAACATTGATTCCATGTGATAATATTAGATCTAGAGTATGATTACGACAATGAGTAGGTCCTGACACGTGTTGTCTAACCCAAATAGAGTTAAGAATGTCTTTAAATGCCAATCCCAATGCATCTTTTTCATTATCTACATGTATATTAAAATCACCAACAATTAGGACTTCATCTGCAGCCAGTACTAACTCTGATAGAAAGTCAGCAAATTCTTTGATAAAGTCTGTATGGTTCCCTGGTGGCCTGTATACAGTAGCTAGCACAAATCTTAAACGTGATTTATCATTTGCATTATATATTGTTACATTAAGCACCAACACTTCAAAATAATTATATTTGAAACTAGACTTCTTAGTAATTTTGAAAATATTACTATAAATTACAGCAACACCTCCCCCTTTGCCTTTCAGACGAGATTCATGTTTATAACCGTAATCTTGGGGGGTGGACTCATGTAAAGTAATGTAATCGTTTGGTTTTAGCCAGGTTTCTGTCATACACAGCACATTTAGGTTATAGTCTGTAATCATATCATTAACAATAAGTGCTTTTGAAGTAAGGGATCGAATATTCAGCAACCCGAGTTTTATCATTTGTTCATTTGTATTAAATCTGTTTTTTATTTGTTGAACATCAATTACATTTTTAACCTTGGATGTGTTTGGAAGTGTTTTGTATTTCCTAATTCAGGGAACAGACAAGTCTCTATATGATGATATCTAGATTTATCTGACCTTGGTGACGTGAGACAGCTGGCAGATGGTCGGTTTAGCCAGTTTGTCTGCTTACTGACCTGAGCCCCAGATTGGCATGTTTGAGCTCTAAGACTATGTGCCATATTACTAGAGAGAAGAGCAGCACCATCCCAGGAGGGATGAATACCATCTCTTTTCAACAGGTCAGGTCTGCCCCAAAAACGTTTCCAAATGTCTATGAATTCTGTATCATTTTTCGGACACCACTTAGACAACCAGCCACTGAGTGATGACAATCTGCTAACTATCTCATCACTCCTGCGAAAAGGAAGGGGGCCAGAGCAAATTACAGTGCCTGAAATCCTACCTGCGAGTTCACACACCTCTTTAACGTTAATTTTAGTGATCTCCGACTGGCAAAGTTGAACATCATTAGTGCCGACGTGAATAATTAACTTAGAGAATTTACGATTAGCATTAGCCAGCACTTTTAAATTTGCTCTGATGTCAGGCGATCTGGCTCCCGGCAAACATGTGACTATAGTGGCTGGTGTCTCTATTTTCACGTTCAGGGTAATATAATCGCCAATAACTAGGCCACATTCAACAGGATTCTCAGTGGGTGTTACACTGATTGGGGAGAATCCATTTGATGTAGGAAGAGCTGTGTTTTTTCCCGTGACTATAGCGCCTCACCGTCACCCAATTGCCCTGCTGCACGGCCTCTACTTCAGTCAGAACCGAACAATGTACAGTGTTCTCTAAGCTTATCACATCCAAAGTAGTATCTAAAGCCCTTGCACTCTTACAATTAACCTCAATTAAAGTTTGGATGCGTGTATCTACTTCTGAAATCTTCTCCGTCAGCCTGACTATCGCTCTGCATTTATCAAATGTAAATCCTATGCTGACAGAGAAGGCTATACTATACATGTTACATGAAGTGCATGTGACAATAAGAGGAGAAGATGACATGCCTCACCATTTTTGTTGACTGATTCTACTTACCACAGCTTTGATGGATTTGTAAAAGGCGTGAGCGCGCAAGCTAAATAAATAAATAAATAAAGAGTGCACAGATGGCACGCTAACAGGCTAACGAATTAGTAGCTTGTTGTGCTAGCAACGATTTAGATTGAAGCTAGCGATTTCAGGTTAATATGTGATGTTGAGTAAGTTGTATTTAGCAGCACGAATAACAGGGAATCGGTGAAGAAACTCCCGGCGCACCACATGCATGAAGTCCTGGAATACGAAGGAGGCATTTACTAGACCATATGGCATAATACTCATAGTGTTAATTAGGGGGCACGAAGGCGGTCTTCCACTTGCCCCCCTCACGTATCCGGATGAGGTTGTATGCGGTGTGGAAGTCCAACTTGGTAAACACTGTGGCTCCGCGGAGGTGTTCGAGCGCCGCTCGGACAGGGGGAAGTGGATATCGGAATTTGACTGTGATTTTGTTTAGGGCACGGTAATGAATACAAGGCCACAAGCCTCCAGTATTAGGTCCGATCTTCTGTTACGAAATCAGACTCACAAGACAGAGATCAAGCAAACAAGTTTATTTGGACAACTTCTGCGTGGGTGAACTGGAAGCAGGTGAGTAAGAAGTGCATTGATGAATTGGAAAGTTGGATGATGGCAGTGAATGTAATGTATCTTCTTACAGGAATGTTGATGGGTCGGTGAAGGTGTGGAAGGATGGAATGCACAAACGCTGGAGACTTTGGAGAAACAGAGGAAGAATGGAGACACTGGGAGAATCACACAGAGGAGAATGGAGACAAGACGCTGGAGTAGAGATTGGATATAGATCGTTGGAGAAGTCAGGTAGGTCGTTGCAATGTAAGGTAAGTAGTCCTCTTCATACAAACAAGACCGGACAGTGAACTGTGGTGAAGTGTGTGCTTTAGTAGTGGTGGTGATGATGAGGTGTAGGTGTGTGTGATCAGAACTCAGGTGAGGGAGAGAGAGAGAGGTGAGAGAGCCTAGCAGATCTGTAACACCACTAAGTGTTCTCCTAAATAGCAGTAAAAATTAATAGGTAAGAGTTTCTTCTATTCAAAAAGCTGCTGAGACCAACTTTTACTAAGGAATAGAGAGAAGTCTTAAGCTAAGAGAAAGGGTGGGTTTGACCTTGTTGCTATGGATGATGTCAACACGCTTACTAACTTACTAACCCACAGTGATTGGCTGATAGGGGAGGGGTCTCTGTCAGTGATTAAGTTGGCTTGTGAAAGCCAACTTACTGAAATCCTATTTAAACTTATTAAGTTGGCTTGTGAAAGCCAACTTACTGAAATCCTATTTAAACTTATTAAGTTGGCTTGTGAAAGCCAAATTACTGAAATCCTATTTCAACTTATTATTATTAGTGGTGCTTGCCATAAGCAAAGCAACACTAGTGTTACTGTGCATACTTATTAGTGGTGCTTGCCATAGGCAAAGCAACACTAGTGTTATTGTGCATACTTATTATTTGTGGTGCTTGCCATAGGCAAAGCAACACTAGTGTTATTGTGCATACTTATTAGTGGTGCTTGCCATAGGCAAAGCAACACTAGTGTTATTGTGCATACTTATTATTAGTGGTGCTTGCCATAGGCAAAGCAACACTAGTGTTATTGTGCATACTTATTATTCTTATTCTTATTCTTATTAGTGGTGCTTGCCATAGGCAAAGCAACACTAGTGTTATTGTGCATACTTATTATTAGTGGTGCTTGCCATAGGCAAAGCAACACTAGTGTTATTGTGCATACTTATTATTCTTATTAGTGGTGCTTGCTGAAAGCAAGGCAACACTATTGTTATTGTCCATATTTATTATTCTTTTTAGTGGTGCTTGCCAAAGGCAAGGCATCACTATTGTTATTGTGCATACTTATTATTAGTGTGAATGCTTTCAAGCATTCACACTATTGAAATCCAAATCTTTATTAGTGTGAATGCTTTCAAGCATTCACACTATTGAAATCCAAATCTTTATTAGTGGTGCTTGCCTATGGCAAAGCAACACTATTGTTATCTCACATACTTATTAAGTTGGCTTGTGAGAGCCAACTTACTGATATTGTACTTAAACTTATTATTATTAAGTTGGCTTGTGAGAGCCAACTTACTGAAATCCTATTTAAACTTATTATTATTAAGTTGGCTTGTGAGAGCCAACTTACTGATATTGTACTTAAACTTATTATTAAGTTGGCTTGTGAGAGCCAACTTACTGATATTGTACTTAAACTTATTATTATTATTATTATTATTATTCTGTCAAAAATTTACAACTCTATCTCCTCCTAGAGCTTTAACTCCACATACTCCAAACTCGGCACAGACACTCAGACTGTTCTGACTCGGTATGCTATATCTTTTCTAACTGATCGGACTTACGGTTTTCCTAAAAATGACGATCAAAGTCGGAAAAAACTCCCATTGACTTAACATGGCGGAATGTTCAGATTTTCAAACTCCCCAACTGTCAAAAATTCAAATCTAAATACCTTGAAGCCCTAGACTGAATCAAACTGCCATTCTATATACTATATGAGCCATTGAGACTCATTTAAACTAATAAACTCATATATCTATGACACTTATCTATCTACACTTAAACTCTTAAACTCATAATAAATTAATAAACTCTAAACTTGAACTCTTAGACTAATTTAAACTTATAAACTCTAAACTCATAAACTCATACACTTATAAACTCATACACTTATAAACTCATGAATTCAAACTCTTATGAACTCAAACTCATAAATTAATAAACTCTGAACTCTTACTCATTTAAACTTATAAACTCTAAACTCATAAACTCGTACACTTATAAACTCATGAATTCATACACTTATGAACTCATGAATTCATAAACTTATAAACTCATACACTTATGAACTCATGAATTCATACACTTATGAACACAATCTTTCTATCTCTCTTTCTTTCTTTCTCTCTTTCTTTCTAAATAATCTTTCTATATTTCTTTCTTTCTAACTAATCTTTCTATCTTTCTTTCTTTCTTTCTTTCTAACTAATTTTACTTTCTATCTTTCTTTCTTTCTAACTAATCTTTCTTTCTTTCTAACTAATCTTTCTATCTTTCTTTCTATCTCTCTTTCTAATCTTTCTTTCTAACTAATCTTTCTTTCTTTCTTTCTTTTCTAACTAATCTATTTCTTTCTAACTAATCTTTCTTTCTTTCTTTCTAACTAATCTTTCTATCTTTCTTTCTTTCTTTCTAATCTTTCTTTCAATCTTTCTTTTTTTCTTTCTTTCTAACTAATCTTACTTTCTAACTTTCTTTCATTCTAACTAATCTTTCTTTCTAACTAATCTTTCTTTCTTTCTAACTAATCTTTCTATCTCTCTTTCTTTATTTCTCTCTTTCTTTCTAACTAATCTTTCTATCTATCTTTATTTCTTTCTAATCTTTCTTTCAATCTTTCTTTCTTTTTAGCAACCACCCAAAATACCTTAAAACACCCTAGCAACACCATAGCAACCACCCAAAATGCTCTAGAACACCCTAGCAACCACCCAGAACACCCTAGCAACCACCCAAAATACCTTAAATCACCCTAGCAACACCATAGCAACCACCCAAAATACCCTAGAACACCCTAGCAACACCCTAGCAACCACCAGAACACCCTAGCAACTGCCTAGCAACCACCCAGAACACCCTAGCAACCACCCAAAATACCTTAAATCACCCTAGCAACACCATAGCAACCACCCTAGAACACCCTAGCAACACCCTAGCAACCACCAGAACACCCTAGCAACTGCCTAGCAACCCCAGAACACCCTAGCAACTGCCTAGCAACCACCCAGAACACCATAGCAACCACCCATAATACCTTACAACACCTTAGCAACACCATAGCAACCACCCAGAACACCATGGCAACCATCCAAAATACCTTAAAACACCCTAGCAACACCATAGCAACCACCCAAAATACCGTAGAACACCCAAGCAACACCATAGCAACCATCCAAAACACCCTAGCAACCACCTAAAATACCTTAGCAACCGCCAGGCAACCACCCAGAACACCTTAGCAACCCACTAGAAACACCCTAGCAACTTTAAATTACTTCAAACTATACTTCAAACTTTAAACTACTTTAAACTTTAAACCATTAAAACTTTAAACTTTAAACACTTATGAACTCATGAATTCATACACTTATGAACACAATCTTTCTATCTCTCTTTCTTTCTTTCTCTCTTTCTTTCTAAATAATCTTTCTATATTTCTTTCTTTCTAACTAATCTTTCTATCTTTCTTTCTTTCTTTCTTTCTAACTAATTTTACTTTCTATCTTTCTTTCTTTCTAACTAATCTTTCTTTCTTTCTAACTAATCTTTCTATCTTTCTTTCTATCTCTCTTTCTAATCTTTCTTTCTAACTAATCTTTCTTTCTTTCTTTCTTTTCTAACTAATCTATTTCTTTCTAACTAATCTTTCTTTCTTTCTTTCTAACTAATCTTTCTATCTTTCTTTCTAACTAATCTTTCTTTCTTTCTTTCTAATCTTTCTTTCAATCTTTCTTTTTTTCTTTCTTTCTAACTAATCTTACTTTCTAACTTTCTTTCATTCTAACTAATCTTTCTTTCTAACTAATCTTTCTTTCTTTCTAACTAATCTTTCTATCTCTCTTTCTTTCTTTCTCTCTTTCTTTCTAACTAATCTTTCTATCTATCTTTATTTCTTTCTAATCTTTCTTTCAATCTTTCTTTCTTTTTAGCAACCACCCAAAATACCTTAAAACACCCTAGCAACACCATAGCAACCACCCAAAATGCTCTAGAACACCCTAGCAACCACCCAAAATACCTTAAATCACCCTAGCAACACCAAAGCAACCACCCAAAATACCCTAGAACACCCTAGCAACACCCTAGCAACCACCAGAACACCCTAGCAACTGCCTAGCAACCACCCAGAACACCCTAGCAACCACCCAAAATACCTTAAATCACCCTAGCAACACCATAGCAACCACCCAAAATACCCTAGAACACCCTAGCAACACCCTAGCAACCACCAGAACACCCTAGCAACTGCATAGCAACCACCCAGAACACCCTAGCAACCACCCAAAATACCTTAAATCACCCTAGCAACACCATAGCAACCACCCAAAATACCCTAGAACACCCTAGCAACACCCTAGCAACCACCAGAACACCCCAGCAACTGCCTAGCAACCACCCAGAACACCTAGCAACCACCCAAAATACCTTACAACACCTTAGCAACACCATAGCAACCACCCAGAACACCTTGGCAACCATCCAAAATACCTTAAAACACCCTAGCAACACCATAGCAACCACCCAAAATACCGTAGAACACCCAAGCAACACCATAGCAACCATCCAAAACACCCTAGCAACCACCTAAAATACCTTAGCAACCGCCAGGCAACCACCCAGAACACCTTAGCAACCCACTAGAAACACCCTAGCAACTTTAAATTACTTCAAACTATACTTCAAACTTTAAACTACTTTAAACTTTAAACCATTAAAACTTTAAACTTTAAACTTTAAACTACTTTAAACTTTAAACTAATTTCAACTTCAAACTACTTTAAAATTTAAACTAATTTAAACTTTAAACTAATTTAAACTTCTTCAAACTTATTGGTCCAAACTTTCACAAGCCAACTTAAAGTTTGTCTCGACGAACTTTTTCTAGTTATTAAGTTGGCTTGTGAAAGCCAACTTACTGAAATCCTATTTAAACTTATTATTATTCTTTTTCTTCTTCTTTTTCTTAACCAAAATTTTCTGACTGCTACTCCTCCTAGAGCTTTAACTCTACAAACTCCAAACTCGGGTCAGACCTTCAGACTGTTCTGACTTAGTGTGCTATATCTTTTCAGACTGATTTGACTTTCAGATTTCTTAAAAATTAATATTAAAAATCATAAAAATCCCATTGACTTTCATTGCAACAGTTCAAATTGAGCCAAGGCTACGGTGGCCCAGCAGTGTACAACACAAAAACTCAAATCTAAACTCCCTGAAGCCCAAGACTCAATTAAACTACCATTCTATATGTACTAATGAACTTATCTATCTATCTATCTATCTATCTATCTATCTATCTATCTATCTATCTATCTATCTATCTATCTATCTATCCATCTATCCATCTATCTATCTCTTTCTATCTATCTATCTATCTATCTATCTATCTATCTATCTATCTATCTATCTATCTATCTATCTATCTATCTCTTTCTATCTATCTATCTATCTATCTATCTATCTATCTATCTATCTATCTATCTATCTATCTATCTAATCTATCTTTCTTTCTTACTAACTAATCTATCTTTCTTTCTTTCTTTCTAACTAATCTTTCTTCTTTCTTTATTTATTTCTTTCTTTCTTTCTAACTAATCTTTCTTCTTTCTTTCTTTCTTTCTAACTAATCTTTCTTCTTTCTTTCTAACTAATCTTTCTTCTTTCTTTCTGTCTTTCTTTCTTTCTAACTAATATTTCTTTTTTCTTTTTTTCTTACTAACTAATCTATCTTTCTTTCTTTCTAACTAATCTTTCTTCTTTCTTTCTTTCTAACTAATCTTTCTTCTTTCTTTTTTCTTTCTTTCTTTCTTTCTTTCTTTCTTTCTTTCTTTCTTTCTTTCTTTCTTTCTTTCTTTCTTTCTTTCTTTCTTTCTAACTAATATTTCTTCTTTCTTTCTTTCTAACTAATATTTCTTCTTTCTAACTAATCTTTCTTCTTTCTTTCTAACTAATCTTTCTTTCTTTCTAACTAATCTTTCTTTCTTTCTAACTAATCTTTCTTCTTTCTTTCTTTCTTTCTTTCTTTCTAACTAATCTTTCTTCTTTCTTTCTTTCTTTCTAACTAATCTTTCTTCTTTCTTTCTTTCTTTCTTTCTTTTTCTTTCTTTCTTTCTAACTAATCTTTCTTCTTTCTTTCTTTCTTTCTAACTAATCTTTCTTCTTTCTTTCTTTCTTTCTTTCTAACTAATCTTTCTTTCTTTCTTTCTTTCTTTCTAACTAATCTTTCTTTCTTTCTTTCTTTCTTTCTTTCTTTCTTTCTTTCTTTCTTTCTAACTAATCTTTCTTCTTTCTTTCTAACTAATCTTTCTTCTTTCTTTCTAACTAATCTTTCTTCTTTCTTTCTTTCTTTCTTTCTTTCTTTCTTTCTTTCTTTCTTTCTTTCTTTCTTTCTTTCTTTCTTTTTTTCTAACTAATCTTTCTTCTTTCTTTCTCTCTTTCTTTCTTTCTTTCTTTCTTTCTTACTAATCTTTCTTCTTTCTTTCTTTCTTTCTAACTAATCTTTCTTCTTTCTTTCTTTCTTTCTAACTAATCTTTCTTTTTTCTTTCTTTCTTTCTTTCTTTCTTTCTTTCTTTCTTTCTTTCTTTCTTTCTTTCTTTCTTTCTTTCTTTCTTTCTTTCTTTCTAACTAATATTTCTTCTTTCTTTCTTTCTAACTAATATTTCTTCTTTCTAACTAATCTTTCTTCTTTCTTTCTAACTAATCTTTCTTTCTTTCTAACTAATCTTTCTTTCTTTCTAACTAATCTTTCTTCTTTCTTTCTTTCTTTCTTTCTAACTAATCTTTCTTCTTTCTTTCTTTCTTTCTTTCTAACTAATCTTTCTTCTTTCTTTCTTTCTTTCTTTCTAACTAATCTTTCTTTTTTCTTTCTTTCTTTCTTTCTTTCTTTCTTTCTAACTAATCTTTCTTCTTTCTTTCTTTCTTTCTTTCTTTCTTTCTTTCTAACTAATCTTTCTTCTTTCTTTCTTTCTTTCTTTCTTTCTAACTATTCTTTCTTCATTCTTTCTTTCTAACTAATCTTTCTTCTTTCTTTCTAACTAATCTTTCTTTCTTTCTTTCTAACTAATCTTTCTTCTTTCTTTCTTTCTAACTAATCTTTCTTCTTTCTTTCTTTCTTTCTTTCTTTCTAACTAATCTTTCTTCTTTCTTTCTTTCTTTCTAACTAATCTTTCTTCTTTCTTTCTTTCTTTCTTTCTAACTAATCTTTCTTCTTTCTTTCTTTCTTTCTTTCTTTCTTTCTTTTTCTTTCTTTCTTTTTCTTTCTTTCTAACTAATCTTTCTTCTTTCTTTCTTTCTTTCTTTCTTTCTTTCTTTCTAACTAATCTTTCTTCTTTCTTTCTTTCTTTCTTTCTAACTAATCTTTCTTCTTTCTTTCTTTCTTTCTTTCTTTCTTTCTTTCTTTCTTTCTTTCTTTCTTTCTTTCTTTCTTTCTTTTTTTCTAACTAATCTTTCTTCTTTCTTTCTCTCTTTCTTTCTTTCTTTCTTTCTTACTAATCTTTCTTCTTTCTTTCTTTCTTTCTAACTAATCTTTCTTCTTTCTTTCTTTCTTTCTAACTAATCTTTCTTTTTTCTTTCTTTCTTTCTTTCTTTCTTTCTTTCTTTCTTTCTTTCTTTCTTTCTTTCTTTCTTTCTTTCTTTCTTTCTTTCTTTCTAACTAATATTTCTTCTTTCTTTCTTTCTAACTAATATTTCTTCTTTCTAACTAATCTTTCTTCTTTCTTTCTAACTAATCTTTCTTTCTTTCTAACTAATCTTTCTTTCTTTCTAACTAATCTTTCTTCTTTCTTTCTTTCTTTCTTTCTAACTAATCTTTCTTCTTTCTTTCTTTCTTTCTTTCTAACTAATCTTTCTTCTTTCTTTCTTTCTTTCTTTCTAACTAATCTTTCTTTTTTCTTTCTTTCTTTCTTTCTTTCTTTCTTTCTAACTAATCTTTCTTCTTTCTTTCTTTCTTTCTTTCTTTCTTTCTTTCTTTCTTTCTTTTTCTTTCTTTCTTTCTAACTAATCTTTCTTCTTTCTTTCTTTCTTTCTTTCTTTCTTTCTTTCTAACTAATCTTTCTTCTTTCTTTCTTTCTTTCTTTCTTTCTAACTATTCTTTCTTCATTCTTTCTTTCTAACTAATCTTTCTTCTTTCTTTCTAACTAATCTTTCTTTCTTTCTTTCTAACTAATCTTTCTTCTTTCTTTCTTTCTAACTAATCTTTCTTCTTTCTTTCTTTCTTTCTTTCTTTCTAACTAATCTTTCTTCTTTCTTTCTTTCTTTCTAACTAATCTTTCTTCTTTCTTTCTTTCTTTCTTTCTAACTAATCTTTCTTCTTTCTTTCTTTCTTTCTTTCTTTCTTTCTTTCTTTTTCTTTCTTTCTTTTTCTTTCTTTCTAACTAATCTTTCTTCTTTCTTTCTTTCTTTCTTTCTTTCTTTCTAACTAATCTTTCTTCTTTCTTTCTTTCTTTCTAACTAATCTTTCTTCTTTCTTTCTTTCTTTCTAACTAATCTTTCTTTCTTTCTTTCTTTCTAACTAATCTTTCTTCTTTCTTTCTTTCTAACTAATCTTTCTTCTTTCTTTCTTTCTTTCTTTCTTTCTTTCTTTCTTTCTTTCTTTCTTTCTAACTAATCTTTCTTCTTTCTTTCTAACTAATCTTTCTTCTTTCTTTCTAACTAATCTTTCTTCTTTCTTTCTTTCTTTCTTTCTTTCTTTCTTTCTTTCTTTCTTTCTTTCTTTCTTTCTAACTAATCTTTCTTCTTTCTTTCTTTCTTTCTTTCTTTCTTTCTTTCTTTCTTTCTTTCTTTCTTTTTCTTTCTTTCTTTCTAACTAATCTTTCTTCTTTCTTTCTTTCTTTCTAACTAATCTTTCTTCTTTCTTTCTTTCTAACTAATCTTTCTTCTTTCTTTCTCTCTAACTAATCTTTCTTCTTTCTTTCTTTCTTTCTAACTAATCTTTCTTCTTTCTTTCTTTCTTTCTTTTTCTTTCTTTCTTTTTCTTTCTTTCTAACTAATCTTTCTTCTTTCTTTCTTTCTTTCTTTCTTTCTTTCTTTCTTTCTTTCTAACTAATCTTTCTTCTTTCTTTCTTTCTTTCTTTCTAACTAATCTTTCTTCTTTCTTTCTTTCTTTCTAACTAATCTTTCTTTCTTTCTTTCTTTCTAACTAATCTTTCTTCTTTCTTTCTTTCTAACTAATCTTTCTTCTTTCTTTCTTTCTTTCTTTCTTTCTTTCTTTCTTTCTTTCTTTCTAACTAATCTTTCTTCTTTCTTTCTAACTAATCCTTCTTCTTTCTTTCTAACTAATCTTTCTTCTTTCTTTCTTTCTTTCTTTCTTTCTTTTTCTTTCTTTCTTTCTAACTAATCTTTCTTCTTTCTTTCTTTCTTTCTAACTAATCTTTCTTCTTTCTTTCTTTCTTTCTTTCTTTCTTTCTTTTTCTTTCTTTCTTTCTAACTAATCTTTCTTCTTTCTTTCTTTCTAACTAATCTTTCTTCTTTCTTTCTTTCTTTCTAACTATTCTTTCTTCTTTCTTTCTTTCTTTCTTTCTTTCTTTCTTTCTTTCTTTCTTTCTTTCTTTCTAACTAATCTTTCTTTCTAACTAATTCTTTCTTTCTTTCTTTCTAACTAATCTTTCTTCTTTCTTTCTTTCTTTCTAACTAATCTTTCTTTCTTTCTTTCTTTCTTTCTTTCTTTCTTTCTTTCTTTCTTTCTTTCTTTCTTTCTTTCTTTCTTTCTTTCTTTCTTCCTTTCTTTCTTTCTTTCTTTTTCTTTCTTTCTTTTTCTTTCTTTCTTTCTAACTAATCTTTCTTTCTTTCTTTCTAACTAATCTTTCTTCTTTCTTTCTTTCTAACTAATCTTTCTTCTTTCTTTCTTTCTTTCTTTCTTTCTTTCTTTCTTTCTTTCTTTCTAACTAATCTTTCTTCTTTCTTTCTAACTAATCTTTCTTCTTTCTTTCTAACTAATCTTTCTTCTTTCTTTCTTTCTTTCTTTCTTTCTTTCTTTCTTTCTAACTAATCTTTCTTCTTTCTTTCTTTCTTTCTTTCTTTTTCTTTCTTTCTTTCTAACTAATCTTTCTTCTTTCTTTCTTTCTTTCTAACTAATCTTTCTTCTTTCTTTCTTTCTTTCTAACTAATCTTTCTTCTTTCTTTCTTTCTAACTATTCTTTCTTCTTTCTGTCTTTCTTTCTTTCTTTCTTTCTTTCTTTCTTTCTTTCTTTCTTTCTAACTAATCTTTCTTTCTAACTAATTCTTTCTTTCTTTCTTTCTAACTAATCTTTCTTCTTTCTTTCTTTCTTTCTTTCTTTCTTTCTTTCTTTCTTTCTTTCTTTCTTTTTCTTTCTTTCTTTCTTTCTTTCTTTCTTTCTAACTAATATTTCTTCTTTCTTTCTTTCTTTCTTTCTTTCTTTCTAACTAATATTTCTTCTTTCTTTCTTTCTTTCTTTCTTTCTTTCTTTCTTTCTTTCTTTCTTTCTTTCTTTCTAACTAATATTTCTTCTTTCTTTCTAACTAATATTTCTTCTTTCTTTCTTTCTAACTAATCTTTCTTTCTTTCTTTCTAACTAATCTTTCTTTCTTTCTTTCTTTCTTTCTTTCTAACTAATCTTTCTTCTTTCTTTCTTTCTTTCTTTCTTTCTTTCTTTCTTTCTTTCTTTCTAACTAATCTTTCTTCTTTCTTTCTTTCTTTCTTTCTTTCTTTCTTTCTTTCTTTCTTTCTTTCTTTCTAACTAATCTTTCTAACTAATTATTTCTTTCTTTCTTTCTAACTAATCTTTCTTCTTTCTTTCTTTCTTTCTTTCTTTCTTTCTTTCTTTCTTTCTTTCTTTCTTTCTTTCTTTCTTTCTTTCTAACTAATCTTTCTTTCTAACTAATTCTTTCTTTCTTTCTTTCTAACTAATCTTTCTTCTTTCTTTCTTTCTTTCTTTCTTTCTAACTAATATTTCTTCTTTCTTTCTTTCTTTCTTTCTAACTAATATTTCTTTCTTTCTTTCTTTCTTTCTTTCTAACTGATATTTCTTCATTCTTTCTTTCTAACTAATCTTTCTTTCTTTCTTTCTAACTAATCTTTCTTCTTTCTTTCTAACTAATCTTTCTTCTTTCTTTCTTTCTTTCTTTCTTTCTTTCTTTCTTTCTTTCTTTTTTACTTTTTCTTTCTTTCTTTCTAACTAATCTTTCTTCTTTCTTTCTTTCTTTCTTTCTTTCTAACTAATCTTTCTTCTTTCTTTCTTTCTAACTAATCTTTCTTCTTTCTTTCTTTCTTTCTTTCTTTCTTTCTTTCTTTCTTTCTTTCTTTCTTTCTTTCTTTCTTTCTTTCTTTCTTTCTAACTAATCTTTCTTCTTTCTTTCTTTCTTTCTTTCTAACTAATCTTTCTTTCTAACAAATTCTTTCTTTCTTTCTTTCTTTCTAACTAATCTTTCTTCTTTCTTTCTTTCTTTCTTTCTTTCTAACTAATATTTCTTCTTTCTTTCTTTCTTTCTTTCTAACTAATCTTTCTTTCTAACTAATTCTTTCTTTCTTTCTTTCTAACTAATCTTTCTTCTTTCTTTCTTTCTTTCTAACTAATATTTCTTCTTTCTTTCTTTCTTTCTTTCTTTCTAACTAATCTTTCTTTCTTTCTTTCTTTCTTTCTTTCTTTCTTTCTTTCTTTCTTTCTTTCTTTCTTTCTTTCTTTCTAACTAATATTTATTCTTTCTTTCTTTCTTTCTAACTAATATTTCTTCTTTCTTTATTTCTTTCTTTCTTTCTAACTAATCTTTCTTCTTTCTTTCTTTCTTTCTTTCTTTCTTTCTTTCTTTCTTTCTTTCTTTCTAACTAATCTTTCTTTCTAACTAATCTTTCTAACTAATCTTTCTTTCTAACTAATTCTTTCTTTCTTTCTTTCTAAATAATCTTTCTTCTTTCTTTCTTTCTTTCTTTCTTTCTTTCTTTCTAACTAATCTTTCTTCTTTCTTTCTTTCTAACTAATCTTTCTTTCTAACTAATTCTTTCTTTCTTTCTTTCTAACTAATCTTTCTTCTTTCTTTCTTTCTTTCTTTCTTTCTTTCTTTCTTTCTTTCTTTCTTTCTTTCTTTCTAACTAATCTTTCTTTCTTATTTAATTCTTTCTTTCTTTCTTTCTAACTAATCTTTCTTCTTTCTTTCTTTCTAGCTAATCTTTCTTCTTTCTTTCTAACTAATCCTTCTTCTTTCTTTCTAACTAATCTTTCTTCTTTCTTTCTTTCTTTCTTTCTTTCTTTCTTTCTTTCTTTCTTTCTTTCTTTCTTTCTTTCTTTCTAACTAATCTTTCTTCTTTCTTTCTTTCTTTCTTTCTTTCTTTCTTTCTTTCTTTCTTTCTTTCTTTCTTTCTTTTTCTTTCTTTCTTTCTAACTAATCTTTCTTCTTTCTTTCTTTCTTTCTAACTAATCTTTCTTCTTTCTTTCTTTCTTTCTTTCTAACTATTCTTTCTTCTTTCTTTCTTTCTTTCTTTCTTTCTTTCTTTCTTTCTAACTAATCTTTCTTTCTAACTAATTCTTTCTTTCTTTCTTTCTAACTAATCTTTCTTCTTTCTTTCTTTCTTTCTTTCTTTCTTTCTTTTTTTCTTTCTTTCTTTCTTTCTTCCTTTCTTTCTTTCTTTCTTTTTCTTTCTTTCTTTTTCTTTCTTTCTTTCTAACTAATCTTTCTTTCTTTCTTTCTAACTAATCTTTCTTCTTTCTTTCTTTCTAACTAATCTTTCTTCTTTCTTTCTTTCTTTCTTTCTTTCTTTCTTTCTTTCTAACTAATCTTTCTTCTTTCTTTCTAACTAATCTTTCTTCTTTCTTTCTAACTAATCTTTCTTCTTTCTTTCTTTCTTTCTTTCTTTCTTTCTTTCTAACTAATCTTTCTTCTTTCTTTCTTTCTTTCTTTCTTTCTTTCTTTCTTTTTCTTTCTTTCTTTCTAACTAATCTTTCTTCTTTCTTTCTTTCTTTCTTTCTAACTAATCTTTCTTCTTTCTTTCTTTCTTTCTAACTATTCTTTCTTCTTTCTTTCTTTCTTTCTTTCTTTCTTTCTGTCTTTCTTTCTTTCTTTCTTTCTTTCTTTCTTTCTTTCTAACTAATCTTTCTTTCGAACTAATTCTTTCTTTCTTTCTTTCTAACTAATCTTTCTTCTTTCTTTCTTTCTTTCTTTCTTTCTTTCTTTCTTTCTTTCTTTCTTTCTTTCTTTCTTTCTTTCTTTCTTTCTTTTTCTTTCTTTCTTTCTTTCTTTCTTTCTTTCTTTCTTTCTAACTAATATTTCTTCTTTCTTTCTTTCTTTCTTTCTTTCTAACTAATATTTCTTCTTTCTTTCTTTCTTTCTTTCTTTCTTTCTTTCTTTCTTTCTTTCTTTCTAACTAATATTTCTTCTTTCTTTCTTTCTTTCTTTCTTTCTTTCTTTCTTTCTTTCTTTCTTTCTTTCTTTCTTTCTTTCTTTCTTTCTAACTAATATTTCTTCTTTCTTTCTAACTAATATTTCTTCTTTCTTTCTTTCTAACTAATCTTTCTTTCTTTCTTTCTAACTAATCTTTCTTTCTTTCTTTCTTTCTAACTAATCTTTCTTCTTTCTTTCTAACTAATCTTTCTTCTTTCTTTCTTTATTTCTTTCTTTCTTTCTTTCTTTCTTTCTTTTTTACTTTTTCTTTCTTTCTTTCTAACTAATCTTTCTTCTTTCTTTCTTTCTTTCTTTCTAACTAATCTTTCTTCTTTCTTTCTTTCTTTCTTTCTAACTAATCTTTCTTCTTTCTTTCTTTCTAACTAATCTTTCTTCTTTCTTTCTTTCTTTCTTTCTTTCTTTCTTTCTTTCTTTCTAACTAATCTTTCTTCTTTCTTTCTTTCTTTCTTTCTTTCTTTCTTTCTTTCTTTCTTTCTTTCTTTCTAACTAATCTTTCTTTCTAACAAATTCTTTCTTTCTTTCTTTCTAACTAATCTTTCTTCTTTCTTTCTTTCTTTCTTTCTAACTAATATTTCTTCTTTCTTTCTTTCTTTCTTTCTAACTAATCTTTCTTTCTAACTAATTCTTTCTTTCTTTCTTTCTAACTAATCTTTCTTCTTTCTTTCTTTCTTTCTAACTAATATTTCTTCTTTCTTTCTTTCTTTCTTTCTTTCTTTCTAACTAATCTTTCTTTCTTTCTTTCTTTCTTTCTTTCTTTCTTTCTTTCTTTCTTTCTTTCTTTCTAACTAATATTTATTCTTTCTTTCTTTCTTTCTAACTAATATTTCTTCTTTCTTTATTTCTTTCTTTCTTTCTAACTAATCTTTCTTCTTTCTTTCTTTCTTTCTTTCTTTCTTTCTTTCTTTCTTTCTTTCTTTCTTTCTAACTAATCTTTCTTTCTTTCTTTCTTTCTTTCTAACTAATCTTTCTTTCTAACTAATTCTTTCTTTCTTTCTTTCTAAATAATCTTTCTTCTTTCTTTCTTTCTTTCTTTCTTTCTAACTAATCTTTCTTCTTTCTTTCTTTCTAACTAATCTTTCTTTCTAACTAATTCTTTCTTTCTTTCTTTCTAACTAATCTTTCTTCTTTCTTTCTTTCTTTCTTTCTTTCTTTCTTTCTTTCTTTCTTTCTTTCTTTCTAACTAATCTTTCTTTCTTATTTAATTCTTTCTTTCTTTCTTTCTAACTAATCTTTCTTCTTTCTTTCTTTCTAGCTAATCTTTCTTCTTTCTTTCTAACTAATCTTTCTTCTTTCTTTCTTTCTTTCTAACTAATCTTTCTTCTTTCTTTCTTTCTTTCTTTCTTTCTAACTCATCTTTCTTTCTTTCTTTCTTTTTCTTTCTTTCTTTCTAACTAATCTTTCTTCTTTCTTTCTTTCTTTCTTTCTAACTAATCTTTCTTCTTTCTTTCTTTCTTTCTAACTAATCTTTCTTTCTAACTAATTCTTTCTTTCTTTCTAACTAATCTTTCTTCTTTCTTCTTTCTTTCTTTCTTTCTTTCTAACTAATCTTTCTTTCTTTCTAACTAATCTTTCTTATTTCTTTCTTTCTTTCTAGCTAATCTTTCTTCTTTCGTTCTAACTAATCTTTCTTCTTTCTTTCTTTCTTTCTTTCTTTCTTTCTTTCTTTCTTTCTTTCTTTCTTTCTAACTAATCTTTCTTTCTTTCTTTCTTTCTAACTAATCTTTCTTCTTTCTTTCTTTCTTTCTTTCTTTCTTTCTTTCTTTCTAACTAATCTTTCTTCTTTCTTTCTTTCTTTCTTTCTAACTAATATTTCTTCTTTCTTTCTTTCTTTCTTTCTAACTAATCTTTCTTTCTAACTAATTCTTTCTTTCTTTCTTTCTAACTAATCTTTCTTCTTTCTTTCTTTCTTTCTAACTAATATTTCTTCTTTCTTTCTTTCTTTCTTTCTAACTAATCTTTCTTCTTTCTTTCTTTCTTTCTTTCTTTCTTTCTAACTAATATTTCTTCTTTCTTTATTTCTTTCTTTCTTTCTAACTAATCTTTCTTCTTTCTTTCTTTCTTTCTTTCTTTCTTTCTTTCTTTCTTTCTTTCTTTCTTTCTTTCTTTCTTTCTTTCTTTCTTTCTAACTAATCTTTCTTTCTTTCTTTCTTTCTAACTAATCTTTCTTTCTAACTAATTCTTTCTTTCTTTCTTTCTAAATAATCTTTCTTCTTTCTTTCTTTCTTTCTTTCTTTCTTTCTTTCTTTCTAACTAATCTTTCTTCTTTCTTTCTTTCTAACTAATCTTTCTTTCTAACTAATTCTTTCTTTCTTTCTTTCTAACTAATCTTTCTTCTTTCTTTCTTTCTTTCTTTCTTTCTTTCTTTCTTTCTTTCTTTCTAACTAATCTTTCTTTCTTATTTAATTCTTTCTTTCTTTCTTTCTAACTAATCTTTCTTCTTTCTTTCTTTCTTTCTTTCTAACTAATATTTCTTCTTTCTTTCTTTCTTTCTTTCTAACTAATCTTTCTTTCTAACTAATTCTTTCTTTCTTTCTTTCTAACTAATCTTTCTTCTTTCTTTCTTTCTTTCTAACTAATATTTCTTCTTTCTTTCTTTCTTTCTTTCTAACTAATCTTTCTTCTTTCTTTCTTTCTTTCTTTCTTTCTAACTAATATTTCTTCTTTCTTTATTTCTTTCTTTCTTTCTAACTAATCTTTCTTCTTTCTTTCTTTCTTTCTTTCTTTCTTTCTTTCTTTCTTTCTTTCTTTCTTTCTTTCTTTCTTTCTTTCTTTCTTTCTTTCTTTCTAACTAATCTTTCTTTCTTTCTTTCTTTCTAACTAATCTTTCTTTCTAACTAATTCTTTCTTTCTTTCTTTCTAAATAATCTTTCTTCTTTCTTTCTTTCTTTCTTTCTTTCTTTCTAACTAATCTTTCTTCTTTCTTTCTTTCTAACTAATCTTTCTTTCTAACTAATTCTTTCTTTCTTTCTTTCTAACTAATCTTTCTTCTTTCTTTCTTTCTTTCTTTCTTTCTTTCTTTCTAACTAATCTTTCTTTCTTATTTAATTCTTTCTTTCTTTCTTTCTAACTAATCTTTCTTCTTTCTTTCTTTCTAGCTAATCTTTCTTCTTTCTTTCTAACTAATCTTTCTTCTTTCTTTCTTTCTTTCTAACTAATCTTTCTTCTTTCTTTCTTTCTCTCTTTCTAACTCATCTTTCTTTCTTTCTTTCTTTTTCTTTCTTTCTTTCTAACTAATCTTTCTTCTTTCTTTCTTTCTTTCTAACTAATCTTTCTTCTTTCTTTCTTTCTTTCTAACTAATCTTTCTTTCTAACTAATTCTTTCTTTCTTTCTAACTAATCTTTCTTCTTTCTTCTTTCTTTCTTTCTTTCTAACTAATCTTTCTTTCTAACTAATTCTTTCTTTCTTTCTAACTAATCTTTCTTCTTTCTTCTTTCTTTCTTTCTTTCTTTCTAACTAATCTTTCTTTCTTTCTTTCTAACTAATCTTTCTTATTTCTTTCTTTCTTTCTAGCTAATCTTTCTTCTTTCTTTCTAACTAATCTTTCTTCTTTCTTTCTTCTTTCTTTCTTTCTAACTAATCTTTCTTTCTAACTAATTCTTTCTTTCTTTCTTTCTAACTAATCTTTCTTCTTTCTTTCTTTCTTTCTTTCTTTCTTTCTTTCTTTCTTTCTTTCTTTCTTTCTTTCTTTCTTTCTTTCTTTCTTTCTTTCTTTCTAACTAATCTTTCTTTCTTTCTTTCTTTCTAACTAATCTTTCTTCTTTCTTTCTTTCTTTCTTTCTTTCTTTCTTTCTTTCTAGCTAATCTTTCTTCTTTCTTTCTAACTAATCTTTCTTCTTTCTTTCTTTCTTTCTAACTAATCTTTCTTATTTCTTTCTTTCTTTCTTTCTTTCTAACTAATCTTTCTTTCTTTCTTTCTAACTAATCTTTCTTCTTTCTTTCTTTCTTTCTTTCTTTCTTTCTTTCTTTCTTTTTCTTTCTTTCTTTCTAACTAATCTTTCTTCTTTCTTTCTTTCTTTCTAACTAATCTTTCTTCTTTCTTTCTTTCTTTCTTTCTAACTAATCTTTCTTCTTTCTTTCTTTCTTTCTAACTAATCTTTCTTCTTTCTTTCTTTCTTTCTTTCTTTCTTTCTTTCTTTCTTTCTAACTAATCTTTCTTCTTTCTTTCTTTCTTTCTTTCTTTCTTTCTTTCTTTCTAACTAATCTTTCTTCTTTCTTTCTTTCTTTCTTTCTTTCTTTCTTTCTAACTAATCTTTCTTCTTTCTTTCTTTCTTTCTTTCTTTCTTTCTAACTAATATATCTTCTTTCTTTCTTTCTTCTTTCTTTCTAACTAATCTTTCTTCTTTCTTTCTTCTTTCTTTCTTTCTAACTAATCTTTCTTTCTAACTAATTCTTTCTTTCTTTCTTTCTTTCTAACTAATCTTTCTTCTTTCTTTCTTTCTTTCTTTCTTTCTTTCTTTCTTTCTTTCTTTCTTTCTTTCTTTCTTTCTTTCTTTCTTTCTTTCTTTCTAACTAATCTTTCTTTCTTTCTTTCTTTCTTTCTTTCTTTCTAACTAATCTTTCTTCTTTCTTTCTTTCTTTCTTTCTTTCTTTCTTTCTTTCTAGCTAATCTTTCTTCTTTCTTTCTAACTAATCTTTCTTCTTTCTTTCTTTCTTTCTAACTAATCTTTCTTATTTCTTTCTTTCTTTCTTTCTTTCTAACTAATCTTTCTTTCTTTCTTTCTTTCTTTCTAACTAATCTTTCTTCTTTCTTTCTTTCTTTCTTTCTTTTTCTTTCTTTCTTTCTAACTAATCTTTCTTCTTTCTTTCTTTCTTTCTAACTAATCTTTCTTCTTTCTTTCTTTCTTTCTAACTAATCTTTCTTCTTTCTTTCTTTCTTTCTAACTAATCTTTCTTCTTTCTTTCTTTCTTTCTTTCTTTTTCTTTCTTTCTTTCTAACTAATCTTTCTTCTTTCTTTCTTTCTTTCTAACTAATCTTTCTTCTTTCTTTCTTTCTTTCTAACTAATCTTTCTTCTTTCTTTCTTTCTTTCTTTCTTTCTTTCTTTCTTTCTTTCTTTCTTTCTTTCTTTCTTTCTTTCTAACTAATCTTTCTTCTTTCTTTCTTTCTTTCTTTCTTTCTTTCTTTCTTTCTAACTAATCTTTCTTTCTAACTAATTCTTTCTTTCTTTCTTTCTAACTAATCTTTCTTCTTTCTTTCTTTCTAGCTAATCTTTCTTCTTTCTTTCTAACTAATCTTTCTTCTTTCTTTCTTTCTTTCTTTCTTTCTTTCTAACTAATATTTCTTCTTTCTTTCTTTCTTTCTTTCTTTCTTTCTTTCTAACTAATCTTTCTTCTTTCTTTCTTTCTTTCTTTCTTTCTTTCTTTCTTTCTTTCTTTCTTTCTTTCTTTCTTTCTTTCTAACTAATCTTTCTTTCTTTCTTTCTTTCTAACTAATCTTTCTTCTTTCTTTCTTTCTTTCTTTCTTTCTTTCTTTCTTTCTTTCTTTCTTTCTTTCTAGCTAATCTTTCTTCTTTCTTTCTAACTAATCTTTCTTCTTTCTTTCTTTCTTTCTAACTAATCTTTCTTATTTCTTTCTTTCTTTCTAACTAATCTTTCTTTCTTTCTTTCTTTCTTTCTTTCTTTCTTTCTTTCTTTCTTTCTAACTAATCTTTCTTCTTTCTTTCTTTCTTTCTTTCTTTCTTTCTTTCTTTTTCTTTCTTTCTTTCTTTCTAACTAATCTTTCTTCTTTCTTTCTTTCTTTCTAACTAATCTTTCTTCTTTCTTTCTTTCTTTCTAACTAATCTTTCTTCTTTCTTTCTTTCTTTCTTTCTTTCTTTCTTTCTTTCTTTCTTTCTTTCTTTCTTTCTTTCTTTCTTTCTAACTAATCTTTCTTCTTTCTTTCTTTCTTTCTTTCTTTCTTTCTTTCTTTCTTTCTTTCTTTCTAACTAATCTTTCTTTCTAACTAATTCTTTCTTTCTTTCTTTCTAACTAATCTTTCTTCTTTCTTTCTTTTTTTCTAGCTAATCTTTCTTCTTTCTTTCTAACTAATCTTTCTTCTTTCTTTCTTTCTTTCTTTCTTTCTTTCTTTCTTTCTTTCTTTCTTTCTTTCTTTCTTTCTTTCTTTCTTTCTTTCTTTCTTTCTTTCTTTCTTTCTAACTAATATTTCTTCTTTCTTTATTTCTTTCTTTCTTTCTAACTAATCTTTCTTCTTTCTTTCTTTCTTTCTTTCTTTCTTTCTTTCTTTCTTTCTTTCTTTCTAACTAATCTTTCTTTCTTTCTTTCTTTCTTTCTAACTAATCTTTCTTTCTAACTAATTCTTTCTTTCTTTCTTTCTAACTAATCTTTCTTCTTTCTTTCTTTCTTTCTTTCTTTCTTTCTTTCTTTCTTTCTTTCTTTCTAACTAATCTTTCTTCTTTCTAACTAATCTTTCTTTCTAGCTAATTCTTTCTTTCTTTCTTTCTAACTAATCTTTCTTTCTTTCTTTCTTTCTTTCTTTCTTTCTAACTAATCTTTCTTTCTTATTTAATTCTTTCTTTCTTTCTTTCTAACTAATCTTTCTTCTTTCTTTCTTTCTAGCTAATCTTTCTTCTTTCTTTCTAACTAATCTTTCTTCTTTCTTTCTTTCTTTCTAACTAATCTTTCTTCTTTCTTTCTTTCTTTCTTTCTAACTCATCTTTCTTTCTTTCTTTCTTTCTTTTTCTTTCTTTCTTTCTAACTAATCTTTCTTCTTTCTTTCTTTCTTTCTTTCTTTCTAACTAATCTTTCTTCTTTCTTTCTTTCTTTCTTTCTTTCTAACTAATCTTTCTTTCTAACTAATTCTTTCTTTCTTTCTAACTAATCTTTCTTCTTTCTTTCTAACTAATCTTTCTTCTTTCTTTCTTTCTTTCTTTCTTTTTTACTTTTTCTTTCTTTCTTTCTAACTAATCTTTCTTCTTTCTTTCTTTCTTTCTTTCTAACTAATCTTTCTTCTTTCTTTCTTTCTAACTAATCTTTCTTCTTTCTTTCTTTCTTTCTTTCTTTCTTTCTTTCTTTCTTTCTTTCTTTCTAACTAATCTTTCTTCTTTCTTTCTTTCTTTCTTTCTAACTAATCTTTCTTTCTAACTAATTCTTTCTTTCTTTCTAACTAATCTTTCTTCTTTCTTTCTAACTAATCTTTCTTCTTTCTTTCTTTCTTTCTTTCTTTCTTTCTTTCTTTTTTACTTTTTCTTTCTTTCTTTCTAACTAATCTTTCTTCTTTCTTTCTTTCTTTCTTTCTAACTAATCTTTCTTCTTTCTTTCTTTCTAACTAATCTTTCTTCTTTCTTTCTTTCTTTCTTTCTTTCTTTCTTTCTTTCTTTCTTTCTTTCTTTCTTTCTTTCTAACTAATCTTTCTTCTTTCTTTCTTTCTTTCTTTCTTTCTTTCTAACTAATCTTTCTTTCTAACTAATTCTTTCTTTCTTTCTTTCTAACTAATCTTTCTTCTTTCTTTCTTTCTTTCTAACTAATATTTCTTCTTTCTTTCTTTTTTTTCTTTCTTTCTAACTAATCTTTCTTTCTAACTAATTCTTTCTTTCTTTCTTTCTAACTAATCTTTCTTCTTTCTTTCTTTCTTTCTAACTAATATTTCTTCTTTCTTTCTTTCTTTCTTTCTTTCTTTCTAACTAATCTTTCTTCTTTCTTTCTTTCTTTCTTTCTTTCTTTCTTTCTAACTAATATTTCTTCTTTCTTTCTTTCTTTCTAACTAATATTTCTTCTTTCTTTCTTTCTTTCTTTCTTTCTTTCTTTCTTTCTTTCTTTCTTTCTTTCTTTCTAACTAATTTTTCTTTCTTTCTTTCTTTCTAACTAATCTTTCTTTCTAACTAATTCTTTCTTTCTTTCTTTCTAACTAATCTTTCTTCTTTCTTTCTTTCTTTCTTTCTTTCTAACTAATCTTTCTTCTTTCTTTCTTTCTAACTAATCTTTCTTTCTAACTAATTCTTTCTTTCTTTCTTTCTAACTAATCTTTCTTCTTTCTTTCTTTCTTTCTTTCTTTCTAACTAATCTTTCTTTCTTATTTAATTCTTTCTTTCTTTCTTTCTAACTAATCTTTCTTCTTTCTTTCTTTCTAGCTAATCTTTCTTCTTTCTTTCTAACTAATCTTTCATCTTTCTTTCTTTCTTTCTAACTAATCTTGCTTCTTTCGTTCTTTCTTTCTTTCTAACTCATCTTTCTTTCTTTCTTTTTCTTTCTTTCTTTCTAACTAATCTTTCTTCTTTCTTTCTTTCTTTCTTTCTAACTAATCTTTCTTCTTTCTTCTTTCTTTCTTTCTTTCTTTCTAACTAATCTTTCTTTCTTTCTAACTAATCTTTCTTATTTCTTTCTTTCTTTCTAGCTAATCTTTCTTCTTTCTTTCTAACTAATCTTTCTTCTTTCTTTCTTCTTTCTTTCTTTCTAACTATTTCTTTCTTTCTTTCTAACTAATCTTTCTTCTTTCTTTCTAACTAATCTTTCTTCTTTCTTTCTTTCTTTCTAACTAATCTTTCTTCTTTCTTTCTTTCTTTCTTTCTTTCTAACTAATATTTCTTCTTTCTTTCTTTCTTTCTTTCTTTCTTTCTTTCTTTCTTTCTTTCTAACTAATCTTTCTTCTTTCTTTCTTTCTTTCTTTCTTTCTTTCTTTTTCTTTCTTTCTTTCTAACTAATCTTTCTTCTTTCTTTCTTTCTTTCTAACTAATCTTTCTTCTTTCTTTCTTTCTTTCTAACTAATCTTTCTTCTTTCTTTCTTTCTTTCTTTCTTTCTTTCTTTCTTTCTTTCTTTCTTTCTTTCTAACTAATCTTTCTTCTTTCTTTCTTTCTTTCTTTCTTTCTTTCTTTCTTTCTTTCTTTCTTTCTAACTAATCTTTCTTTCTAACTAATTCTTTCTTTCTTTCTTTCTAACTAATCTTTCTTCTTTCTTTCTTTCTTTCTAGCTAATCTTTCTTCTTTCTTTCTAACTAATCTTTCTTCTTTCTTTCTTTCTTTCTTTCTTTCTTTCTTTCTTTCTAACTAATATTTCTTCTTTCTTTATTTCTTTCTTTCTTTCTAACTAATCTTTCTTCTTTCTTTCTTTCTTTCTTTCTTTCTTTCTTTCTTTCTTTCTTTCTTTCTTTCTTTCTAACTAATCTTTCTTTCTTTCTTTCTTTCTTTCTTTCTTTCTTTCTAACTAATCTTTCTTTCTAACTAATTCTTTCTTTCTTTCTTTCTAACTAATCTTTCTTCTTTCTTTCTTTCTTTCTTTCTTTCTTTCTTTCTTTCTTTCTTTCTAACTAATCTTTCTTCTTTCTTTCTTTCTAACTAATCTTTCTTTCTAACTAATTCTTTCTTTCTTTCTTTCTAACTAATCTTTCTTCTTTCTTTCTTTCTTTCTAGCTAATCTTTCTTCTTTCTTTCTAACTAATCTTTCTTCTTTCTTTCTTTCTTTCTTTCTTTCTTTCTTTCTTTCTTTCTAACTAATATTTCTTCTTTCTTTATTTCTTTCTTTCTTTCTAACTAATCTTTCTTCTTTCTTTCTTTCTTTCTTTCTTTCTTTCTTTCTTTCTAACTAATCTTTCTTTCTTTCTTTCTTTCTTTCTAACTAATCTTTCTTTCTAACTAATTCTTTCTTTCTTTCTTTCTAACTAATCTTTCTTCTTTCTTTCTTTCTTTCTTTCTTTCTTTCTTTCTAACTAATCTTTCTTCTTTCTAACTAATCTTTCTTTCTAACTAATTCTTTCTTTCTTTCTTTCTAACTAATCTTTCTTTCTTTCTTTCTTTCTTTCTTTCTTTCTAACTAATCTTTCTTTCTTATTTAATTCTTTCTTTCTTTCTTTCTAACTAATCTTTCTTCTTTCTTTCTTTCTAGCTAATCTTTCTTCTTTCTTTCTAACTAATCTTTCTTCTTTCTTTCTTTCTTTCTAACTAATCTTTCTTCTTTCTTTCTTTCTTTCTTTCTAACTCATCTTTCTTTCTTTCTTTCTTTCTTTTTCTTTCTTTCTTTCTAACTAATCTTTCTTCTTTCTTTCTTTCTTTCTTTCTTTCTAACTAATCTTTCTTCTTTCTTTCTTTCTTTCTTTCTTTCTAACTAATCTTTCTTTCTAACTAATTCTTTCTTTCTTTCTAACTAATCTTTCTTCTTTCTTTCTAACTAATCTTTCTTCTTTCTTTCTTTCTTTCTTTCTTTTTTACTTTTTCTTTCTTTCTTTCTAACTAATCTTTCTTCTTTCTTTCTTTCTTTCTTTCTTTCTAACTAATCTTTCTTCTTTCTTTCTTTCTAACTAATCTTTCTTCTTTCTTTCTTTCTTTCTTTCTTTCTTTCTTTCTTTCTTTCTTTCTTTCTTTCTTTCTAACTAATCTTTCTTCTTTCTTTCTTTCTTTCTTTCTAACTAATCTTTCTTTCTAACTAATTCTTTCTTTCTTTCTAACTAATCTTTCTTCTTTCTTTCTAACTAATCTTTCTTCTTTCTTTCTTTCTTTCTTTCTTTTTTACTTTTTCTTTCTTTCTTTCTAACTAATCTTTCTTCTTTCTTTCTTTCTTTCTTTCTAACTAATCTTTCTTCTTTCTTTCTTTCTAACTAATCTTTCTTCTTTCTTTCTTTCTTTCTTTCTTTCTTTCTTTCTTTCTTTCTTTCTTTCTTTCTTTCTTTCTAACTAATCTTTCTTCTTTCTTTCTTTCTTTCTTTCTAACTAATCTTTCTTCTTTCTTTCTTTCTTTCTTTCTTTCTTTCTTTCTTTCTTTCTTTCTTTCTTTCTTTCTTTCTTTCTTTCTAACTAATCTTTCTTCTTTCTTCTTTCTTTCTTTCTTTCTTTCTTTCTTTCTAACTAATCTTTCTTTCTTATTTAATTCTTTCTTTCTTTCTTTCTAACTAATATTTCTTCTTTCTTTCTTTCTTTCTAACTAATATTTCTTCTTTCTTTCTTTCTTTCTTTCTTTCTTTCTTTCTTTCTTTCTTTCTTTCTTTCTTTCTTTCTTTCTAACTAATTTTTCTTTCTTTCTTTCTTTCTAACTAATCTTTCTTTCTAACTAATTCTTTCTTTCTTTCTTTCTAACTAATCTTTCTTCTTTCTTTCTTTCTTTCTTTCTTTCTTTCTAACTAATCTTTCTTCTTTCTTTCTTTCTAACTAATCTTTCTTTCTAACTAATTCTTTCTTTCTTTCTTTCTAACTAATCTTTCTTCTTTCTTTCTTTCTTTCTTTCTTTCTAACTAATCTTTCTTTCTTATTTAATTCTTTCTTTCTTTCTTTCTAACTAATCTTTCTTCTTTCTTTCTTTCTAGCTAATCTTTCTTCTTTCTTTCTAACTAATCTTTCATCTTTCTTTCTTTCTTTCTAACTAATCTTGCTTCTTTCGTTCTTTCTTTCTTTCTAACTCATCTTTCTTTCTTTCTTTTTCTTTCTTTCTTTCTAACTAATCTTTCTTCTTTCTTTCTTTCTTTCTTTCTAACTAATCTTTCTTCTTTCTTCTTTCTTTCTTTCTTTCTTTCTTTCTTTCTAACTAATCTTTCTTTCTTTCTAACTAATCTTTCTTATTTCTTTCTTTCTTTCTAGCTAATCTTTCTTCTTTCTTTCTAACTAATCTTTCTTCTTTCTTTCTTCTTTCTTTCTTTCTAACTATTTCTTTCTTTCTTTCTAACTAATCTTTCTTCTTTCTTTCTAACTAATCTTTCTTCTTTCTTTCTTTCTAACTAATCTTTCTTCTTTCTTTCTTTCTTTCTTTCTTTCTAACTAATATTTCTTCTTTCTTTCTTTCTTTCTTTCTTTCTTTCTAACTAATCTTTCTTCTTTCTTTCTTTCTTTCTTTCTTTCTTTCTTTTTCTTTCTTTCTTTCTAACTAATCTTTCTTCTTTCTTTCTTTCTTTCTAACTAATCTTTCTTCTTTCTTTCTTTCTTTCTAACTAATCTTTCTTCTTTCTTTCTTTCTTTCTTTCTTTCTTTCTTTCTTTCTAACTAATCTTTCTTCTTTCTTTCTTTCTTTCTTTCTTTCTTTCTTTCTAACTAATCTTTCTTTCTGACTAATTCTTTCTTTCTTTCTTTCTAACTAATCTTTCTTCTTTCTTTCTTTCTTTCTAGCTAATCTTTCTTCTTTCTTTCTAACTAATCTTTCTTCTTTCTTTCTTTCTTTCTTTCTTTCTTTCTAACTAATATTTCTTCTTTCTTTATTTCTTTCTTTCTTTCTAACTAATCTTTCTTCTTTCTTTCTTTCTTTCTTTCTTTCTTTCTTTCTTTCTTTCTTTCTTTCTTTCTTTCTTTCTTTCTTTCTTTCTTTCTTTCTTTGTAACTAATCTTTCTTTCTTTCTTTCTTTCTTTCTTTCTTTCTTTCTAACTAATCTTTCTTTCTAACTAATTCTTTCTTTCTTTCTTTCTAACTAATCTTTCTTCTTTCTTTCTTTCTTTCTTTCTTTCTAACTAATCTTTCTTCTTTCTTTCTTTCTAACTAATCTTTCTTTCTAACTAATTCTTTCTTTCTTTCTTTCTAACTAATCTTTCTTCTTTCTTTCTTTCTTTCTTTCTTTCTTTCTTTCTTTCTAACTAATCTTTCTTTCTTATTTAATTCTTTCTTTCTTTCTTTCTAACTAATCTTTCTTCTTTCTTTCTTTCTAGCTAATCTTTCTTCTTTCTTTTTAACTAATCTTTCTTCTTTCTTTCTTTCTTTCTAACTAATCTTTCTTCTTTCTTTCTTTCTTTCTTTCTTTCTTTCTAACTCATCTTTCTTTCTTTCTTTCTTTTTCTTTCTTTCTTTCTAACTAATCTTTCTTCTTTCTTTCTTTCTTTCTAATCTTTCTTTCAATCTTTCTTTTTTTCTTTCTTTCTAACTAATCTTTCTTTCTAACTAATTCTTTCTTTCATTCTAACTAATCTTTCTTTCTAACTAATCTTTCTTTCTTTCTAACTAATCTTTCTATCTCTCTTTCTTTCTTTCTCTCTTTCTTTCTAACTAATCTTTCTATCTATCTTTATTTCTTTCTAATCTTTCTTTCAATCTTTCTTTCTTTTTAGCAACCACCCAAAATACCTTAAAACACCCTAGCAACACCATAGCAACCACCCAAAATGCTCTAGAACACCCCAGCAACCACCCAGAACACCATAGCAACCACCCAAAATACCTTAAATCACCCTAGCAACACCATAGCAACCACCCAAAATACCCTAGAACACCCTAGCAAAACCCTAGCAACCACCAGAACACCCTAGCAGCTGCCTAGCAACCACCCAGAACACCCTAGCAACCACCCAAAATACCTTAAATCACCCTAGCAACACCATAGCAACCACCCAAAATACCCTAGAACACCCTAGCAACACCCTAGCAACCACCAGAACACCCTAGCAACTGCCTAGCAACCACCCAGAACACCCTAGCAACCACCCGAAATACCTTAAATCACCCTAGCAACACCATAGCAACCACCCAAAATACCCTAGAACACCCTAGCAACACCCTAGCAACCACCAGAACACCCTAGCAACTGCCTAGCAACCCCAGAACACCCTAGCAAATGCTTAGCAACCACCCAGAACACCATAGCAACCACCCAAAATACCTTACAACACCTTAGCAACACCATAGCAACCACCCAGAACACCATGGCAACCATCCAAAATACCTTAAAACACCCTAGCAACACCATAGCAACCACCCAAAATACCGTAGAACACCCAAGCAACACCATAGCAACCATCCAAAACACCCTAGCAACCACCTAAAATACCTTAGCAACCGCCAGGCAACCACCCAGAACACCTTAGCAACCCACTAGAAACACCCTAGCAACTTTAAATTACTTCAAACTATACTTCAAACTTTAAACTACTTTAAACTTTAAACCATTAAAACTTTAAACTTTAAACTTTAAACTACTTTAAACTTTAAACTAATTTCAACTTCAAACTACTTTAAAATTTAAACTAATTTAAACTTTAAACTAATTTAAACTTCTTCAAACTTATTGGTCCAAACTTTCACAAGCCAACTTAAAGTTTGTCTCGACGAACTTTTTCTAGTTATTATTATTATTCTTACTCAAATTTACAACTCTAACTCCTCCTAGAGCTTTAACTCCACATACTCCAAACTCGGCACGGACACTCAAACTGTTCTGACTCGGTATGCTATATCTTTTCTAACTGATCGGACTTACGGTTTTCCTAAAAATGACGATCAAAGTCGGAAAAAACTCCCATTGACTTTACATTGCGGAATGTTCAGATTTTCAAACTCCCAAACTGTCAAAAATTCTAATCTAAATACCTTGAAGCCCTAGACTGAATCAAACTGCCATTCTATATACTATATGAGCCATTGAGACTCATTTAAACTAATAAACTCATATATCTATGACACTTATCTATCTACACTTAAACTCTTAAACTCATAATAAATTAATAAACTCTAAACTTGAACTCTTAGAATAATTTAAACTTATAAACTCTAAACTCATAAACTCATACACTTATAAACTCATACACTTATAAACTCATGAATTCAAACTCTTATGAACTCAAACTCATAAATTAATAAACTCTGAACTCTTACTCATTTAAACTTATAAACTCTAAACTCATAAACTCGTACACTTATAAACTCATGAATTCATACACTTATGAACTCATGAATTCATAAACTTATAAACTCATACACTTATGAACTCATGAATTCATACACTTATGAACACAATCTTTCTATCTCTCTTTCTTTCTTTCTCTCTTTCTTTCTAAATAATCTTTCTATATTTCTTTCTTTCTAACTAATCTTTCTATCTTTCTTTCTTTCTTTCTTTCTAACTAATTTTACTTTCTATCTTTCTTTCTTTCTAACTAATCTTTCTTTCTTTCTAACTAATCCTTCTATCTTTCTTTCTATCTCTCTTTCTAATCTTTCTTTCTAACTAATCTTTCTTTCTTTCTTTCTTTCTTTTCTAACTAATCTATTTCTTTCTAACTAATCTTTCTTTCTTTCTTTCTAACTAATCTTTCTATCTTTCTTTCTTTCTTTCTTTCTTTCTTTCTTTCTTTCTAATCTTTCTTTCAATCTTTGTTTTTTTCTTTCTTTCTAACTAATCTTACTTTCTAACTTTCTTTCATTCTAGCTAATCTTTCTTTCTTTCTAACTAATCTTTCTATCTCTCTTTCTTTCTTTCTCTCTTTCTTTCTAACTAATCTTTCTATCTATCTTTATTTCTTTCTAATCTTTCTTTCAATCTTTCTTTCTTTTTAGCAACCACCCAAAATACCTTAAAACACCCTAGCAACACCATAGCAACCACCCAAAATGCTCTAGAACACCCTAGCAACCACCCAGAACACCCTAGCAACCACCCAAAATACCTTAAATCACCCTAGCAACACCATAGCAACCACCCAAAATACCCTAGAACACCCTAGCAACACCCTAGCAACCACCAGAACACCCTAGCAACTGCCTGGCAACCACCCAGAACACCCTAGCAACCACTCAAAATACCTTAAATCACCCTAGCAACACCATAGCAACCACCCAAAATACCCTAGAACACCCTAGCAACACCCTAGCAACCACCAGAACACCCTAGCAACTGCATAGCAACCACCCAGAACACCCTAGCAACCACCCAAAATACCTTAAAAATACCCTAGCAACACCATAGCAACCACCCAAAATACCCTAGAACACCCTAGCGACACCCTAGCAACCACCAGAACACCCTAGCAACTGCCTAGCAACCACCCAGAACACCCTAGCAACCACCCAAAATACCTTAAATCACCCTAGCAACACCATAGCAACCACCCAAAATACCCTGGAACACCCTAGCAACACCCTAGCAACCACCAGAACACCCTAGCAACTGCCTAGCAACCCCAGAACACCCTAGCAACTGCCTAGCAACCACCCAGAACACCATAGCAACCACCCAAAATACCTTACAACACCTTAGCAACACCATAGCAACCACCCAGAACACCATGGCAACCATCCAAAATACCTTAAAACACCCTAGCAACACCATAGCAACCACCCAAAATACCGTAGAACACCCAAGCAACACCATAGCAACCATCCAAAACACCCTAGCAACCACCTAAAATACCTTAGCAACCGCCAGGCAACCACCCAGAACACCTTAGCAACCCACTAGAAACACCCTAGCAACTTTAAATTACTTCAAACTATACTTCAAACTTTAAACTACTTTAAACTTTAAACCATTAAAACTTTAAACTTTAAACTTTAAACTTTAAACTACTTTAAACTTTAAACTAATTTCAACTTCAAACTACTTTAAAATGTAAACTAATTTCATCTTTAAACTAATTTAAACTTCTTCAAACTTATTGGTCCAAACTTTCACAAGCCAACTTAAAGTTTGTCTCGACGAACTTTTTCTAGTTATTAAGTTGGCTTGTGAGAGCCAACTTACTGATATTGTACTTAAACTTATTATTATTATTATTATTATTCTGTCAAAAATTTGCAACTCTATCTCCTCCTAGAGCTTTAACTCCACATACTCCAAACTCGGCACAGACACTCAGACTGTTCTGACTCGGTATGCTATATCTTTTCTAACTGATCGGACTTACGGTTTTCCTAAAAATGATGATCAAAGTCGGAAAAAACTCCCATTGACTTTACATTGCGGAATGTTCAGATTTTCAAACTCCCAAACTGTCAAAATTTCAAATCTAAATACCTTGAAGCCCTAGACTGAATCAAACTGCCATTCTATATACTATATGAGCCATTGAGACTCATTTAAACTAATAAACTCATATATCTATGACACTTATCTATCTACACTTAAACTCTTAAACTCATAATAAATTAATAAACTCTAAACTTGAACTCTTAGACTAATTTAAACTTATAAACTCTAAACTCATAAACTCATACACTTATAAACTCATACACTTATAAACTCATGAATTCAAACTCTTATGAACTCAAACTCATAAATTAATAAACTCTGAACTCTTACTCATTTAAACTTATAAACTCTAAACTCATAAACTCGTACACTTATAAACTCATGAATTCATACACTTATGAACTCATGAATTCATAAACTTATAAACTCATACACTTATGAACTCATGAATTCATACACTTATGAACACAATATTTCTATCTCTCTTTCTTTATTTCTCTCTTTCTTTCTAAATAATCTTTCTATATTTCTTTCTTTCTAACTAATCTTTCTATCTTTCTTTCTTTCTTTCTTTCTTTCTAACTAATCTTTCTTTCTAACTAATCTTTCTATCTTTCTTTCTTTCTTTCTTTCTTTCTTTCTTTCTTTCTTTCTTTCTAACTAATTTTACTTTCTATCTTTCTTTCTTTCTAACTAATCTTTCTTTCTTTCTAACTAATCTTTCTATCTTTCTTTCTATCTCTCTTTCTAATCTTTCTTTCTAACTAATCTTTCTTTCTTTCTTTCTTTCTTTCTTTCTTTCTTTCTTTCTTTTCTAACTAATCTATTTCTTTCTAACTAATCTTTCTTTCTTTCTTTCTAACTAATCTTTCTATCTTTCTTTCTTTCTTTCTTTCTAATCTTTCTTTCAATCTTTCTTTTTTTCTTTCTTTCTAACTAATCTTACTTTCTAACTTTCTTTCATTCTAACTAATCTTTCTTTCTAACTAATCTTTCTTTCTTTCTAACTAATCTTTCTATCTCTCTTTCTTTCTTTCTCTCTTTCTTTCTAACTAATCTTTCTATCTATCTTTATTTCTTTCTAATCTTTCTTTCAATCTTTCTTTCTTTTTAGCAACCACCCAAAATACCTTAAAACACCCTAGCAACACCATAGCAACCACCCAAAATGCTCTAGAACACCCTAGCAACCACCCAGAACACCCTAGCAACCACCCAAAATACCTTAAATCACCCTAGCAACACCATAGCAACCACCCAAAATACCCTAGAACACCCTAGCAACACCCTAGCAACCACCAGAACACCCTAGCAACTGCCTAGCAACCACCCAGAACACCCTAGCAACCACCCAAAATACCCTACCAACAGCCTAGCAACCACCCAGGATACACTAGCAATGCCCTAGCAACCACTCAGATTACCCTAGCAACCACCTAGCAACACCCTAGCAACCACCAGAACACCCTAGCAATTGCCTAGCAACCACCCAGAACACCCTAGCAACCACCCAAAATACCTTAAATCACCCTAGCAACACCATAGCAACCACCCAAAATACCCTAGAACACCCTAGCAACACCCTAGCAACCACCAGAACACCCTAGCAACTGCCTAGCAACCACCCAGAACACCCTAGCAACCACCCAAAATACCTTAAATCACCCTAGCAACACCATAGCAACCACCCAAAATACCCTAGAACACCCTAGCAACACCCTAGCAACCACCAGAACACCCTAGCAACTGCCTAGCAACCCCATAACACCCTAGCAACTGCCTAGCAACCACCCAGAACACCATAGCAACCACCCAAAATACCTTACAACACCTTAGCAACACCAAAGCAACCACCCAGAACACCATGGCAACCATCCAAAATACCTTAAAACACCCTAGCAACACCATAGCAACCACCCAAAATACCGTAGAACACCCAAGCAACACCATAGCAACCATCCAAAACACCCTAGCAACCACCTAAAATACCTTAGCAACCGCCAGGCAACCACCCAGAACACCTTAGCAACCCACTAGAAACACCCTAGCAACTTTAAATTACTTCAAACTATACTTCAAACTTTAAACTAATTTAAACTTTAAACCATTAAAACTTTAAACTTTAAACTTTAAACTACTTTAAACTTTAAACTAATTTCAACTTCAAACTACTTTAAAATTTAAACTAATTTAAACTTTAAACTAATTTAAACTTCTTCAAACTTATTGGTCCAAACTTTCACAAGCCAACTTAAAGTTTGTCTCGACGAACTTTTTCTAGTTATTATTATTATTCTGTCAAAAATTTACAACTCTATCTCATCCTAGAGCTTTAACTCCACATACTCCAAACTCGGCACAGACACTCAGACTGTTCTGACTCGGTATGCTATATCTTTTCTAACTGATCGGACTTACGGTTTTCCTAAAAATGACGATCAAAGTCGGAAAAAACTCCCATTGACTTAACATGGCGGAATGTTCAGATTTTCAAACTCCCCAACTGTCAAAAATTCAAATCTAAATACCTTGAAGCCCTAGACTGAATCAAACTGCCATTCTATATACTATATGAGCCATTGAGACTCATTTAAACTAATAAACTCATATATCTATGACACTTATCTATCTACACTTAAACTCTTAAACTCATAATAAATTAATAAACTCTAAACTTGAACTCTTAGACTAATTTAAACTTATAAACTCTAAACTCATAAACTCATACACTTATAAACTCATACACTTATAAACTCATGAATTCAAACTCTTATGAACTCAAACTCATAAATTAATAAACTCTGAACTCTTACTCATTTAAACTTATAAACTCATAAACTCGTACACTTATAAACTCATGAATTCATACACTTATGAACTCATGAATTCATAAACTTATAAACTCATACACTTATGAACTCATGAATTCATACACTTATGAACACAATCTTTCTATCTCTCTTTCATTCTTTCTCTCTTTCTTTTTAAATAATCTTTCTATATTTCTTTCTTTCTAACTAATCTTTCTATCTTTCTTTCTTTCTTTCTTTCTTTCTTTCTTTCTAACTAATTTTACTTTCTATCTTTCTTTCTTTCTAACTAATCTTTCTTTCTTTCTAACTAATCTTTCTATCTTTCTTTATATCTCTCTTTCTAATCTTTCTTTCTAACTAATCTTTCTTTCTTTCTTTCTTTCTTTCTTTCTTTTCTAACTAATCTATTTCTTTCTAACTAATCTTTCTTTCTTTCTTTCTAACTAATCTTTCTATCTTTCTTTCTTTCTTTCTTTCTTTCTTTCTTTCTTTCTAATCTTTCTTTCAATCTTTCTTTTTTTCTTTCTTTCTAACTAATCTTACTTTCTAACTTTCTTTCATTCTAACTAATCTTTCTTTCTAACTAATCTTTCTTTCTTTCTAACTAATCTTTCTATCTCTCTTTCTTTCTTTCTCTCTTTCTTTCTAACTAATCTTTCTATCTATCTTTATTTCTTTCTAATCTTTCTTTCAATCTTTCTTTCTTTTTAGCAACCACCCAAAATACCTTAAAACACCCTAGCAACACCATAGCAACCACCCAAAATGCTCTAGAACACCCTAGCAACCACCCAGAACACCCTAGCAACCACCCAAAATACCTTAAATCACCCTAGCAACACCATAGCAACCACCCAAAATACCCTAGAACACCCTAGCAACACCCTAGCAACCACCAGAACACCCTAGCAACTGCATAGCAACCACCCAGAACACCCTAGCAACCACCCAAAATACCTTAAATCACCCTAGCAACACCATAGCAACCACTCAAAATACCCTAGAACACCCTAGCAACCACCAGAACACCCTAGCAACTGCCTAGCAACCACCCAGAACACCCTAGCAACCACCCAAAATACCTTAAATCACCCTAGCAACACCATAGCAACCACCCAAAATACCCTAGAACACCCTAGCAACACCCTAGCAACCACCAGAACACCCTAGCAACTGCCTAGCAACCCCAGAACACCCTAGCAACAGCCTAGCAACCACCCAGAACACCATAGCAACCACCCAAAATACCTTACAACACCTTAGCAACACCATAGCAACCACCCAGAACACCATGGCAACCATCCAAAATACCTTAAAACACCCTAGCAACACCATAGCAACCACCCAAAATACCGTAGAACACCCAAGCAACACCATAGCAACCATCCAAAACACCCTAGCAACCACCTAAAATACCTTAGCAACCGCCAGGCAACCACCCAGAACACCTTAGCAACCCACTAGAAACACCCTAGCAACTTCAAACTATACTTCAAACTTTAAACTACTTTAAACTTTAAACCATTAAAACTTTAAACTTTAAACTTTAAACTACTTTAAACTTTAAACTAATTTCAACTTCAAACTACTTTAAAATTTAAACTAATTTAAACTTTAAACTAATTTAAACTTCTTCAAACTTATTGGTCCAAACTTTCACAAGCCAACTTAAAGTTTGTCTCGACGAACTTTATCTAGTTAAGTTGGCTTGTGAGAGCCAACTTACTGAAATCCTATTTAAACTTATTATTATTATTATTATTATTATTATTATTATTATTATTCTTACTCAAATTTACAACTCTAACTCCTCCTAGAGCTTTAACTCCACATACTCCAAACTCGGCACGGACACTCAAACTGTTCTGACTCGGTATGCTATATCTTTTCTAACTGATCGGACTTACGGTTTTCCTAAAAATGACGATCAAAGTCGGAAAAAACTCCCATTGACTTTACATTGCGGAATGTTCAGATTTCCCAAACTGTCAAAATTTCAAATCTAAATACCTTGAAGCCCTAGACTCAATCAAACTGCCATTCTATATACTATATGAGCCATTGAGACTCATTTAAACTAATAAACTCATCTAACTATTGTACTTAATAAATTAATAAACTCTAAAATTGAACTTTTAGACTCATTTAAACTAATAAACTCTAAACTCATAAACTCTAAATTCATAAACTCATACTCTTATAAACTCTCATAAACTATTAAACTCATAAATTAATAAACTGGACACTTACTCATTTAAACTTATAAAATCTAAACTCATAAATTAATAAACTCTGAACTCTTACTCATTTAAACTTATAATCTCATAAATTTATACACTTTTAAATTCATAAACATATAAACTCATAAACTCGTACACTTATAAACTCATGAATTCATTCACTTATGAACTCATGAATTCATACACTTATGAACTCGTAAATTCATACACTTATCAACTCAAACTCATAAATTAATAAACTCTCAACTCTTACTAATTTAAACTTAAATTCTAAACTCATACACTTATGAACTCATGAATTCATACACTTATAAACTTAATAAACTCATCTTTCTATCTACTTTACACTTCAAACTGATTTAAACTTTAAACTATTTCTAACTTCAAATTACTAAATTTTACATTTAAACGTATAAACTCATGAATTAATAAACTCTAATCTCTTACTATAAACTCAAGAACTCTGAGTAAGTGTGTCTGAGTGTGCGTGTGTGAGTGTGTCTGTGTGAGTTAGTGAGAGTGTGAGTGTGTGTGTGTGAGTGAGTGAGTGAGTGCGTGTGTGTGTGTGTGTGGGGGGGGGAGATCAAGAAAGACAAAGTCAAGTAATTATGCTTCAAAAATTATTTTATTTAGTTAATGCCTATTTGGATCGCGCTTAGTCTGGAACCTTACCCTAAGCAAGTCAAACTGGAGTAAAAAAACTACTAGAATTACTCACTCTTGGGATCACTGGAACACACAAGCCTTTCCACCACGTCAAGGTGGCGATCCTGGGAAAGGACATTCACTCTCCATTCATTCCTTATCTAACACTAACACAAACACACACACACACACACACACACACACACACACACACACACACACACACACACACACACACACACACACACACACACACACACACACACACACACACACACACACACACACACACACACTCTATATCAAACAGATTCACACACACATACACACAAGAAGTAGACAAAATGTGAACAGTTTAGTGGTATACATTTATTTGTATTAGCATTATTTTTTCTTAAAATAAAGATGTTATCTTACAGCAGTGTTGAATGTGTGATGCATATTTTCATATATTTTGATGTATCTATTCTAAAACACAATACACAGGATCATGATAGCTGTAATACGTCTGTAGAACTCCTGCTCTGACGTTTGAGTGTGCACCGCTTATGAAGACAGGGTCCAGAAGAGTGTTTTTTTCTGTTGTGCCGGTGCTGATCAGCTGTGTGAATCCTTTATCTTCAAACAAATTGAGAATAGGTTTGTTGCAATGAGAAAGCTGATCTTCATTGAAGTCGCCACAAACGATTAGAGGCCTTAAATCGATGATCTCCAGAGATGTCAAGAGTGCGTTCAGATGTGCCAAAAACTCTCCCAAATTATAACTTGGTGGTCTGTAGACTATAGCAAGAAGTGCTTGTTTGGGGGCTTCTATCTTCAACACCAAATATTCCAAGTCAGTAACATTCTGTATGTACATCAGAGGACAAACCTGAAAGCTGTTCTTCACATAAATGGCCACTCCACCACCATTCTTGTTTGCCAAATGTGCATAGTTTGTGTAGGATGCATGCCTGTTGCGTTTGTACATGGTGAAACCATCCAGATGTAGATGTGCAGGAACAGCTGAGCCTGACAGGTGTGTTTCAGTGAGGCACAAAACATCAGCCAATAGAAGCTCATGGTGGCATTTTAAATCATCCATATGACACTCCAGTCCCTCTGTGTTATGATGAATGATTTTAAGAGCTGAATTAAGGTTTGAGTCCTGTACAATATGTAGGATGGGCTGGATACTGTGAAAATCTGCTTTTGGCATGTTCTCCAAAGAGGCACTTATTTCTGGATCACAGAAGATTTTCTTTTCATCAAAGTCAGTAATGTGCAGTCCACGGAGTGATGTTGTTCTACTGAGTGCAACGTATGCCATGCCTCATTCGAATATGTGCTTCAGAGATACAACAGCACGATCAGTCGTCATTCCTTGCACTTTATGGATTGTACATGCAAAAGCAAGCTTCATGGGAAATTGTCTTCGAATTGTTCCTTTTCTTCTCAGTGGTTCCTCTGACCTCTCAATATAGACAATGTTGTCATCTCCATCCAGTGCTTTGTTGCGATGTTTTTGTCCAGCAGTCACGTTATCTAAATGAAGACCAATTAATTGAACCAATCCATCTCGGGTCTGAGTTGTTATTTTTGCCACGTTGGCAAAGGTGCCGTTAACCACCGTCCACATCAATATTTCTGGTTAGCATCACTCGTGCACCAATAGCAATCTGCAGTGTGTCAATAAGGTCACGATTGTCTCCTTTAAATGGTGCCGCTTGTCTTTTCATTTCTCCTGTTCGGGGATCTTTTTTGTAATCATGTGCATTTATAGTAATTATATTTGAAAAGCGGGAGGATATGGCTTCACTGTTGTGATTGTTGACCTCTTTATTGGTTGCATAGATGTGCAACGCATCAGCTGGACACTCTTCAGGGGAGGATCTTACGACAGTTTCTAACATGCACCTGTCTGCATCAGTCAGCTTCTCGTGCTTCTTTTTTACTCTCAGTCTGTTGAGCAGCTCAGCGTATGCAAGATCATCTCTCTGTCTCATGATCTGTGTCATAGTTATCATTTGAAAATTATCTGTCCAGAAGTCCAGCACATGGTCCTCATACACACAGAGTGGTTTTGCTCTTCCCACAGGTGGTAACTGATAATAATCTCCTACAGCTAGTATAGATAATCCACCAAAAGGTTTCTGGTTTCCTTTAATCGGTTGCAGTCTCCAGTTCACATAGGCAAACAACTGTTTTGACACCATTGATATTTCGTCGATAATTAAAATGTGTGCATTAGAAAGGTCTGCCCTGATTTCATCCAAGCTGTTTCCCAGGCCTTGGTATGGAGGCTTCAAGCTTCTTGGGAGTTTCAGAAGACAATGTAGCGTTTTTCCTGAGATTCCAAACGCTGCGGTTCCCGTGAAGGAGGATAAAAGAACTGTTGGCTTGGAGATGTCAGTATGCTCTCGTATGCATGGAAGCCTGCGCAAAATCTTGGTTGCTTCTGCATGAATCGATTTGATAACGTGCGATTTACCAACTCCTGCTCCTCCATTCAAAAAATACAGAAATTGTTGTGGGTTTTCACCAGAGACACATCTTTTGCACCAGTCTCGCACTGCATAAAATATGGAAGCTTGTGTTTGATTCAAGCTCTGGTACATTTTGCGAATCTGAGCATGATTTTGTTGGGTAGATTCCACGAGTGGCATAGCTGTGTTACTGACAGAGGTAGATGCTGTGTATTCAGGGACATCGTCCTGCTCGTTCACATCATTAGGATCAGTGGGTTCACGTTCTGATATGCTCTCCAAATGGACCATCTCATTTGTTTAAACTAAGTTAAACTTTAAACTATAAACTACTTTAAACTTTAAACTAAGTTAAACTATAAACTACTTTAAACTACTTTACACTTCAAACTAATTTAAACTTTAAACTAATTTAAACTTCAAACTACTTTAAACTACTTCAAACTTTGCGGTCCAAATTTCACAAGCCAACTTAAAGTTTGTCTCGACGAACTTTGTCTAGTTATTCTTATTCTTCTTATTCTTATTCTTCTGGCCACTTTTTGACGCGCTACTCCTCCCGCAGTTTTTGTCACAGACCCACGAATGAGGCGTCAAAACGTGCGGCCTGTTCGGGAATGGTGTGCTATGACTTTTATAAGGGATCGGGGGTACGATGTTCGCCCCAGGGGCGAAAAACCGGCCGAAAAATCCCATAGACTTAACATTGCGTCAAACTTTGACGAGTCGTAGCTCGGAACGAGGATGTCGCAGAAACGTGTAATTTACCACATTTGAAGAGGCTGACAGACTCCGTAAGAACATACCACACAATGGGGTAAAAGTTGCACCCCTGGGGGGCAGGAGCTGCCCAAAGTTTCCCCATTGACTTACTATGGTGTAGGACGGCCCATGAAATGGGCCGTCCTACACCATAGAAACCGCTTTTATATTGAACATAACTCTGGATCACAGTGTCGTAGAGACAAAGGGGCGGGCTCATTTTACTCAGACAACCAATCAGTCTCTCAGGATCATTGTGAAGCTATCAAGCCACGCCCTAGCAACCATTTAGAGCACCTTAGCAACAACTCCCATAGACTTCCATTGAAAGAGATCGAAGGGATATCTCTGGACTGAATTGTCATAGAAACATGAGGGTGGTCTCGTTTGACTCGGGGCAGCAAACAGCCAATCATGAATCACCTCAACACTTCCTAGCCACGCCCTAGCAACCATTGTCGAGCACCTTAGCAACCAAAATCCAAAGAGGGATATCTTCCATTCTGAATGTCACAGAGGCATGGGAGTTGGTTTATATCATTCATACTGACAAGCAGCCTTTGGAGTTTCATGATTGGCAGCTGCCAAGCCACTCCCTAGCAACCAAACAGAGTACCCTAGCAACCATTTTGCAAGACCTATATCTCTGCATCAAAACATCGTATAGAGATGGGGGTTGGTTTATACATTCACATTGACTTTGGAGCTTCATGATTGGCAGCTGCCAAGCCACTCCCTAGCAACCAAACATAGTACCCTAGCAACCGGTTTGCAAGACCTATATCTCTGCATCAAAACATCGTATAGAGATGGGGGTTGGCTCTTTTTACTCATGCTAGCAAACAGGACTTGCTACATGCTAAACATGCTAGCAGTGAATAGCTACATGCTAATATTGATTAGCTAAGTGCTAAATCATGCCAATAAAATGCTACAAACTCAACAGTAACCATCTTTGACAACTACCAACCACCTAGTAACACCATAGCAACCACCCGAATTACCCTAGCAACACCCTAGCAACCACCCAGAACACCCTAGCAACTGCCTAGCAACGCCCTAGCAACCACCCAGAACACCCTAGCAACCGCCTAGCAACCACCCAGGACACCCTAGCAACCGCCTAGCAACACCCTAGCAACCACTCAGAACACCCTAGCAACCACCTAGCAACACCCTAGCAACCACCCAAAACACCCTAGCAACCGCCTAGCAACACCCTGGCAACCATCCAGAATACCCTAGCAACCGCCTAGCAACACCCAGGCAACCACCCAGAACACCCTAGCAACCGCCTAGCAACGCCCTAGCAACCACCCAGAATACCCTAGCAACCGCCTAGCAACGCCCTAGCAACCACCCAGAATACCCTAGCAACCGCCTAGCAACACCATAGCAACCACCCAGAACACCCTAGCAACCACCTAGCAACCACCCAGAACACCCTAGCACTGCCCTAGCAACCACCCAAAATACCCTAGCAACCAACCAGAACACCCTAGCAACCACCCAGAATACCCTAGCAACCACCCAAAACACCCTAGCAACCACTCAGAACACCTTAGCAATGCCCTAGCAACCACCTGAAGAACATGAATAAGCCATATCTCAGCACCAGAACATAGTCCAGACATGTTTGTTGCCTAGTATGCAATCATGTACCACACCCTAGCAACCGAGTGGCGAGTTTTGCCACTGCAAGCACCACTTCACATTTTCTTCTGGAAATGTACATTCTAGTTATTCTTATTCTTCTTATTCTTATTCTTCTGGCCACTTTTTGACGCGCTACTCCTCCCGCAGTTTTTGTCACAGACCCACGAATGAGGCGTCAAAACGTGCGGCCTGTTCGGGAATGGTGTGCTATGACTTTTATAAGGGATCGGGGGTACGATGTTCGCCCCAGGGGCGAAAAACCGGCCGAAAAATCCCATAGACTTAACATTGCGTCAAACTTTGACGAGTCGTAGCTCGGAACGAGGATGTCGCAGAAACGTGTAATTTACCACATTTTAAGAGGCTGACAGGCTCTGTAAGAATATACCACACAATGGGGTAAAAGTTTCACCCCTGGGGGGCAGGAGCGGCCCAAAGTTGCCCCATTGACTTACTATGGTGTAGGACGGCCCATGAAATGGGCCGTCCTACACCATAGAAACCGCTTTTATATTGAACATAACTCTGGATCACAGTGTCGTAGAGACAAAGGGGCGGGCTCATTTTACTCAGACGACCAATCAGTCTCTCAGGATCATTGTGAAGCTATCAAGCCACGCCCTAGCAACCATTTAGAGCTCCTTAGCAACAAGTTCCATAGACTTCCATTGAAACAGATCAAAGGGATATCTCAGGATATAAGTGTCATAGAAACATGAGGGTGGGCTCGTTTGACTCGGGGCAGCAAACAGCCAATCCTGAGTCACCTCAACACTTACTGGCCACGCCCTAGCAACCATTGTCGAGCACCTTAGCAACCAAAATCCAAACAGGGATATCTTCCATTCTGAATGTCACAGAGGCATGGGAGTTGGTTTATATCATTTATACTGACAAGCAGCCTTTGGAGTTTCATGATTGGCAGCTGCCAAGCCACTCCCTAGCAACCAAACAGAGTACCCTAGCAACCATTTTGCAAGACCTATATCTCTGCATCAAAACATCGTATAGAGATGGGGGTTGGTTTATACATTCACATTGACTTTGGAGCTTCATGATTGGCAGCTGCAAAGCCACTCCCTAGCAACCAAACAGAGTACCCTAGCAACCGTTTTGCAAGACCTATATCTCTGTATCAGAACATCGTATAGAGATGGGGGTTGGCTCTTTTGACTCATGCTAGCAAACGGGACTTGCTACATCCTACACATGCTAGCAGTGAATAGCTACATGCTAATATTGATTAGCTAAGTGCTAAATCATGCCAATAAAATGCTACAAACTCAACAGTAACCATATTTGACAACTACCAACCACCTAGTAACACCATAGCAACCACCCAGATTACCCTAGCCAAACCCTAGCAACCACCCAGAACACCCTAGCAACTGCCTAGCAATGCCCTAGCAACCACCCAGAACACCCTACCAACAGCCTAGCAACCACCCAGGATACACTAGCAATGCCCTAGCAACCACTCAGATTACCCTAGCAACCACCTAGCAATGCCCTAGCAACCATCCAGAATACCCTAGCAACACCATAGCAACCACCCAGAACACCCAAGCAACACCCTAGCAACCACCCAGAACACCCTAGCAACCGCCTAGCAACACCATAGCAACCACCCAGAATACCCAGAATACCCTAGCAACCGCCTAGCAACACCATAGCAACTACCCAGAACACCATAGCAACTGCCTAGCAACACCCTAGCAACCACCAGAACACCCTAGCAACCGCCTAGCAACACCATAGCAACCACCCAGAATACCCTAGCAACCGCCTAGCAACACCCTAGCAACCACCCAGAACACTCTAGCAACCACCCAGAATACCCTAGCAACCGCCTAGCAACACCATTGCAACCACCCAGAACACCATAGCAACCGCCTAGCAACACCCTAGCAACCACCCAGAATACCATAGCAACCTCCTAGCAACACCATAGCAACTACCCTAACAACACCCTAGCAACTGCGTAGCAACACCCTAGCAACCAACCAGAACACCCTAGCAACCGCCAAGTAACACCATAGCAACCACCCAGAATACCCTGGCAACCGCCTAGCAACGCCCTAGCAACCGAGTAGCGAGTTTTGCCACTGCAAGCACCACTTCACATTTTCTTCTGGAAATGTACATTCTAGTTCTTATTCTTATTCTTCTGGCCACATTTTGACGCGCTACTCCTCCCGCAGTTTTTGTCACAGACCCATGAATGAGGTGTCAAAACGTGCGGCCTGTTCGGGAATGGTGTGCTATGACTTTTATAAGGGATCGGGGGTACGATGTTCGCCCCAGGGGCGAAAAACCTGCTGAAAAATCCCATAGACTTAACATTGCGTCAAACTTTGACGAGTCGTAGCTCGGAACGAGGATGTCGCAGAAACGTCTAATTTACCACATTTGAAGAGGCTGACAGACTCTGTAAGAACATACCACACAATGGGGTAAAAGTTGCACCCCTGGGGGGCAGGAGCGGCCCAAAGTTGCCCCATTGACTTACTATGGTGTAGGACGGCCCATGAAATGGGCCGTCCTACACCATAGAAACCGCTTTTATATTGAACATAACTCTGGATCACAGTGTCATAGAGACAAAGGGGCAGGCTCATTTTACTCAGACGGCCAATAGAGATGGGGGTTGGCTCTTTTGACTCATGCTAGCAAACAGGACTTGCTACATGCTACACATGCTAGCAGTGAATAGCTACATGCTAATATTGATTAGCTAAGTGCTAAATCATGCCAATAAAATGCTACAAACTCAACAGTAACCATCTTTGACAACTACCAACCACCTAGTAACACCTTAGCAACACCCTAGCAACCACCCAGAACACCCTAGCAACTGCCTTGCAACGCCCTAGCAACCACCCAGAACACCCTAGCAACCACCAGAACACCCTAGCAACCACCTAGCAACACCATAGCAACCACCCAGAATACCCTAGCAACCGCCTAGCAACACCCTAGCAACCACCCAGAACACTCTAGCAACCGCCTAGCAACCACCCAGAATACCCTAGCAACCGCCTAGCAACACCATTGCAACCACCCAGAACACCATAGCAACCGCCTAGCAACACCCTAGCAACCACCCAGAATACCCTAGCAACCTCCTATCAACACCATAGCAACTACCCTAGCAACACCCTATCAACTGCCTAGCAACACCCTAGCAACCACCCAGAACACCGTAGCAACCGCCTAGTAACACCATAGCAACCACCCAGAATACCCTGGCAACCGCCTAGCAACGCCCTAGCAACCGAGTGGCGAGTTTTGCCACTGCAAGCACCACTTCACATTTTCTTCTGGAAATGTACATTCTAGTATTGTGATTACTATTCACCTAGACAAAACTTCGACACGCTACTCCTCCCGCAGCTTTTGTCGTAGACCCATGAATGAGGTGTCAAATCGACCGGTTCATTGAGGAGAGGTGTGCTATGTCTTTTCTAAGCGATCGGGTCTACGATGATCATCCGGCGGGCGTTAAATCGGCCGAAAAAAGTCCCATAGACTTAACATTGTCACAAAATTTGTGAGATCATATCTTTTGACCAGGAGGTCATAGAGACTTGGGATTGGGCTCTTTTGACTCGGCATATCAAGAGGCCAATAAGTAGTAACATAATAACTTCATAGCTGTGCCCTAGCAACCACTTGGGGCACCATAGCAACCATAAAACAACATTTACAAGCCATATTTCAGCTCCAGACAATAGTAGAAACATAGTCAGACTGTCAACTAGTCTTTAAATATCATCTCATAAACTGTATAAGCAGACCATAGCAACCATATAGAGTACCCTAGTAACCATACAAACACATGAATAAGCCATATCTCAGCTCCACAATATCGTACAGACATGGTTGTTGGCTCGTATGCAATAATGTACCACACTCTAGCAACCGAGAGGCGAGTTTTGCCACTGCAAGCACCACTTCACATTTTTTTCTGGAAATGTACATTCTAGTTAAGTTGGCTTGTGAGAGCCAACTTACTGAAATCCTATTTAAACTTATTAAGTTGGCTTGTGAGAGCCAACTTACTGAAATCCTATTTAAACTTATTAAGTTGGCTTGTGAGAGCCAACTTACTGAAATCCTATTTAAACTTATTATTATTATTATTCTTTTTATTACCACTAAAATTTTTGACTCTAACTCCTCCTAGAGCTTTAACTCTACAAACTCCAAACTCGGCTCAGACACTCAGACTGTTCTGACTTAGTGTGCTATATCTTTTCTAACTGATCGGACTTACGGTTTTCCTAAAAATGACGATCAAACTCGGAAAAAACTCCCATTGACTTAACATTGCGGAATGTTCAGATTTTCAAACTGGCCAACTGCCAAAAATTCAAATCTAAACTCCTTGAAGCCCTAGACTGAATCAAACTGCCATTCTATATACTATGAGCCATTGAGACTCATTTAAACTAATAAACTAATCGATCTATGACACTTTTCTATCTACACTTAAACTATTAAACTCATAATAAATTAATAAACTCTAAACTTTAACTCTTAGACTCATTTAAACTTATAAACTCTAAACTCATAAACTCGTACACTTATAAACTCATACACTTATAAACTCATGAACTCTTACTCATTTAAACTTATAAACTCTAAACTCAAAAACTCGTACACTTATAAACTCATGAATTCATACACTTATGAACTCATGAATTCATACACTTATGAACTCAAACTCATTAATTAATAAACTCTGAACTCTTACTCATTTAAACTTATAAACTCTAAACTCAAAAACTCGTACACGTATTAACTCATACACTTAAACTCATGAATTCATACTTATGAACTCAAACCCATAAATTAAACTCTGAACTCTTACTCATTTAAACTTATAAACTCTAAACTCATAAACTCGTACACTTATAAACTCATGAATTCATACACTTATGAACTCATGAATTCATACACTTATGAACTCATGAATTCATAAATTTATAAACTCATGAATTCATACACTTATGAACTCAAACTCATACATTACTAAAGTCTGAACTCTTACACATTTAAACTTATAAACTCTAAACTCATAAACTAGTACACTTATAAACTCATGAATTCATACACTTATGAACTCAAACTCATCAATTAATCAACTCTGAACTCTTACTCATTTAAACAACTCTAAACTCATAAACTCGTACACTTATAAACTCATGAAATAATACACTTATAAACTCTAAATTCAAAAACCAATGTGTAAGTGTGTGTGTGTGTGTGTCTGTGTCTGTGAACTCATGAATTCTTATAAACTCTAAATTCAAAAACCAATGTGTAAGTGTGTGTGTGTGTGTGTCTGTGAACTCATGAATTCATACAACACCCTAGCAACACCATAGCAACCACCTAAAATACCCTAGAACACCCTAGCAACTGCCTAGCAACCACCCAGAACACCCTAACAACCACCCAAAATACCTTAAAACACCCTAGCAACACCATAGCAACCCCCCAAAATACCATAGAACACCCTAGCAACTGCCTAGCAACCCCCAGAACACCCAAGCAACTGCCTAGCAACCACCCAGAACACCCTAGCAACCACCCAAAATACCTTAAATCACCCTAGTAACACCATAGCAACCACCCAAAATACCCTAGAACACCCTAGCAACACCCTAGCAGCCACCAGAACACCCTAGCAACTGCCTAGCAACCACCCAGAACACCCTAGCACCCACCCAGAACACCCTAGCAACCACCCAAAATACCTTAAAACATCCTAGAAACACCATAGCAACCACCCAAAATACCCTAGAACACCCTAGCAACACCCTAGCAACCACCAGAACACCCTAGCAACTGCCTAGCAACAACCCAGAACACCCTAGCAACCACCCAAAATACCTTAAAACACCCTAGCAACACCATAGCAACCACCCAGCACACTCTAGCAACTGCCTAGCAACCACCCATAACACCCTAGCAACCACCCAAAATACCTTAAAATACCTTAGCAACACCATAGCAACCACCTAAAATAGCCTAGAACACCCTAGCAACACCACAGCAACCACCCAGCACACCCTTGCAAGTGCCTAGCAACCAACCATAACACCCTAGCAACCACCCAAAATACCTTAAAACACCCTAGCAACACCATAGCAGCCACCTAAAATACCCTAGAACACCCTAGCAACTGCCTAGCAACCACCCAGAACACCCTAGCAACCACACAAAATACCTTAAAACAACCTAGCAACACCATACCAACCACCCATAATAGCTTAGAACACCCTAGCAAAACCATAGCAACTACCCAGAACACCCTAGCAATTGCCTAGCAACCACTCAGAACACCATAGCAACCACACAAAATACATTAAAACAACCTAGCAACACCATAGCAACCACCCAAATTAGCCTAGAAACCCCTAGCAACACCAGAGCAACCACCCAGAACATCCTAGCAACTGCCTAGCAACCACCAAGAAAACCCTAGCAAACAACCAAAATACTTTAGCAACCACCTAGCAACCACCCAGAACACCCTAGCAACCACTTAAAATACCTTAGCAACTACCTAGCAACCACCCAGAACACCCTAGCAACCCACTAGAAACACCCTATCAACTTTAAATTACTTCAAACTTTACTTTAAACAACTTTAAACTTTAAACTAATTTAAACTTTAAACTACTTTAAACTTCAAACTACTTTAAACTTCTTCAAACTTATTGGTTCAAACTTTCACAAGCCAACTTAAAGTTTGTCTCGACGAACTTTTTCTAGTTATTATTATTCTTCTGAGCGCAAAAATGTACAACTCTAACTCCTCCTAGAGCTTTAACTCCACATACTCCAAACTCGGCTCAGACACTCAAACTGTTCTGACTCGGTGTGCTATATCTTTTCAGACTGATCGGACTTACGGTTTTCCTAAAAATGACGATCAAAACCCCCAAAAAACACCCATTGACTTAACATTGCGGAATGTTCAGATTTTCAAACTCCTCAACTGCCAAACATTCAAATCTAAACTCCTTGAAGCCCTAGACTGAATCAAACTGCCATTCTATATACTATATGAGCCATTGAGACTCATTTAAACTAATAAACTCATATATCTATGACACTTATCTATCTACACTTAAGCTCTTAAACTCATAATAAATTAATAAACTCTAGACTTGAACTCTTAGACTCATTTAAACTTATAAACTCTAAACTCATAAACTCGTACACTTATAAACTCCTACACTTATAAACTCCTACACTTATAAACTCTTAAACTCATAAATTAACTCATAAACTCTGAACTCTTACTCATTTAAACTTATAAACTCTAAACTCATAAACTCGTACACTTATAACCTCATGAATTCATACACTTATGAACTCATGAATTCATACACTTATAAACTCAGAGCTCATAAACTCATACACTTATAAACTCATGAATTCATACACTTATGAACTCTTAAACTCATAAATTAATAGACTGAACTCTTACTCATTTAAACTTAGAAACTCTAAACTCATAAACTTTGACACTTATGAACTCATGAATTCATACACTTATGAACTCATGAATTCATACACTTATGAACTCATGAATTCATACACGTATGAACTCAGAGCTCAAAAACTCGTACACTTATAAACTCATGAATTCATACACTTATGAACTCTTAAACTCATAAATTAATAAACTCTGAACTCTTACTCATTTACACTTATAAACTCTAAACTCATAAACTTTGACACGTATGAACTCATGAAATCATACACTTATAAACTCATAAACTTATAAACTCATGAATTCATACACTTATGAACTTTCATGAATTCATACACTTATGAACTTTTAAACTCATAAATAGTTCACCATAGCAACCACCCAGAACACCCTAGCAACCACCCAAAAAAGCTTGGAACACTCTAGCAACTGCCTAACAACCCCGCAGAACACCCTAGAAACCACTCAAAATACCTTAAAAAAGCCTAGCAACACCATAGCAACCATCCAAAATACCCTAGAATACCCTAGCAACATCATAGCAACCACCCAGAAAACCCTAGCAACTGCCTAGCAACCACCCAAAATACCTTAAAACACCCTAGCAACACCATAGTAACCACCCAAAATACCCTAGAAACACCATAGCAACCACCCAAAACACCCTAGCAACTGCCTAGCAACCACCCATAACACCCTAGCAACCACCCAAGATACCTTAAAACACCCTAGCAACACAATAGCAACCACCCAGAACACCCAAGCAACCGCCTAGCAACCACCCAGAACACCCTAGCAACCACCAAAAATACCTTAAAACACCCTAGCAACACCATAGCAACCACCCAAAATAGCCTAGAACAACCTAGCAACACCATAGCAACTATCCAGAACACCCTAGCAACTGTCTAGCAACCACCCAAAATACCTTAAAACACCCTAGCAACACCATAGCAACTACCCAGAACACCCTAGCAACTGCCTAGCATCCACCTAGTAACCACCCAGAAAACCCTAGCAACCAACCAAAATACCTTAGTAACCACCCAGAACACCCAAGCAACCACCTAAAATACCTTACCAACCGCCTAGCAACCATCCAGAACACCCTAGCAACCAATTAGAAACACCCTATCAACTTTAAATTACTTCAAACTATACTTTAAACAACTTTAAACTTTAAACTAATTAAAACTTTAAACTAATTTAAACTTTAAACTAATTTAAACTTCAAACTAATTTAAACTAATTTAAACTTCAAACTACTTTAAAATACAAACTAATTTAAACTTCAAACTACTTTAAACTTCAAACTACATTAAACTGCTTCAAACTTATTGGTCCACACTTTCACAAGCCAACTTAAAGTTTGTCTCGACGAACTTTTTCTAGTTATTATTATTATTATTCTGTCAAAAATTCACAACTCTATCTCCTCCTAGAGCTTTAACTCCACATACTCCAAACTCGGCTCAGACACTCAGACTGTTCTGACTCGGTATGCTATATCTTTTCTAACTGATCGGACTTCCTATCGGTTTTCCTAAAAATGACGATCAAAGTCGGAAAAAACTCCCATTGACTTAACATTGCGGAATGTTCAGTGCCCGGTTGCATAAAGCACCTTAAGTGACATTTTCCCTTAAGTTCGCCCTTATGTTTCCCTTAAATCTAAGGGTGTTGCAGAAAAATACCCTTAAGTGTTACTTAACGGTTTTTTTAAGTGAAACGTCATAAACACTTAGAATTTCCCTTAAATGCTGTTTTTTCCCTTAAGTAATCCCTTAAAAAGCGTTAACTGTTGCATAAAACCCCTTAACGGTCATTTCCCTAAGTATAATTTAAGGTTTGGAAATCGTAACCTTAAGAGTAACGCGGACTGAAATAAGATGACATGGCTGAATTTATGGAACCAGTTGAAGATAATTATGTGCAAAGACGAATTTTTAGAGATCGGGAGAACCCTTTGGACCATCTTAGCGATGAAAAATTGTTGCTTGAATACCGGTTTGATCGACGCGCAATTTTTGACATCGCTAACAAACTAGACGGCGACCTTGACCATGTCACACATCGCAACCACTCTTTACCTGCAGTGTTACAACTGCTTATAGCACTGCGTTTTTTTGCAACTGGAAGTTTTCAGACGGTAGTGGGAGATGTTTTCCACGTGCATAAATCGTCTGTCAGCAGAGTGGTTCACCGGGTTGCGGGGGCTCTTTCCCGTCATTTAAATGCAACGGTCAAGTTTCCATCCCATCATGACCAGGAGGTCATTCAAACCAGTTTTTTTCGGAAAGCAGGTTTTCCTCGCATATGTGGTGTTATTGACGGCACACATATCAGAATACAGGCGCCCCAAACACACGAAGACCAGTACGTAAACCGAAAAGGCTACCATTCAATTAATGTACAATTAGTGTGTGACCATCTCTGCAAAATTACAAATTTTGTTGCATCATGGCCCGGGAGTACACATGACTCCAGGATTTTGGCGGAGAGCAAACTAGGGAGTGATTTTGAAGCTGGAGTGCACACTGGTCTCCTGCTTGGGGACAGTGGTTACCCCTGCCGTCCATGGCTCATGACGCCCTTCATGAATCCCCGTAATGCTGCACAGGCATGTAATTAATTAATACGTATATTCCTATGAAGGTATAATTTGGTGCCTAAAAGATTTGCATGGAAAATGTTAATCAAATTGTGAGCATTAAAGAAATATTAGCAGTAGTTTACTGAATTATAAATGTATTAAAATATGTATTTAAAATAGGTATGCACTTTCTATTGTGTTGCTGCTACACGTTGTCAATTCTGTAACACCTTACCTGATTTGGGTATGTTTTAAAATAATCAAAGCCTCAAATATTTTGCACTCTGAAAGAAAATCTTTTATGCAATACATTACCTTCATAGTATTTATCTTAAAGCACTGTTTATAGCCTACTGGTAAAAATCTTTATTATTTTTTCTTTATTTTTTTTACCCGTTTAGGAAAAGTACAATAATGCGCTGACCCACACAAGGTCGATTATTGAGAGGACCATCGGACAGCTGAAGCGCAGGTTTCACTGTCTCCACAGCGAACTGCGTATTGAGCCTTCAAGGGCATGCAGAATTATTGTAGCGTGTGTTGTGCTCTTCAACCTTTCCAAGACGTATTCTGCTATCGAAGAAGAGGATGAGCACGGGAATGAAGAGGGCTATGAGGAACTGCATCTGATTCAAAATCACGATTTCCAACAGGCTGGATATGCTGCTAGAGATGCCATTGTAAATGCTTTCTTTAACTGATAATATAGTTGTATTAATAGTAGTCATCTTAATAAGAAGAAATAAGAAGTAGTAGTAGTAGTAGTAGTAGTAGTTTTTATTATTATAACACACACACACACACACACACACACACACACACACACACACACACACACACACACACACACACACACACACACACAATCTGAAATCTAAAAAAACAATTGTCAAAAAATTACTCAATTGTAGTTATTGTTATTTTTCCTTCAGCCTTTAGCTGTAAAAGTTTGTTATTTAGAATAAAATTATAGAGCTCCTGATTTTCCGTCTCCTTCTTTAGTTTTTCAATCTCCAGCTGCAGTTTCTCCTTTTGAAGCTGCAGAACCTCTCTCTGCAGTTCCAGCACATCTTCTCTTGATTTGGCTGCAGGTGATATTTGCGGTCTTCTGAAATACGCAAGTAATGGGGAAAATTAAGAAAATCTTAAAAAATAATATTAAAGCTGTTCGTTGGATTAATTATAGGCTGAAGCAATAGTTAACATAAATCATTACTTAGGGGTTGCCTGTATCGGCGTTCTGCTGACGATCTGATGGTGCTGAAGTTGTTTTTCAGAGTGCTGCAAGGGTCTAAATGTGACATTAATGTCAGTAAAATCATTATGTTATAACGTATTATGTCTCTAATGATGTCAAAATAATAATGTATCCTCTAAGCCACTGTTATTATATGATGATACAGGAAAATAACTTAATGCCTCACTCTATGTTACACTGTTGCACTGGTTCAGCTTCACTCTCTAAACCGCCACAGATGCCAGACAGGACAGGTGAGTCAGCTCCAATGATGTTTTGTACCATTATAGTACAGTCCGACAACTCAGCCGGTGGGGGTCCTCCACCTGTTGGTCAGTTTTGTAATCGTTAGGTCTTAACACTGTACAGCAATAAAGCGCACTCTTCACCAGGGTGCGGTGCTTACAATCTTAAAAGCGTAGCGCTAGTCTTGCTCAATCTTACCTGTTTTGTTGGCTTCTTTCTTATAAGCGCTCAACTCTTTTTTTGCGACCACAGTGATGTTTTCATATTTTTTAAGGACTTCCTGAACCGTCCTCTTCACATCAAGATTCCTTGCGTTGATTTTTTCCGTTATTTCTTCCCACTGTTTCTGTTTTTTTGCAGCAGTTACATGGGGATTTAGTTTGCTTTTCAAAATTGTTTTTCTTTTATCATATTCGTCAAGAAGAATGCATTTCTCCTCCTCTGTCCAATTAGGCTTTCTTTTTTTGTTTTCTTTATCCATTCCGATATCCTAGCCTACTTTATTAGCCTACTTTATTTGATGAAAACGCGTAATTGCTAGTGTTAGTGTTTTGCGTATCTATGGCAACAACAGACTTTTATAACGTGAATCCAGGATCGCTGTCGTGAAACACTTAAATGTTTCCCTTACCTAAGAGAACCGTTTAAGAGATTATATGCAACAACCTTAAGTTATTCTCTTAGGTAAGGGGAAATCGCCCCTTAAGTATCATACTTAAGGGAAAAACTTAAGGTGCTTTATGCAACCGGGCACAGATTTTCAAACTCCCCAACTGTCAAAAATTCAAATCTAAATACCTTGAAGATCTAGACTGAATCAAACTGCCATTCTATATACTATATGAGCCATTGAGACTCATTTAAACTAATAAACTCATATATCTATGACACTTATCTATCTACACTTAAACTCTTAAACTCATAATAAATTAATAAACTCTAAACTTGAACTCATAGACTAATTTAAACTTATAAACTCTAAACTCATAAACTCATACACTTATAAACTCATACACTTATAAACTCATGAATTCAAACTCTTATGAACTCAAACTCATAAATTAATAAACTCTGAACTCTTACTCATTTAAACTTATAAACTCTAAACTCATAAACTCGTACACTTATAAACTCATGAATTCATAAACTTATGAACTCATGAACTCATGAAATCATAAACTCATAAACTCGTACACTTATAAACTCATGAATTCATACACTTATGAACTCAAACTCATAAATTAATAAACTCTGAACTCTTACTCATTTAAACTTATAAACTCTAAACTCATAAACTCGTACACATAAACTCATAAACTTATAAACTCATGAATTCATACACTTATGAATTTTCATAAATTCATACACTTATGAACTTTTAAATTCATAAATAGTTCACCATAGCAACCACCCAGAACACCCTAGCAACTGCCTAAAAACCACCCAAAATACAATACAACACCCTAGCAACACCATAACAACCACCCAACATACCATAGAATACCCTAGCAACACCATAGCAACCACCCAGAACACCCTAGCAACTGCCGAGCAACCACCCAAAATACCTTAAAACACCCTAGCAACACCATAGCAACCACCCAAAATAGCCTAGAACACCCTAGCAACAACACAGCAACCACCCAGCACACCCAAGCAACTGCCTAGCAACCACCCATAACACCCTAGCAACCACCCAAAATACCTTAAAACACCCTAGCAACACCAAAGCAACCACCCAAAATACCCTAGAACACCCTAGCAACTGCCTAGCAACCACCCAGAACACCCTAACAACCACCCAAAATACCTTAAATCACCCTAGCAACACCATAGCAACCACCCACAATACCCTAGAACACCATAGCAACACCCTAGCAACCACCAGAACACCCTAGCAACTGCCTAGCAACCACCCAGAACACCCTAGCAACTGCCTAGCAACCACCCATAACACCCTAGCAACCACACAAAATACCTCAAAACACCCTAGCAACACCATAGAAACCTCCCAGAACACCCTAGCAACTGCCTAGCAACCACCCAGAACACCCTGGCAACCACCCAAAATACCTTAAATCACCCTAGCAACACCATAGCAACCACCCAAAATACTCTAGAACACCCTAGCAACACCATAGCAACCACCCAGAACACCCTAGCAACCACCCAAAATACCTTAAAACACCCTAGCAACCACCCAAAATACCTTAAATCACCCTAGCAACACCATAGCAACCACCCAAAATACCCTAGAACACCCTAACAACACCCTAGCAACCACCAGAACACCCTAGCAACTGTCTAGCAACCACCCAAAATACCTTAAATCACCCTAGCAACACCATAGCAACCACCCAGAACACCCTAGCAAACACCCAAAATACCTTAAAACATCCTAGCAACACCATAGCAACCACCCAAAATACCTTAAAACACCCTAGCAACACCATAGCAACCACCTGAAATACCCTAGAACAACCTAGCAACTGCATAGCAACCCCCAGAACACCCTAGCAACTGCCTAGAAACCACCCAGAACACCCTAGCAACCACCCAAAATACCTTAAATCACCCTGGCAACACCCTAGCAACCACCAGAAAACCCTAGCAACTGCTTAGCAACCACCCAGAACACCCTAGCAACCACCCAAAATACCCTAAAACACCCTGGCAACCACCCAGAACACCCTAGCAACCACCCAAAATACCTTAAAACACCCTAGCAACACCATAGCAACCACCCAAAATAGCCTAGAACACCCTAGCAACACCATAGCAACCACCCAGCACACCCTAGCAACACCATAGCAACCACCCAGAACACCCTAGCAACCACCCTAAATACCTTAAATCACCCTAGCAACACCATAGCAACCACCCAAAATACCTTAGAACACCCTAGCAACCACCAGAACACCATAGCAACTGCCTAGCAACCACCCAAAATACCTTGAATCACCCTAGCAACACCATAGCAACCACCCAAAATACCCTAGAACACCCTAGTAACCACCAGAACACCCTAGCAACTGCCTAGCTACCACCCAGAACACCCTAGCAACCACCCAAAATACCCTAGAACACCCTAGCAACACCATAGCAACCACCCAAAATACCCTGGAACACCCTAGCAACACCATAGCAACCACCCAGAACACCCTAGCAACCACCAAAAATACCTTAAATCACCCTAGCAACACCATAGCAACCACCCAAAATACCCTAGAATACCCTAGCAACACCATAGCAACCACCCAGAACACCCTAGCAACTGCCTAGCATCCACCCAAAATACCTTAAAACACCCTAGCAACACCATAGCAACCACCCAAAATCACTACACAACACCATAGCAACCACCCAGAACACCCTAGCTTCTGCCTAGCAACCACCCATAACACCCTAGCAACCACCCATAACACCGTAGCAACCACCCTAAATACCTTAAAACACCCTAGCAACACCATAGCAACCACCCAGAACACCCAAGCAACCGCCTAGCAAACACCCAGAACACCCTAGCAACCACCCAAAATACCTTAAAACACCCTAGCAACACCATAGCAACCACCCAAAATAGCCTAGAACACCCTAGCAACACCATAGCAACTACCCAGAACACCCTAGCAACTGCCTAGCATCAACCTAGCAACCACCCAGAAAACCCTAGCAACCAACCAAAATACCATAGTAGCCACCCAGAACACCCTAGCAACCACCTAAAATACCTTAGCTACCGCCTAGCAACCATCCAGAATACCCTAGCAACCCATTAGAAACACCCTATAAACTTTAAATTACTTCAAACTATAATTTAAACAACTTTAAACTTTATACTAATTTAAACTTTAAAATAATTTAAACTTTAAACTAATTTAAACTTCAAACTAATTTAAACTAATTTAAACTTCAAACTACTTTAAAATTCAAACTAATTTAAACTTCAAACTACTTTAAATTTCAAACTACTTTAAAATTCTTCAGACTTATTGGTCCAAAGTTTCACAAGCCAACTTAAAGTTTGTCTCGACGAACTTTTTCTAGTTAAGTTGGCTTGTGAGAGCCAACTTACTGAAATCCTATTTAAACTTATTAAGTTGGCTTGTGAGAGCCAACTTACTGAAATCCTATTTAAACTTATTAAGTTGGCTTGTGAGAGCCAACTTACTGAAATCCTATTTAAACTTATTATTATTATTAAGTTGGCTTGTGAGAGCCAACTTACTGAAATCCTATTTAAACTTATTATTATTATTATTAAGTTGGCTTGTGAAAGCCAACTTACTGAAATCCTATTTAAACTTATTATTATTCTTTTTCTTCTTCTTTTTCTTAACCAAAATTTTCTGACTGCTACTCCTCCTAGAGCTTTAACTCTACAAACTCCAAACTCGGGTCAGACCTTCAGACTGTTCTGACTTAGTGTGCTATATCTTTTCAGACTGATTTGACTTTCAGATTTCTTAAAAATTAATATTAAAAATCATAAAAATCCCATTGACTTTCATTGCAACAGTTCAAATTGAGCCAAGGCTACGGTGGCCCAGCAGTGTACAACACAAAAACTCAAATCTAAACTCCCTGAAGCCCAAGACTCAATTAAACTACCATTCTATATGTACTAATGAACTTATCTATCTATCTATCTATCTATCTATCTATCTATCTATCTCTTTCTATCTATCTATCTATCTATCTATCTATCTATCTATCTATCTATCTATCTATCTATCTATCTATCTATCTATCTATCTATCTATCTATCTAATCTATCTTTCTTTCTTACTAACTAATCTATCTTTCTTTCTTTCTTTCTAACTAATCTTTCTTCTTTCTTTCTTTATTTCTTTCTTTCTTTCTAACTAATCTTTCTTCTTTCTTTCTGTCTTTCTTTCTAACTAATATTTCTTTTTTCTTTTTTTCTTACTAACTAATCTATCTTTCTTTCTTTCTAACTAATCTTTCTTCTTTCTTTCTTTCGTTCTAACTAATCTTTCTTCTTTCTTTCTTTCTTTCTTTCTTTCTTTCTTTCTTTCTTTCTTTCTTTCTTTCTTTCTTTCTTTCTTTCTTTCTAACTAATATTTCTTCTTTCTTTCTTTCTAACTAATATTTCTTCTTTCTAACTAATCTTTCTTCTTTCTTTCTAACTAATCTTTCTTTCTTTCTAACTAATCTTTCTTTCTTTCTAACTAATCTTTCTTCTTTCTTTCTTTCTTTCTTTCTTTCTTTCTTTCTAACTAATCTTTCTTCTTTCTTTCTTTCTTTCTTTCTAACTAATCTTTCTGCTTTCTTGCTTTCTTTCTTTCTTTCTGTCTTTCTTTTTCTTTCTTTCTTTCTTTCTGTCTTTCTTTTTCTTTCTTTCTTTCTAACTAATCTTTCTTCTTTCTTTCTTTCTTTCTTTCTAACTAATCTTTCTTTCTTTCTTTCTTTCTAACTAATCTTTCTTTCTTTCTTTCTTTCTTTCTTTCTTTCTTTCTTTCTTTCTAACTAATCTTTCTTCTTTCTTTCTAACTAATCTTTCTTCTTTCTTTCTAACTAATCTTTCTTCTTTCTTTCTTTCTTTCTTTCTTTCTTTCTAACTAATCTTTCTTCTTTCTTTCTTTCTTTCTTTCTTTCTTTCTTTCTTACTAATCTTTCTTCTTTCTTTCTTTCTTTCTTTCTAACTAATCTTTCTTCTTTCTTTCTTTCTATCTAACTAATCTTTCTTTTTTCTTTCTTTCTTTCTTTCTTTCTTTCTTTCTTTCTTTCTTTCTTTCTTTCTTTCTTTCTTTCTAACTAATATTTCTTCTTTCTTTCTTTCTAACTAATATTTCTTCTTTCTAACTAATCTTTCTTCTTTCTTTCTAACTAATCTTTCTTTCTTTCAAACTAATCTTTCTTTCTTTCTAACTAATCTTTCTTCTTTCTTTCTTTCTTTCTTTCTAACTAATCTTTCTTCTTTCTTTCTTTCTTTCTTTCTTTCTTTTTCTTTCTTTCTTTCTAACTAATCTTTCTTCTTTCTTTCTTTCTTTCTTTCTAACTAATCTTTCTTCTTTCTTTCTTTCTTTCTAACTAATCTTTCTTTCTTTCTTTCTTTCTTTCTAACTAATCTTTCTTTCTTTCTTTCTTTCTTTCTTTCTTTCTTTCTTTCTTTCTTTCTTTCTTTCTTTCTTTCTAACTAATCTTTCTTCTTTCTTTCTAACTAATCTTTCTTCTTTATTTCTAACTAATCTTTCTTCTTTCTTTCTTTCTTTCTTTCTTTCTTTCTTTCTTTCTTTCTTTCTTTCTTTCTTTCTTTCTTTCTTTCTTTCTTTCTTTCTAACTAATCTTTCTTCTTTCTTTCTTTCTTTCTTTCTTTCTTTCTTTCTTTCTTTCTTACTAATCTTTCTTCTTTCTTTCTTTCTTTCTTTCTTTCTTTCTTTCTTTCTTTCTTTCTTTCTTTCTTTCTAACTAATCTTTCTTCTTTCTTTCTTTCTTTCTAACTAATCTTTCTTTTTTCTTTCTTTCTTTCTTTCTTTCTTTCTTTCTAACTAATCTTTCTTCTTTCTTTCTTTCTTTTTCTTTCTTTCTTTCTAACTAATCTTTCTTCTTTCTTTCTTTCTTTCTTTCTAACTAATCTTTCTTCTTTCTTTCTTTCTTTCTTTCTTTCTAACTATTCTTTCTTCTTTCTTTCTTTCTTTCTTT